>NC_055998.1:91481168-91801804 GCF_018446385.1 Zingiber officinale | reverse complement strand
TGAGCTGATCTTCAGTTGCAAGACAAACTAATTGCCCAACAAAGCATAGTTGACTTTTGAAGCATATCTAAGCTTAACAACTAGTTCAGATATAAGTATTAACATGTTATCTTTTAATGCCATCGGTTGTATTTTTTATTCTGTAAAAATTTGAATATTACTGCAATGTGCCTTATTCTCAGTTCATAGATCCTTCAATTTCCAGTTTTGGCCACTATAAAAGAAAATTGTTTATATATATCTCGCAATCTGAACTTCACTTTTTTAATTGTTAGAAAAATTACTTGGATGTTTATCGATTTGAATCTTGGGGAGGGAATATACTTCCTACTTACACAATTGGCCAACAGGTGGGTTTATACATCATTTTTACAAATTTATAGTATTGTGTTAGTTGTCTTTGTTCATTTCATTCTTTTATTTGTTTCTTTGTCCAGTTTAAATATTATTGTTTAATCTTACAGTTTCTCTTACTTCTTTCCTGTGGTTGTTTCTTACAATTGTGTCTAATCATCTCCCTACACGCCAATTGTATGCTATACATTGACTAAATTGTTTCTTTATTGTTGATGTTAAGCAGGAAGTTTATGCATTTCAAGTTGAACGATAAGAACCATATACAAATCTTTTCTATATGTTAAAATTCATAGGAAGATTATTTTGTAAACACTGTTAAAATTAAATTCTAAGAACGTGATTATTAAATTCAAATTTCGTACTAATTTTTGGATAGATTTCTAGAAGGTATTGTTTGATTGGATACTTTGACCCCACCTAGTGGGATAAAGCTTGGTTGTTGTCATTGTCGTTGTATTGTTTGATTGGATATTTCTTTTACTTTACTAGAAGTAGATATCATTGCATTTTGTCTCTGTTCATGTGTATAAAATTAGTTCTTAGTTTAGTGCTAACTTAACAATTCTATTTATGCATAAAATATCGGTCCATATTTTTGTCATGGCCTCATCTGGTGAAATACTAGGAAAAATCTTCGGTGCCTTGGTGAAAATAATAATCTATTGGTTCTCTTGCTTAAATTACTGATCTTCCACTTCTTTGAACCAATTGTTAGATTTACTTAAGACCCGACTCAACCATGCAGCAGCAACAAGCCAACAACATTAACTAAGTTTTAACCTACTAAGTGGGGTTGACTATATCGATCCTCCTATGTAATTAAGCTCAATCACCTATTATATTTTTATCTATATTTAAATGAATTTTATCTATTTGACCATTCTGACCAAGTTTTTTTTGGTCTCTCTTCTCCTTTATTAATGTGCGTATTTGTGATCTCACATTGTTTAACTAGGACATTTATTGGATACCTTAGTATGTGTCCATACTATTTTAAATGCATCTCTTAAAGTTTTTTCTCAATTGGCGCAATCCCAACTACTTTCTCTTTGATGTTTTCATTTTTTTATCCTATCCATCCTCTGATTCTCGTATGTCCATACATCCACTTTAACATTTTCATCAATACGACTCTCATCTTTTGCTCGTGTGGTATGTCAAAGTGTTGATGTGTGGAAGTGCTATTTGTTCTCAGTTTGTTCCAACCAGTTTGACTCTTGATTCGGGAGTGACTAGACCACCGCCTCTTCTAAGTGAAGCTGATCTACTCAGCTGTATGGACAAGGTAAGTGCTAACTCAGTCCATATTCTGACTTTTGTGTTTTTGGTGGATCTGCATACGTGCTTGCATAAATCCTGTGCTCTTTCTATAGTCACTTATCTCAATCTCATTCAGGCTGGAATTGGCACAGATGCAACAATGCATGAACATATTAAAAAGTTGCTTGATCGGCATTATGCAACAAAAGATTCAAATACTCGTTTCTCACCAACAAATCTGGTAATTCCATCTCTTTTTTCCACATGCCCCAAGTAACTACATTCATCCAAAATAGAATACAATTCTTCTGCTATGACTTGCTAGATAAACGTCTTTCGCATTTTAATATTTTATAAAAACCACTTAACATTCAAATTTAATTTTAGAAATTCAGTGGAATTTACCAGTATAGGAGGATAATAGTTTGCTGTATGCATAATATGTTGAACCAGTATTGGAGGATTTTAGAAATCTACTTGTTGCAATTAATGGTTAACTGTTCATAATTGTCTCAGTCCATCTGTTCATGTCATTGATAGATAATATGTCATGCCATTACAAGGTTCTTTCAACTATATATTGTTTCTCATTCCAGGCAGTTCCATATCCTAGTTTCCATTAACCGCGGTAGTTGTCATCATCATCAAACCTCATGATTGTCCTAACTATTTAGGTTTCAGTTAACCATTGTACTATATGATCCAGTAATACTAGTTCTTTATTGGCTAACCACTATACTATGCATAAATGAATATACAAACAACTTACTTCCTTAAATCTATACTGAATAACAAATTTATAGGGCATTAATCAAGAGATGCATAACCACGCTAAAATAACCTCAGGTGTGAGTAGAAGCAGATTGAAAACATAGAGTCTTCCCCCCTCTGATCTGATCAGGAGTGTGATAATCTCCCAACCTAGGAATCTAGGGACAACACAACTACAAGTAGTGTGTTAGTCTATACTATATGTAACATCCAGCATAAATGAATTGGAGTAAATTCTTGCGATGCTATAATAAAAGCTTCAATCACTAAGCTAAAAGCTCCCAGTAATAATTGTACACTCAACAATTATTACCTGCACTGGACACCCATATCAACTTCACAAAAATGAATAAAAAAAAGTCCCTGAGCATACTATGTATACATGCCAATGCACTCATGGAATCATGCAATCATATAGATAAATAATTCTTGCTGGCTTGGCACCTCAATCCGGGTGTGCACCATTTGGCCAACACTAAGTGCGACATACTGTAGGTTGATGCCTTAATATGAATGTTGTGTGGCCGATGTCGCTAGGAAAATTTGATCTGCACCATAAAATGGATACAATGTGGCTGGCAGCAATAAGTGATCTGGCCAACACAATGATTTTATAGAGTACATCCTTCTGTTTAAATTTTTATCCAACATAAGCATAAATGAATATACAAACGACATATGCCCTCAAGCCACCCTACCTCAAGCTGATTAGCCGACTAAGAGGATCTCTATATGTACAATAGTCTGCCCGCATTGTAGCATCCAACAAGGCATCAAACTAGAATTAGGTAACCATCTGAAAGCATAGGAGTCAACTATGAAATAAAGAGGACTTAACACTTCTAAAGAGAGTAATTTTTCCCTCTTTAACAATGCCCCAAAACCAAATTGAAGATGCCCTATAAAGTAATGAAACCCTTATCAAACATTAACTTGCATGTTAGCCTTCCATACCCTCCCTAGAGAAATTTTAGATCACAAAAGCTTTATTAGATTTTATGTTTAGCACATCAAAACGTGAGCATAATTTAACCTCTTAAATGGGATAGAAGATCCTGATTTTTGCAACCCTATGCACCTAGCCCAAGGTGAAATTTCAATCTGTGTCTCTCCTTCAAGAACCGCTGATCACCTCCTACAATTTTCACACCATCAACCTAGGAAAACAAAGAGAAGTTCCTCACACCAACAAGGTCTCCACTTCTTCCTCACTCCCTAAGGTCGGCCTTAACAACATATGGGTGGAGAGAAGGGGTCCAAGCAAAGAGGGTTCTCAGTATAAGAATAAAACCTAGGGGAGGGAGATATAAACCCAGGGGAAGGAGAGGTTTATTTTGGAAGAGCGAAAGAGAGGGAGATCCTGTGTGGAGTTGGAGTATCAACTCAAGGAGAAGCTGAAGGGATGAAGCTTCCTCTTGGTTGCAACTCCTCTTATTTTTACAATGCTAATGATTACTAATTGGAACATTTCACAAAGCCCTAAAATATAAACTAACCAAGAACTCCTCCCAAACCCTTAATTTCCAAGTCTAAAGTTGTAAAATAACAACACCCACCCTCTCGCTCACTACGTTCACCCAAGCAACAACTCATGCTAGTTTAAATTGCTATAATTCACTACCCCAAAATAATTTGTATTCAAATGGTATGACATATAAATAATTAACTAATTAAAATATTTCTAGAATATAAAAAATTTGTGATGTACTATTTAAATTGTATATTAATGATATGTTAATTTATGTATTATATTAATTAATTTTATTTATAGTAATTAATAATTAGTATCATATTGGTGTAATGGTTTTCATAAATATTATTTTTTTCTATTGTATTATTTATATAAATAGTCTTACAATTAATAATGAGTTAACAATAATTATAAGTAAATACTTATCAGTAAATGATTAATCATAATTAACAATAAATAATTATTTATAATTTACATAAAGTTGTTTAAATAAAGATATACTAAGTCTAGTAAACAATATAAATATTTAACTTACTATTTTTTTATAGGGGATGTTTGCTCTTAAATTTTAATACAAATCACTTTTAATTGCTGTAAACTTTTATATATAGATAAATAAGAACTTTACTGATACGGTATGATATAGTACCAAAATTGTAGTTTTCCAGTTAGAAACTGAAATTTTTGGCATGGCTGTAGATTTTAAACCTTGGACAACATATCTCATGTTTGACAGAAATTTTACATTAAGCTATTTGTAGATAGGATTTGTTTTGCATAAGACATCACGTGGTTTTACTTCTATATCTTGTTAAAGACACCTGTTAAAAAAATAATTTTACTTCGAAGGGAGCCTTGGCGCAACGGTAAAGTTGTTGCTTTGTGACCAAAAGGTCACGGGTTCGAATCCTGGAAATAGCCTCTTGCAAAAAGCAAGGTAAGACTGCCTACAATGGACCATTCCTCGGGACCCCGCATAGCGGGAGCTTCGTGCACCAGACTGCCCTTTTTAATCTGCACCATCTTTAATGTTGGTCATTTTTTTTTTGTTCTATGCTTTGACTAGTTTGATCTTGCTTCTTCCTTCTTATTCAGATAATGCAAACTATTTCAAAATGAGGTTTATTTATTTACCATATCAAAGAATTCTTAAATTTGATAAATTGGTGCCTGAACACATGATTTGTTAATGACAGGGCGAAGCATTAGTGATGGGCTATGATGAGATGGGGTATGCAAATGATTGTTATCTTATGTTTAGTGACATGAGTTATTTAGCATGAAATCAATGCTTGTATACTTTAGGAATGACAAATACAAATGCTTATAAGTTTCATTCATTTTTTTACCTACAACTCATATTCTAGATAGGTGTTGATTTTTTTTTTTTTTTTTTTTTTATCAGACTATCAGTGCTTCACATTTGAAGTCCATGGTTTTTTGTTATATCACTAACGGATAATTAGTGAACTAGGTCATTCTTGAAACCATATATATATATATATATATATATTTCTAGGATAAGTAAATGTGTATATTAGTCTCCAAAAAGATGCACAAGACTGTCCTTGGACAATGTATCACATTTGACAAAGTATCAGATCTAAGTAGATGTCCAAAGTCCTATACAAATATACATGTATCCTCCTATAGATACTCTCTACATTCATACTCCCCCACTCAAAAAGACACCAGTTCCTGGCTATCTATGTGTATCGAACCATGCACGACATGACTAGGTGTTAGGCCTTTTTCAAAAGTCAGGTGCCACAGAATTCCCTCTTGAAGACTCAGAACATCCTTATGTGCGTGGCATCTCCTACCTCATGTCTAGTCAGTCTTTGATCCTCCTCCAAAGTGCCTTGGTGGTGGTGCACTCGAAGAAGATATGTTCCTGCGTCTTCTTTGCCGCTACGCAAAAGGTATAAGTCTTGTATCTACTCCTTTCCCCTCCTGTGTAAACCAACCTGTCAATTTAGCTGATGTTGTGGCTGACCCCTCTGATCTTAATAACTCATCCTTGATTTGCAATAATTTCTTTATGAGCGAGGAATCCTCATGCTTCACTTGCCATGTCCAAAAATCTGCTTTGCTCAAGTAGGTGTGATGTATCCATCTGATCCATAAGGAGTCCTGCTTGTCTTATGTCATGACACTTTTGCTAGCAAGGCTTGTTCTAGGCTTTCATATCTCGTAGCACATATCCTTCCTCATCTCTTGATTTCCAAACATTTGCCCATGAGATCAGAGGCTACTTGGAGGTCCAGACAAAGGCTTTGCATAACCTATAAATTCTGTCAATGATCCCTGACCGTAGCAGCAAAATGGGCATCCAGATGCACTACATTCCCTGATGTTAAAGAATTTGAACAATTTCTGATATGTTGTTGCTCATTGAGGAGAGTTACGATACAAGCTGCATGATCATATCAGCAATTAGGTGGTAAGAACTCTACGTAGCTCCGAAACTGCATTTGTAGCTAATCTTTATTCACCGTGGCTCTATCAAGTTTGCAACAAATTGATCCATTCATCCAAGTGTATCTGCAACCTTATATTGATAATAGATGATGTGATTGGGTCCTGTTTTACTTCTAATTTATTTGATCAATCAAATCTGATGTTATTAAAAGGGTATTCTGACCTGAACTAGGAGCCCAATTGTAAATACAATATGTTACAAGGTTCAATGATGAATAACATAGGTAAAAGGGACTACCTAGTGGGTAATTAACCATGATAGTTTTCCATTTGTAGCTGTGTAAACTAGTTTTAGTTTTTAATTGATAGTCCTAATTACTTGCTTTTGTTCATGGCATTCAGATATGAACTTTGGAAACCCTATCTCAGAGCAATGATGGAATGTGATATGAAAGCAGTAAGCATAGGTACAAAGAGGAAATCTGAGGTTTTAGAGAGCTGCTTACAACAGATGAAAGCTTGCTTTATAGATGTGCGTCTGGCTACTTGTCACATCTTATCTTAATGCTTTCTAATTACATTATTCTACAGTAGGATATACCATTATATTCAGGAGATCATTGAACTTGTGTTAAAATATTTCACCATGTTTATTTGTATACTGTTATTCTTCTAGTCAACTTTATAAAAAAAATTTCAACAAGTTGCTATTGTGGGTGACACTTTCCCTAAATATTTTGTTTTTGTGTTTGCTTTTCTGAAAAGGCATCCCATATTCAATTGAACTATTTAGAAGATTTTATACAGATAAATCATAAATATCTTTTAAAGGACCATAACTTACCTAAATTGAGTCTTTATGCATTGTAGAACATTATTCCTTATTGGAATCAAAATGATTGCATTGGTATTTAAGATTCATATATGATGTCAACGAACCATGCAAAACAGATTATGCTAATGGGATGTTTTGTAATCCAAGATTCTTTAAGGTAGTTTTGACTCATAAGATGGTTAAGAATCACATCTGAGAAACAAGAGACCATACAAGAGCGGTTTTAGTTGATGGAAGGTTCCTAACAATATTAACTGAACTTTTCAACTATTTCATATTGACCTCATAGGAATGTAGGACAGCCACAATCAAAGCATTACTTAATGACATACTTGAGGATCTTCATGTTCTATTTACTTGGAGAGAAGGAAATAGGATTGTAAGTAGTTTAAATGAGTGAAACTAAAATAATTAAATTAAATTTTCTTATTTTTGTTCTATGCCATTCATTTTGTTTGGTTGAAATTGAATGGAAGGAATTTTTATCACTTTTTAATCTTGTGTTTATCGAGGCTCAAAATTCATTTTTCCTCTACTTATATCTTGTTTGGATCGAAATAAATAAAGAATTGAATGGATTTAAATTCCATTGTACTCCATTTTGACCTTTCTTTCCCCTCCTAATTCTGCCAAGTAACATGTCATAAAACTTTTCTATTTGTTTCTCATGTAACATCAGTTATTTTTTTATGTGTCTTAGCTTATATAAACCTATAAATATTGGTCCTTGTATTATGCAATTACATTTTTTTTTGGCAAAAATCAAAATGGTGCCCTACAATGACAAAAAAGTCAAATGAGTGCCCCTCACTCACCGTCACTCTCATGATTTTATCCTGAAAATACCCCTAGATTCAGCGTTGGTGTAGAAGCTACCGGCTAGCTTCTACACGCTATCCTAGCAGATAGCTGCTACATGTTGTAAAAGTTAAATGTTAACTTCTACACGCTCAAGTATGATTAGATTATGTTTATTTGAAATGTAATGAGTGCCATGAAGTCTTCATCGTTTGGTTTGCTTGTTAAAATGTTGTTTTAATTAGGCTATTACTCAAAAAAACAAAATCAAAATGATATAAAGTCACCGTTGTAGAAGGCTAGCAACTAGTTCCTGCACGTTGTAGAAGCTAAATTCTAGTTTCTACACAGTTGATCGTGATTAGATAATATTCATTTGAAATGTAATGAGTGTCATAGAGTCTCAATCATTTATTTTGCTGGTTGAAATGTTGTCTTAATTAGGTTATCACTCAAATAAGAAAAATCAAAATGATATAAAATCAGTGTTGTAGAAGTTAGCAACTAGCTTCTACACGTTGTAGAAGCTAGCATCTAGCTTCTACAATCGTACAAGCTAGTTGCTAGCTTCTACAATCGTACAAGCTAGTTGCTAGCTTCTACACAGCGAATATTGTCGAATCTAGTTGCTAGCTTTTACAATTGTAAAAGCTAGTCACTAGCTTCTACACGGCTGAATGATCAGCTAATGCAAGAGTATTTTGGGCAGGTCATTTTAAAAGGGGCGTAGAGAGACACTCATTTGACTTTAATCATAAATGGAATGCTGATATGGTCCCGAGTATAGGATCGAGTCACAGGTCGAGATCCGGATCCGTACTTGGTCATGCAACACGTAAGGGGGAAGGGAGGAGGAAAAAGACTCGTTCTAGACAGAGTCCAAATCACTCAAGGGGAGACTCGTCCTAGACAGAGTCCTAATTGCTCAATTTTTCTTCCCTCTTTTATTAATAATGACACTCCTTATATGAGAAGTCAAACATGACAAGATTAGGAAAGACCAACCATAAAGGAAAACAAGGAATCAAAAATAGAAAAGCTAATTAGGCCATTATTTGTTTTCTACTATAGCAGTAGTTAAATTAGGCTATTATTTATTTTCTACTAATTAGGCAATAGCTAATTTATTTCTAATAGCTAATTAGGTAATAATTAATTTGCTTCCAACTATAACGATGTTCAACAAAGGCGTCCACCTCAGCGTCCACATCATCACTCCCCTCCTCGATACTGATCTTGTCCTCAAGCTCGAAAGCGGGATATAACGCCACTAATAGCATGAAGGGAAATTTTTGAATTCACTTCCCCCTCTTCCTCACCTTCCTTGTCATCATTAGGCACTTCAATCCAAATCAGACGTTTACACTTGTGACTCGTGGAGTAGAATTCATCATAGTTAAAACAAAGGCCCTTGGCTCTCCGTTCTGCCATCTCGACGCGAGTCAGACGCTTGAAAATGAAATAGGTGGAGTCTCCTTGCTGATGTCCGGGGTCCTGGTCTTGGCCAAAGGAGGGCCTCCACTGCTGGTGTTGAGCTTGGCTGTGGTGCCGCCCCAATTCGTGCGCAGCAAGCCTCCACCTTGATGGAAGCACTTCTTCCGTTCTAGTGCCTTGGCCATATTCATTGCAATGCCTAGGATTTTAGGCTTTTGCAGTTTGATGTCGATACGGAGACCTTTGGCTAGCCCTGTAGTGAATAAGTCAACTTGTTGTTGTGGTCCGAGGTTCGAGCGAGGTGAGATTGAAATTGACGCTGGTAGTCTTCTACAGAGCCTGTCTGCTTCAGATTTGCTAGCTCTCCCAAAGGGTTGTTACTTAGGGGCGGGTCAAAGTGGATATGACAGTGGTCTCTGAACCGCTTCCAAGTTATCTCTGACTCTTCTTGCTCTACCTGATCAAACCAAAGTTGGGCTTCTCCTACCAAGTGGAAGGCAGCAAAGGCCAACCTTGTCAGCCTCTGTGGTCCTTTGGTTGGTAAAGAATTTTTCGCACCTTTTAACCCAGCTCAGCGGATCCCCTTCTCCAGACTAGGTGGGGAACTCCATCTTTGAGTATCGCGGAGCCATGGTGTCGCTGGTTGGCAGTTCAGGTCTGACCTCTGAGCCTCTAGAAGGGTCATACTTTGTGCTGGTAGGGCCATCTGCAGTGTGCAAAGGTCGTCGTCTAGCATCTTGAACAGTACGGGAAATCTCGACAATCTGCTCCTCTAGTCCTTGCTGGCGGGAAGTGATCTGCTCCATGAAAACTTGTTGTTGTGACATCAATCTTTCCGTGAAGGCCTCGAGTTTGGATGTGATAGGATCCGTGTCACCCATGACCGGCTCTGATACCAAGTTGATATGGTCCCGAGTATAAGATCGAGTCACAGGTCGAGATCTGGATCCGTACTTGGTCATGCAACACGTAAAGGGAGAAGGGAGGAAGAAAAAGACTCGTCCTAGACAGAGTCCAAATCACTCAAGGGGGAAGACTCGTCCTAGACAGAGTCCTAATTGCTCAATTTTTCTTCCTTCCTTTATTAATAATGACACTCCTTATATAAGGAGTCAAACATGACAAGATTAGGAAAGACGAACCATAAAGGAAAGCAAGGAATCAAAAATAGAAAAGCTAATTAGGCCATTATTTGTTTTCTACTATAGCAGTTAAATTAGGCCATTATTTATTTTCTACTAATTAGGCAATAGCTAATTTATTTCTAATAGCTAATTAGGTAGTAATTAATTTGCTTTCAACTATAGCGATGTTCAACAAAGGCGTCCACCTCGGCATCCACATCAAATGCCCATATGAAGAAAACGCAAATGATGGACGCCCATTTGATTTTGCCCTAATTTTTTTCACTACATTTCATCCACTTCTCTTTACTCCAATGATTTAAGTGTCAAGTTAATTATGTTGAGTTTTATGTCTAAATTTGTCCAATTCTATTAACTTAGGACTAACCACTTTAGACTGCATGGTATATAAGTTGAGTTTAGACTTGCTGAGCATCCAATAGCAAAGTCTAATTGGGAATGTAAATCCACCATTTGATCAAAATTCCTATATCCTTAGCCAGCCATGAATTCTGGTGATGACTTGGATTTTACACTTTGACGACGAACTCATTGAATTTAAGCCTTACGTGGAACTATGAGCACCTCCCGCTGAATCTCACTTTGGTGAGGTTAATTTTCTTATTGGATTGCTAATGTTAATTTGAACTAAGTATTTTGCCCTGTGTGGTTTTGAGGTTTAACCTATTGTTTCTGATTTGGTACTGGGTTCGGTCATGTCACCTAGTATGATAAAAGTAATGCTATCATACTTGTCAAGCATAAATCTAATAGTTAGGCAGTCGCTTAACAACTTAAGTTTGTGGATTAGTTATTAACCATTCAAATTGATGGCATTTAACTGAATCAGAATTTATTAATTAGAATTTTGGCCCATCATCTATTATTTTTCCTGCAACTACTTTTCTAATCTTCCATCTTGGTTTTATTTTTAAATTTTACTGTTGTCCTGTGGATCATTTGTTTTCACTTCTATAGCTCTATGTGTATGACTCTACATTAGTTTTACTTGAGCTTGAGATGCTGATGTTATATTATTAATCTCCATATTGAGTTTTCCCCTGACTCATTAAGCTTCGACTATGAAATTCAGATGTATCACAAAAACCTTTCTCCTACTTCAAACCTTGTAGTGTCTTAAAGTGTATGATTTGTTAAATGCTCGTCTTCCTACCCTCACGATTCTTCTTCTTCTATGCTGGCTACGATTTAAATAATTGGAAATAATTTGCATTTGTTGCTTATGGCCTTCCTGCGTGTTCATAAGTATATGTTTTTCCCTTATTGATTGAGTTGTGTTCTTTTTATACTTTATAATGCTTCTTCATTAAGCTCTCTATAGGCAAGGCACAACAAAGTGAAACTTCTAGGAGCTATGGATGTGTTTTTTGAAAGGTAATCATAGTATTATTTATTATTCTTTGTTCCTGCTTTCTTGAATCTAGGATTCTTATAATGTATTTTTCTAATCTAATAGATCTTCTGGGGATGGACATAATGTTGGAGAGGTTGTAAGGCCATGTAGTTTGTGTAATGAATCCAATATGGTGCTAAAGAGAAAACCTGTAATTGTTGTCTTCTAGTTCATTGTTATGAATTTCCTCCTAATTTGTATTTTGTTTTCTCTTGCAATATTAACATTAGTTTTTGCTTTCTCCAGAATGGTAACTTTATGGTGGGATGTTTGCGGTTCCCGCTTGTAAGTTGATACTGTGAGATAATTTATGTTCTAATAATTTATTATATTATATCAGAAACTTCTTCCCTTATTCTTCTGCTTCACACAATTGTTGCACTTGCTCACTTGCCATTGTGTCAAAAAAATTTTGTTGGGCATGCTGTTCATTTAATCAAAATCAGCAGAATTTTTGATTTTGTTATAAATATCATATGCTTTTGTCCTAAAACTTAATTTGACAAAATTAGTTGAAAATAGCAATGCAAAAGTTATAAATTAGGAGGAACCTTTTTGTACTGTTTATGGGTAGATGGACAATGAGTGATTGAAATGCCTGATATCTGATAAATGGTTTTTGATGTGGTTCATAATTTTGTAAAGTGCTGTCTGTAGGTCTGATGAATGCAGGTATGCTTACTACCTAGTTTCGGACAGTCTAAGACCATATTTTTCAGTAACCTGATGATACCAGTGACATTGTTGTCTGGTTCAGAGCCTAATAGTTAGAATTTCTACCTTTTAGCACTGTTCATTGACTAAAGCCCTTAGATCTAATCGCCCAACATTTATTTGCAACATAACTCCATCAGAAATCCTGATACAAACACTGACCAAGATAAATCTGAGAAACTAATCAAATCTTAAATCTCCAAAAAGATCTGTTGTGGACCAGTTTGTAAATATACATTTATGTAAGGGTGCATATGTAAAATATTGATTAATAATGCATATATAGGTCGATAAGGTGCTATCTAGAGTACTATGCGGAAAAATTTTCCCTGTTCAAAACATAGCATCAGAGCTTGAAGAATTTCCAAATGCCACCCGACTTATAGCACAGATGGTAAGCGCATGGTATTCTGTCTAGATCGGATAGGGTCGATCCTAGGGTTTCAACGCCAACAGAGGCCCTGCCATGCGTTTGCCATCTGTGCTCCCGTTAAACCTCCCTCCATATGACATAGGACCGTTGTAGGGGGGCTACTAATGTGGTGGTTTCATATTTTTTCAAGAACTTCCTGATCATCGGTCATCATTCGCTTCTCTTTTCTTTCAAGATCATCATTTGGTTGCCCTTGTCAGGTTGTGAGCTTCCCTCCACTAGATCTCGTGATGTCACAAGAAGATCTTCTTTAGATGTGAAGCCGCCATCCTCTTTGACCTCTGTCTTTACCCTTCTAGTGCCACCTCAAGGACAAGCAAAACATCATCCCCTCCTTAGGCTACTCTTCATTTATATTTGCACCTTGCCTTGCTTCGACAATAAGCAACGTCGCCTCCATTCCCTCTTCATAGCTCATGAGATCCACAACTCTGAGTTGTACTTTAGATCCAACAACTCTCTTTCCGCTCAATTACTTGTTGCTCAAATCACAGCTGCAAGTCTTCCTGCTGTCCTTCTCTAGGAATAGGTGAGTTTACTTCCTTGGTCGTGAAAGTCTTTGCTCTATCCTATCTCTCCCCATCAAGATTGAAAAAATGTGAAAGTCTTTTTGCAGCCAATCAGAGACTGGAATAGGAGTCCTGATCAAGCTGGTAAAGCTATAGATCTTATGCCTCTATTCGAGCAGCAACCTTCTACTTTGAAATGACAATGACACCCCCTAGCACCTAAATCTGGTGGAGAGTTTTGCTTGGCCTAAATCTGCTAGGCGCTTGGCTCTGTCCTGCTGAACACACTGTAAATTCCTTCGCCTGACGTCCATCATGTTTAGTCTCTTGTTCAGCTTAGCAGTTCCAACTGGCCACTTCCCCAACCCAATTCTATGAATGGTCAAGAGTAGGCCCAAATTCATGAGCAGTTCACCTTGTTTTTGGAATGTCAAGCGAGGTTACAGTCCTAAATTTGACTAAGATCATATGAACCTATAATCTGATCTAATACCTGCTTACCATTCCTAAGATCACAATCCCAACAACTTTGAAGTGCTCAAGGGCCATGTACATGGTGTTGGAGTGTTGCTTCATTGATTGCTGTTCATGCCAATGTTTTTGCAATATTGTGGTGTCATATTAATTATCTAAATATATTTCAGTGCAGAAATGTTGTATGGCTTCCAGGGTCAATATCGGAGGCATCTGTCACTGACCAAATTTGTCCCAATTGTACCCCAGGTGTGTTTGGCATCTACAGTTATTGCTAAACTGCAAACCTATGCTAGGTTATTCATTTTCGTAATTTGTTATGTATGTGTTGGTAAATTAGTTATGCATACAGGTCCTATTCACAAAGTTCTGTTTAAGTTCCGAAGATTGGAGATTCCTCCAAATTATGATGCTGATCATTTGGGTAAGTTTTATTGTCTATCAGCAATGGAGTTCATTCAAAGGTATAGTTTTTTGATTTCCTATGGTAGCTAAGAAATGCATCAATCTTAAAGGTGCTAAATTATCTGCATCTGCACAACAAACTATAGCCATTTTTCCTCGCTCTCTTGTCAACTTTCATATGATCATTTTTAACCATCTCTACAATGCTGTACATTTTGGATTCTCGCCCCAGCTAAACTGATGTCATGATCAAAGTAGCTCCTTTTTTTACCTTAATGAGCCGGATTTGAATTATAGAAATAACTTCTTTGTTTGGAGCTTTAGTATTTTTGAGTTCTCTACTATTTTTGGACCTCATTGATTTGTTGGAAACCCCATAGCATTGGAAACCCTTCTTCACAAACAAAATTTATCTTGAAGACTAAACAGTCTGCATGTCTCTCATAGTTTTTGTACTAGTAAATTTGGATTTGAACAAGAAAAAAAATCAGAGAAGATATTTAGGTCAAAATATTCAGCATATTCTATTTCAGACTTCATATTCTAAATAACAAAATGCAAGAAACTGACTAACAATCTAAACTGAACATAGTTGTTACTTTCCAAACTCAATCTTTGTTTAGCATCTTGTAGATGAATTGAAATTTATGATAAATGGGCTGAAATTTGCAACTAGGTTAATAGGAGTATCTTTTAAAAAATAAAAAAATGGTAGTAACTAAAAAATTGGGAATGAAAAAGGTAAAGGGTATGATTCTCATCTAGGAAATAACATGGATACACTTTTTTCCATTAGTATCTTTTTCTTGATATTTCACTGTCAGCCATGCAATCTTGTTCAAATTTAACATATTTCTAGTGTATATCTTGTCAAAGTTGATCAGAAATGTGAATATGATGATATGAAGTGTACATTAAACTCTGTTGATTTTAACTTTTTTATTAACTTAGCTTGGATCATTTATTTCAGGTTGTATTGGCGGCTGTGATGTGATACTAAGAGAATTAATTGAGATTTGTGGAACTGGGTCTCGCCATCCTTCTGGCATGTCAGGTTCGTCCTAGAATCTATGGTATTTGAATTGCTTTTTTCTTAAAGCAGACATATTGAATTTTTTTTTGGGTTTATGTATGCAACACAACTTTGAATTGTTTATCTCTTCCGGATTGATGTATGATGTGTTATGTGTTCAGATATTCTTTCTGGGGCCTCAATTAAAATCAATCTTATTATGTTGTAGCCTTGTGGGGACTAAATTTTAGGGCCCACTTTGCCATTTCTAATAAGAAACACCTAAAATAATTGTATAAAGAAGAAAATAAATCCATGATATTTTTTTCAAAAGCTGCGATGTCCTATCTGTTATAATGTTTTCAATAACATATATGTTTTTAAAACTTGTTATGTCCTATCTGTTATACCTTCGGCAATTTATGCATTTGGATTGCGGAAATTATTAGCTTCATTTCTGCATAGTGTGCACATTATCAAAAATTTCCACATGTAGAATTTTGGTGTACAAATTTACTAAATTATTATCATCTATAACTTTGTCTGATTTCAAATTTTCTAGATCATAATTCTCCTCCAAATTCATCTCAATGTCCAAAGACAGCCCTTTCAAACTGGAGAGTTGGAGAATTGAAATATGATAAAATTATAGATGAAAGAATGAGACACTTAGCAATTTTTAGGCATAAATTATATCTACATTGTGTGTTTATTAGTTCTCTTATTTATTTATTTGTTTGTGCCGAAGTATCTTGACTTGGTCTAGATTTTAGATCCACTTCACAGGGAATTAGGACAAAATTACTTGTTGGCACCGAAGTACCTTTGATAGCTTTTCCTTCTATTGTTTAGCTATTATAATGTATTATAATTACCAATATAGATCTTGCCCAACATGGAATGATCAATTGTGGAGCTATTCCACTTATCTTGCTTTGTCCCATACTGTGAATTCTAATTCCATATTTGACTAAGTTATACATATTTGTTTTGTATACTTCCACCCATAGTGCACATGTACCCACTTCTACACTTGGCCGCGATCCTACCGCACATTGTTGCGATCCCTTCTTGGGTTCACCGTCCCCACCAGGTTATAGTTTTTGTTCGGAGCGGGCAGCCAGAGGCCGCTCGGAGGCCTCCGGTGGTGGATAAGTGGCCAAGTTACTGGGCGTCGAGCGAGAGTGTCCTCCGGGCGGCCTTCGGCAGCCCGCTCCGAACAAAAACTATAACCTGGTGGGGACGGTGAATTCAAGAAGGGATCACAACAATTTGCGATCCGATCGCGGGCACGATCCGACCGCAAATACGAGTGGCACATCCCCTGGATCACAAAAAAGTGGTCCAGGAGATCTGTGCTCCCTTTTTCCTTATACATAGCATCGGTTGAATTTTTTTGTATACTTTATTGCTACATGTGTTGGTTTGAGGTATGATATTATTTATACAACATTAGTAATTTCGTGCATGTTGTTTGCATATGATATTGTTTTAATTGATGAAGCATGTGAAAGAGAAAATGTTAAGCTTAAATCTTGACAGAAAATATTAGAAGTAAAAATTTTTAGAGTAAAGGCAAAATATATGGAATTTAAGTTTAGTAGCAGCACAAGGTAATTGTTAAGATAAGAGATGAGAGTTACATATGACTTAAGTTTTAAGTGTCTAGGGTTGTTTTTGTAAAAAGGACGGAGGAGATGATAAAGATGTTTTACATAGGATGTAAGAGGATGGTTGAAATAGAAGAGAGCGTCAGGTGTTCTTTGTGTTCGAGGTACCCATAAAGTTTAAAGGAAAGTTTCACAAAATGACAATTAGAATTGCTATGCTATATGGAGTTGAATGTTAGATTATGAAATGAATAGAGCAGAATATGAAAGTCACAGATGAGGATGTTAAAGTGAATATGTATATATATAAGGATGAACCAAGGTTTAAAATCTCGACTCGTGTCGAGGTTTCGGTCTCAGACCGGAACGATACAGTTTCGATATCGTATCGTGTCGTGCCGATACAGTTTCGATATTTTTTATTTATATACAGTAATTTTAGATAAATATATTTATTGTGTGTAATTTAAAAATAAGTTATATATTGATTTCATATAAGTTCTCCATTATTAAACAACTTAATATTGTTAGAAAAAATAATTAAATATATATTTTTTTAAAAAAAATTGATCTATTAATAACACAAATTAAAATTGATACATCATAATATCATAATATGTTACATTACTAATACTAAAAGGAGTGACGCAAATCAAATTGAAGGGTTCTTGTAATATTTTGCTTAAATAATCTTTATAGTTCTCCAATATCCAGATTAAATAATTATAATTATATAAATTAATATAAAATACTATTTTATATATAATAATCATATAAATTAAATAGTTATTTATTTAATTAATAATTTAAATAATATATATTTAAAATATTAAAAAAAATAAAATAATTAAAATGTATAAGAATATAAATTTGATTTATTAGAATATTTATAAATTTTTATAATTTTTAAATAAAATTTAAAACACTAAAATAATTTCAGAATATTATTTAATAAAATTTATTAATTTTTTTAAAATTTTAAATATAATTTTTATATTTTATTAGGATAATTTAATTAGGGTTTATGAAAACTTCTTTAAAATATCACTGTCACGTGGGAATTGTTTGATTTAATTAGGGTTAATTTTGTACAATAAGCCTGGACATGCGCGCTAGCGACTGCGACGCGCTCGCGACCCGTGAATGCCTCCGACTGTGCCGGAGGTGTCCGGTGACACCTTCGGCGGCACCTTCGACGACACCGGAGGTGTTTGGCGACGCTTCCGGCGGCGGAACACGCGCGCCTGTGACGTGACCGCGACGCGCCCGTGACGCGACCGCGACGCGCCCGTGACGCGACCGCGACGCGCCCGTGACGGACCACGACCACGATCCCGCGGATGCCTTCGACTGTGCGTGAGGCGTTCGGCGCCCGCAACATTTCGGCGGGACGCTTCCGGCGCTGCTAGAAACGTCGCGATGCTTCAGGCTCGTCGCGACACTTCCGGCAACGCTACCCATGCTGTCTCGCGCACGCGCGATTCTCCTAGGCGCACGTGATGACGCGACGAAACCTTCGTTGGCCTGGTGCCGATTTCGATGCGCGGGCGGAACGGTAAGTTTCGCCAGTTCCACCCGGCGCGGAATGAAATTTTAAACGCTGGGATGAACATAATAAGAAACAAGACTATTAATGAGAAGGTTAGGGTTGCCCTTATTTAGGGAAAAGGCTAAGAAACACGTTTAAAATAGTATAGATATATACTTAGACAATCAATAAATGTCCCAGTTAGGCGATGTGAAAGATGATAAATATGCACATTAATTGATAAAGAGGGAGACCAAAGAAGACTTGAGCAACAATGATAAAATTTTTTTGAATATAAATGAGGATATAATAGGGGATCGAGCTCAATGGCATTGGAGGATCCACATAGTTGTTTCCACTTAATGGAATAAAGGATTGCATGTTGTTGTTGTATACTGAATCTGGAAAATGTGAGCAAATGATTGGTTGGCAAAATGTGATTTACTTTTGTCATTTAAGCCTTTTACACTTGAACCACCAATAACAAGATTGCATAAGAATTCTTGCTTGGTAATACTGAAGTCTTGGAGATTTACAGATTAGTGTTACAGTATTATAAAAAATAGTTCAATGTAAATTTAAATAGATATCCTGCATTTGTTTCACAATATCGTTGCCGTTGCTTACTATTTATATAGGACTCCCTTTCAACGCATGGCAGTCTATTTCACTTGAGCATGACTTCCTAGATTAAAAAAAAACTAGAAGAACCAATGGTTGATAACCTATTTAGTAATTTTGAGACGTCTAGTATTTGAGTTTTATATTTTTGTTGGCGACTTGAATTAGAACCAGACTTTGATTTTCCTGTTTCTAACAGCAAGAGGTCAGCAAGACTCACATCCTCCGTATACTTCACATCGAAACAATACCAGGCAGGACTTCTGCAGGTATTGTCAACAATCAGGGCATTCTATGAATGATTGCCCCTCCCAAGTTTCCCGCCAACAGTCTGCTCGATCTCTCCGATCCCAGAATACAAGAAGTGATTCAGGTGATTAACTGTCATTGAGTTTGCATCAACATTGGCAAAATGTTTTAGTTAGAAAAATTATTTAGCAACTCAAATACCTAATCATTGGACGGTACCTTGACAAATTTGAATATGTAGATTTACTTTTGGCCTTTTTCCATTTCTTATTACTGAATTTCCATTGCACTTAAATAAATTGAATCTAATCATTGCGCAGCTCCCTAGCTTTTAAGTTCCATGTAATACACCACAAGAAACAAAAATAGCCAAAAACTTAAACCAAACTGTGTACAACAAACTAAAAAAGCGTGAGAGATGAATGGTGATTGAAACCATGGAATCATAAATTCAAAACTGACTTGATTGTGACCATATAGTTGACAGGAAATCGGCTTCTCTTTGTAATGCTTCTAGTTTATTAAGATATCAAATTTTTATTATTTTATTCTCACTTAGTAACATTTTTGACGGAATGTGTTATCCAGGTCAAGTTACCTGTGACTCTTGTGGAAAAGCATGTGCATTGCGAACAGCTAATACAGAAAGTAATCAGGGAAGACAGTTCTATACATGTCAATCACGGGGATGCCACTTTTTTGTGTATGTATATCTATCTCCTCTATGCCAATTCCCATCATGTGGGATGACCAATTTTATCTTCCCTTTTTTTTATTGTTGCTTGTTCCCATGTCTAATAATTTCCCTTATCCTGATGAGTAATTTTATGTATCCATCAAATGTTCTTTGTTGCGCAACATGGAAAACAAACAAAATGAACCAACCTCACTAAGAGGAAAACTCTTAGATGGAGAAAATAAAGTGAAACTCCTTTATTGAAAGATGGAAATCATATGGATTCTTGCCTACCTTTTATAATCTCCATTCTAATGAAAACTAGGAAACAAATAACCAAATCAAAGAATATGCTACATTATAATTGAGAACACATTATCCCTTTAATTAATTACCAAGGGCAAACATGACATTCTTAAATGACTAAGTCATACAACAATTTACCAAACACTATAAATGAAAGCTAAAATTCAATTAGACGCAAGTTGTTCTTTAAATTGTTCCCCTTTCTGTATTTTTCACCCTCACCACAATCAACCCGACTGTGTCAAGTGGGGATATAAGATTGTCCAAATCAAGTACGACAATGCCAGTGGAGACACCTCTCTAGATGGATCAAACAAATGATGATCCATGGTTTTACGGCTTAGGGTTGTAGGATTTAGAGGTTTGCGGTTTGTGGTTTAGGGGATTGGGGGGGGGGGGGGGGTAGGGGTGTGTGGGGATTCGGGGTTTATGGTTTGGAATTTGGGGTTTGAGGTTTAGGGTTTGGTTTTTTGGATTTAGGGTCTAGGGTTTGTGGGTTTTAATGTTTTTAAGTTTGAAGGTTTAGGTTTTGGAGTTTAGGTAATTGATATTTTAAATAAATGATGAAAATAAATTTGTCGGAATTCAATCTAGGCAAGTGTTAGAATTGAATCTAGGCGGAACTAAAATAAGAATTGAATCTAGTCAATGCAATAAAATGAGATTTGTCATAATGTATCTTTATTTTGTGATGCAGATGGGCAGACAGTTTGGAAAATGGTGGCATTCAAGGACGTGGTGGATCCCGTGGGGGTGCCAGCCGGTCGTCTTCCACCTCAAGGAGAGGTGGTAATGCCTGGGGTCAGAGAGGTGGGCGTACTAGCAGCAGCACATTTGTATCAGCAACTGGAGAACCAATATCCGGTAGCTGCTTTGTATGCGGTGACCCTTCCCATTTTGCAAATGCCTGCCCCAACCGTGGCAGGTAATTCTTTTGAAAGTTCTCAACTTGCACTTTCACAATGGCCCCATCTCTCGCTGTTATTATATGTATTTATGGTTCATTAGTTATCTGAAAATGTTCTTCATATGGGTTTTTGAGTATCAAGTAAAGCGCTCAAATCCTTCGGAAATGTGTACTTGATACCGTAGAATTGGTGTAATTTATTGTCCTTTTTTTGTATCAGTTGATTCATGCAGTTATCAAATAGTTTTTGCTGTAACTTGCATAGTCCAGTGTTACATATTTCCTTCATTTTTTTTTCTTCTTTCATTTTTCTGTATTCGGTAACGTTGGACAATCTTAGTTGCTGGAGATACTAGGAGTGTGTTCTGATTTGAAATTATAAATCAAATTAAACTTATATATTGGGCGGGTTGTTGGAGATACAAGGAATGTCTGAATTGAAATTACAAATTAAATTAAACTTATTTGTTGAGCGGCTTGAGTTGATAATCTCAAGGTTGAGTGCAGCTAAGTCAGGATGGAAGTCGCTTGAGTGGATGTTGAGTTGGGACGGAAGTCGTTTGAGTGGATGTCGAGTTGGGACGGAAGTTACCCGAGTAGATGCTAAGTGGGGAATGAGATCGCTCGACTGTCTAAATTAAAAAGAAATGATGTTGAGGTCTGCGTATGATGCAGTGTTAAAATAAATTTGTTCTACTTTTGATTGTATTTCGAGGTTGTCGTAGGTTGTGGATTCGAATGGCAAAATGTGAGTTCATTCATTTGGGCAAATTTTATCTTGATCGGTTTGACATTCAACGCTTACAGATTATGTTCGCACATGAGTTAATTTGATTAAGTGCAATTCAAGTTTTGGATTGGCACTCCTTACGTACGACGCGTGAGAGAGAACTTTTTCTCATATTTTTGTCTACAATGTTACAATATAAACAAATAATAGAGACATGAGACAATATGAGATTAAAACTCATTTACAGTGAAGCATTCTTCATCCACTCTATCTATTTTTCATTCCCATTTCTAACCAACAATGTAACATTGGCCTTTGGGACAAACTAACTTCTTGTTCGAGCTAAAATCAAATTTCCCACGTGTTCCTTGTACTCTTTGTTATTGCTGGTTTTGCTTGATCGTCCACTATAGTGTAGTGTATCTGAGTACATGGTGTTGCATTTCAAAAATCAACAATATTGGTATTAATTTTTAAAAATATAAAATAATAAATATATAATAAAATTAAACAAAAGCTCATGACCGACTCAGGCACACTCGAACAAAATATTATCATAGATTTGAATACAAATCAAATATTATTCGAATCGAATAGGCTCCAACCAGCTCAGATTTGTTTTGCACCTCTAGTTAGATCGAATATCATACTACCAAATGAGTATCGGTTGGTAGGAAGTAGACCTCGTACATGTCTCAGGAACAGGCCTAACTCAAGGCATAGGCCAATAAAACCTATTCCTGGGATCCCAATATTACTGGAGCCCATTGATTAAATAATTAAATAGACATTAAAAAAATTAAATTAGATCATTAATATTAATTAATGATAGCATACACATTAATAAATATCATGATAAGCATCTTATCAATTAATTCATTATTCCTATTTATACCTTACATATTCTTATTTCCCCATCATTACAATTAGCTAAGTTTTTATTTTATTTAATCTTATTTCCTCATTACACTTAGCCAAGATCTTATTCTATTTAATTATATATCTTAGTCAAGATTTTATTTTATTTAATCTTATTTCCTCATTACACTTAATCAGAGATTTTTTTTTTATCTAAACAACGTAAAGTAAAATGCTTCCTTAGAAAAAAAATTTAAAATTAAAATTAATAAAATTTTATTTACATTCAACAATGTCTCAAAAAAATTAAGTAATTTAACAATGTTAAAAAAATTATCTAAATATTAATGAGAAAACTAAATTTTATATAGAAATAATATTTTATCTTTTAAAAAATAAATCATTTTTTTTTAAAACAGTCATTATTAATCTCAAATTCAAATGAAAAAAATTTGAGAAACAAATTTAAAAATATATTAAAAAGTTATTATTATTATTATTATTATTGGCTAGGATTTGGGAGAATCTTGAGAGGGCCCTGCTCAGGAATCGGCAAGTCGGCGATAGATATATCTGTAGACGAGGACAGGGACGCCGAGCTTGTGGCCGCAGTGCTTGAGCCGGAGCAGAAGGGGCAAGGACGCAGCAGGTGAACCTTGTCGCAGCGTAGGACATACCGTCGACGGCAAGCAGGATCACGATGACGGCGAGGATAAATGGCAGAGCATTGTCGCCACCAGCGATTCCAACACCCATGGCCGTTAATTTCGCTCAATCAGCTTAGGACCTCGGATCCAATGATGAGTTCTCGGTATCGAATTGGAGAAGAACCTGTTCAATCGATGGAATAAACCGCTTCAAAATGATTTGAATTCAAATGACGATCAAATGCATTAAAATAGTAATTTGTCGGAAAAAACGTTGACTAGAATTTTTATAATTTACCCCAATAATAGTTTGCTTGTTCAAATAACCTCATTGTTTCAAGTTTGTCAAAATATCACACAAACTATTAATAATTTTGTTTTGTTTCAAATGTGCTCTTTGGTATTTAGAATGTAGCTTTCACTGTTGGGTGTTTGACTTCCTCAATATGAAAGGTCATTGTGTTAGGATAAAATGCCCTCATAATTTATCTATCTTTATCTAACCTAAGGGCCAACATATTGGGCTGCCTAAGAGGACTGGCATCATCTTTTTACTCCAATAGAATGAAACTAACTTAAAGGATGTGAATGAAACTAACTTAAAGGAATGATTCACATGTATCCTCTACCGATTTAATCTTAATCATTTGTAAATTTATTAACGAGATTAAAAACCCTCTAATGTGGTAAAAGATGACTTGCTCACTCCAGATGTCTCTCATCATCAGTCCTATAACGAGATGAAGGGAATAAATCATGATGATCAAATAACCTCTCTAGATGAAAAGAATTTTATTCACTAAAAGATTATTTCCTAAGATTCGATCCCTATTCTTATATGACAATTTATCATCTAAGTACTAATTAGATTGTGTTGGTAGGAAAGATTAAAAACCCTCTAAGAGTATTGTATGAGAGGTTTTCTTCTTTTAGTTCTTTTCCTACAGTCGAGATAAAACCATGACTTTTAATACGCTAGGGGTATTTTTTTTTATCAAATTTAAAATTATGTTCGAATTTCAAATTTGGCTAAGCTCGAAGGAGACGAATGAATTTTTCAAAAAAAAAAAACAATATTAAACATCTACTAATTGAGATAATACTATAATAATAAGAGATCAAAGATCATAGAACACATGATCGTCTCCAAGCTATTAATGAATTGGAAGACCGAAAAATAAAGAAGAAGAAGAAAGTCTTAGTAGTCCTCCTTTTTCCTCAGTTTTTTTGAAACCTTTTGTTACTTGATTATATCCCGACTAGACATCGACCCTGTTTTTTATTCACCGCTCGCTAAAGTTTGAGGTTGGTCATTGAAAAGGAATAATAACCAAATTGAATAATATTTTTAAATTAATCTATTTTTTCTTATTAATATTACCTTCAAGTTTCTTTTGCTTTAAAATTTATGTAAAAACATATATAGTTCGTACAAAAATCAAATACTTGAAAATTTCTATACACAAAACTCCACTTTTTGTTTATCCTTTTATGAGTAAATCTTGAAGGACAGTCCGATGCATGTATTTCTGCAACTCGAATTAAGATGACATAGCAATAACTTGACCATTGCTTCCAAACTCCTCTTCTTAATAACTATTTGATAATTGCTCGAATTGTTTTAAGACCAAATTGCAACTGGCAGAACTTGTGAGACAAATAAAATTATATCTGATATATAGTGATGAATTGCAATGTTAGTATGTTTAAATGGTGACATGATTTTGCAAGTTCAGTAATATAACCAAAAAAGAAAAAGCATATTCAATAAGATATTAAAGGAAATATTTTATAATAAATCTAGAAGAAATGAAAAAGAGGAGAAAATAACTAGAGGTGAATCTGACACGAATTGAAGCTAAAAAGGAGTATTTTGAGGACTGAAAACTCATCACCTCGCTTTGCTCTGCTCTAATCACTCTGGTCGATGCTGCAATGCTCCTCTTCGCCAACTGTTTTGATTCATGGAGTTACTGCTGGATCTACATTTACTATCATTTCATGCCAGAAGCATTGGCTTTACTAAAGGCTGGAAGAATGATGAACCTGATGCTTCGACGATAAGTAGTGAATTTCAGATGATACTGATATACCTAGAGATTCCAGTACTACAGATCAGCAGTAAACTACAATTAGCAGGCTCAGCATAGATTATTAACACCAGTATTCGGTAAAATAACATAATTTTCCGGCTCATATCCATTGGGAGAAAAAACTGTATATTTCATATTATTCAGCAACAAAAAGATAGCTGTTGCCAAGTCAATGGCTGTGTTAGAAACTAGAAAAAAATGTTGGATTTACATCAATGGTTAGGAGGGAAAATAGTTGGAAAAAAAAAACAGGTCTACGAGAACCAAAGAATACGGACCATTAGACAAAGAGAAGAGTGCTAGCCTGCAGTTAATTATCCATGGATGTTGCATTGTCGGAAGTAAGGATTGCTATAGTCAAGGAATCTGGTCCAGTAACCTCTATATTTTGTAATTGCAGTATCTAGCCATGGTTTCATGTTTCCGTCGTAATGGATCACTGCTGCCTTCTCAATCTCTGTCACTCCAACTCTCAAATCAGAACCGAGCCCAAAAACATGCCACCGTCTGTCCAAGGTCATAGTGTGGTTGTAGAAAAGCAACTGACCCAGTGGAAGACTTCCTGCCTTCCACAGATGCTTACTCCCCTGCAGCGGAAATGTGATTAGGACCAGACGAGAGACAAATCTTAGATTTCGGTGATCACAACTGAAAAGTAATCAGGAGAACATGGAAAATGTATAAATTTAAGAACTCCATCTCATGGCTGAGGTTCCCAACCATGTCTACAATTGAATTATTAAAATATGATAGTGATTCATTTTTTTTAAAAAAAATAGGGTGATTAAGCATTAAGGCCAGAAGTTTCTAGCATCTGAAAAAACAACAAATTGACTGAAATTACTGGGCAATTTACCTACACCACAACTTCAAGCAACAAAATACCTCGCACAGTTAGCAAAATAAACATTTTATCCAAGAATTTCAACTACAGAAGCCTCTGAAGTAACAAATGACAAATAAAACTAAGAACTCCATCAAACTGAATAGGCAGGTCTGAACTTCTGGCAACTGTACTTATACATGCTAACAAAAAAAATCAAAGGAACCAAAATGATTCAGAAGACACAGAATTACTTACAATTTCATTCCATTTATGATAAGTTGCAGCTAGACCTCGTGTTCTCCACTCCTGCAGGTCAAATATATTCATGCCAAATGCCCATAAACATGCCTTGCCATCAAAACTATTGGCGAATGCTGGATTTGCAACATTCACAAGCATTTCCAATTTCTGTGATGTTACATTGTCCTTGCACATTTCCACTGCTCCATTTACATTGCCTTTCATATCTAAATTCCACAGTTCTCGTAAATCTTTCTGCACCACTGTGTCGTGGTCCAAAAGCAAAATCTTATTAAGGGAGGGGAAGACCTCTGGTAAGTAAAATCGAAGGTGATTGAGTGGAGAAGCATATCTTGGATCAGCTTTAGCTGACTGCCTGAACATTGAATTAAAGCCAGTAGGTAAGAATACAAAATCATCCAAACTCTGTATCTGAATAGTTGCTTTTCCAGGTGGATTCAACAAAAACCACATTAGCATTGCTGGAAAATTGAAGGAATCAGTTACCACATGAAAGACAATTTTCTCAGGCTCCTGAAAAAGAACCAGAAGTAAAAAACTTGAAGAAAAAGCATTTGAAATGCATAAACAATTAGTCTACTCGACATATAAATCCTTCATCTTCAATGGATAGATGACAGGCAATTAAATATTGTTTGGCCACTTATACAAGATATGTAAAGCATCCCACATTCCTACCAAACATAAGAATCACCAACATGGCTAGTTGACAGAGAATCCATGCATTTTCCAATTAGAAATAATGGTCATCATGACACTAATTGATAGGAGGATATGAAAACCTATGTTGTTTTGGATGGAACTAGGAGGAAAGAGGAGAAGAAATAATTGGTTCTGAAATCAGTTGTTCCAATATACAGCTACCACATGTTCTTTTTGTTGATTTTTCATTGATTATGCTGTAAAGTATAAGGCACGGCTAACAAAATGATAGGATGGTAAATAGGAAACACTTGTGTCCACTCAAATGGTAGAAGGAAAGCAGTGGTTATCACACAGTTTATAGTTTATACAAACAAGTGAGACGTAAGCATGCTAAAGATTGCATCAGTTGAATCCTGCATGTGCATCAACTTTAACAGCTTCATAGTACGAATTCTAACCATTAGCACGAGTGACCTGGGTATTACAAACAATATGGTTATGTGTAGATAAGGTCCATCTAATTGGCCCCAAATAGTTAGGACAACTTATTATTCTTGTTTCACAATATCACTAGCAACAATATATCACAAAGATAAAGGCCATAGACAATGGCATCAAAAACTACTTCAAATAAATTTCTAGAATAGCCGAAGCAGTGCAAGTAATACTCTTAGTTTCTCAAGAATGTATGTCAGAAAACACGACACCAATAAGCATAAACAACATATGTAATTCTTACCAGTGATGAATTTACTGTTGACTTCACAACCACCAAACATGCCAGCACATTATCAGAGAAAATAGCATAATGATAAAGATCTGGATTATCAAAATTATGACTGTTGGGCAATTTTCGCAAATCGGGATGCAATGCGAAATATTCAGTAGTGAGACGCATAGATAGGCAGTGAAAACCCCTTGGGAAGGTCCTGCCAGTAAGATGAACAAGATATGAAGCTTGGTTCTGTTGAGCCCTGAGTTGTTCTTCAGCATTGAATAATTGGGCACGTAATTTTGATGCCATTGCGGAGCACTCTGGATGAGATTTTCTGGCTTTTGACAAAGTTACTTCCATGTTTTTCATTTTCTGCAAGTCACTGAACAAGCTCTTTTCTCAATCAAAAAATAATCGGCAATTCTATGCATAAGAACACCCATTGGGCATACAAAAGTTGTTTGGCCATAGTAGTGATTTAAAAGATAAGATTGCACTCAATCAACTTTCTCTAATTTGCAATTTGCCAGAAAAATAAGGTACCTTGTAAATAAATCTGCATCTTTGTTGGAACGGCTAAGAACCCTATCTATCTCTTTAATCCTAAGCTTTAACTCTCGTAACAAGTGAAAGTTACTATTTGAAGAAGAAAAGTGCACGTAAGCCTTTGCCATTACTAACTGGTCCTCCATTTCCCATATCTTGGCAGTTGATGGTCTAGAGGGGGACTTTCGAGTGGTCAAAACATCAGTTATTTTGTCAGAAGATTTCTGCTTCTTATCCTGTTTGAATATAAAAAGCATGAAACTAATGCAATGCTATAAGGATAATAAAGTAAGTATTTTCGAGCTCTTCCAGGTATAGGTTACTCTCTTATCTTAAATTCTTTTGTAGAATACCATCAAATAGACTAAATGAACAAACAACAACAACAGCTAGATAGCAGAAACAAAAGTGTATAAGTATTCCATGTCAAATGACCTCTCCACCAGCAGAATTTGGTACGTGATAAGGTTGATTGTCTCCATTCCCACTAAGCCTTGAGCTGGAGTCTGTGGTGCACAAGAAAACAAAGAGGAAGGAAATAAAACGTTCATCAAATGAATCGGGCAGGAGATTAAATACAACAGTGCAATGTAGAAGCAAATAAAATACAAAAAAGGTAAATAACTGCCGTTGGTTGCTCCAGAAATTGTAACATTTTGATTGTATTTAATCTGAACATTCTTCAAATTATCATCTTTATAGATAGCTCCTTTCAGCAGCGGGTCCTCACTAACTTCCTGAAACCCAAAAAATTTTTCACTAACCAACAGTAGGAGCGCCAGCTCAAATTAACAATAGAATTATCAATTAACCAGCACGCTAGATTGATTAATCAATTGACCGACTGAGAATGAGAAATAATGTTAAACCCCTTTACCTGCTCCATCGAATTGAGTTGCATAGCATTAGAAGTATGCCTCTGCAATTTCGTACATGTCAAATAAATAAATAAATAAAAAGGGACATACTTGGAGATAACAAAGAAATGAGAAGATCCAAATGAATTAACATACGGGGGAGAAACTATTCAGGATACCAGAGCTGATATTGAGAAAGTTCTTCTTTTCTGTACCGAAATAAATCACACAATTACCAACCAAGATCAACAGAATGCAAACGAGAATCCAGTGCGAGTTAAACAAATCAAAGCAGTGACGTATTAAAAAGGTGAGACCATGGAAGGGGGAGTTATCGGCGGCGGGGACGCTGAAGAAGAGGACAAGCGGGGCGATGAACGAGACGACAAGGAAGGCGTAGATGACGACCTTACGCCACGGCCGGCGGAGCGCCACCATCTCGGACAGCAAACACGAGAACCGCTGCCCCAATTAAGCCCGAGCATTGGGCGAGATCGGCATCGGAGCTAGGGTTTAGGGATCCACCGGCTACTCGGCAACGGCAAATGATACAGCGATTCGAAACGAGAGAATGGAACGATCGTCGTTTTCTGCTTTTATAGATTTATTTATTTATTTATTTGTAAAATTGTCCTGCTTCATTGCTTTTGGAATTAATAAGGTTTGTATTTGTATTAACTTAAAACAGAGGGGGGCCATTTTATATTTATTATCGTAAAAAGTTTTTTTTAAGGTATCAAAAGCACTCATTATAATTTTTTTATTCCCATACTATTATAATAATTAAATTGTAGAAACTAGACCCATAACTCCTCATAAGCAATTATAAGTGTAATGATAAAAAATACAATATATTCTTTAAGGAACAAAGGTTTAAATTTGACTGAGAACATAATCTAAAAAGTTTTAAAAAATTTATGAGGTTGAGTCATCAGTCAGCACCCATCTTTATTATTGTAAAAGTTTTTTTTAAGGTATTAAAAGCACTGATTATAATTTTTTTATTTAAATATTGTTATAATAATTAAATTGTAGCAACTACACGTATAATTTCTAATAATCAATTACTATTTATTTTTCAAATAATATTTATGGTATCTAAAATTATATTTAAATAATTAAAAAAATTAATTTATATAGTTTAAGAATATTATTGCCATCTAATTAAAAATTAAGCAATTATCCATCAAACACTCCAACTTTACTTGTATTAGTTTTTGACTTCTATTTCCAAACACTTCATGTTTTAATTTTTTACTAACTTCAAAATAATCTCTATAAGAATCATTTTTAAATAAACCAAAGCTCTCCCAAACACTTACTATATATAGTGAGTTTGAAAAAACTTATGACGTTAGATCGTCTGTCATAATCCATCTGTATTTTTCAATTTATCTTGATAGTTGGTGGGAAAATTTTTTGTGAGATTAGATTGATCACCTCCTTGATTAATTATATAGTAATGAAAGAATTATAATTCAAATTTACTGTATAAAACAATAAATCATACCTTGCTGGGATAAAATTCGAAGGAGGAGAAAAACACTAGATGGAGGAATTTGTCTCTTGACGGTTGTGAAAAGGTTACAGTGACAAACGCTTCTTGACGATTCCACAAACCAAATCTTGTTGCTTAATGATGCTCTTCTTCTCTCTTTTCTTTTTCTTCCCCTTCTCGATGAAAGACTTGGATGCCTTATATAATGGGAATATCAAGAGGTATATCAGTAAATTACCTCATGAAAAAATGGACAACGTGGGTATCATGGGTAACCCACATTCCCACGTTCTCATTACCAACATCTCCCACTCATCCAAGTCCGGCCACAAAGACCAGTTCATCCAGGTAAGTCACTAAGACCAGTTAGTCACAAAGACTAAATAAGTTACATAGACTATATTAGAGTTTAGTCACAAACACTATATAACAACATTCAATCAATACTTAGAGAAAATGGTTTCTTGCGACAATAAGCACACTAAACAATAGATGCTAAGAAGATTGTTACACCTTACATAGCTGCTCTCAGAGTGCAATGCTAACAAAGTTGTTACACTTAGTCATTCTTCCAAATAAATTAGAGACATACTTATTGTTGGTCCCTTAGGAGGCCGGCAAGAGGGGAGGGGTGAATTGCCCTACAAAATAAAACTCGAACCTTTCTCGGATTTCAACTATATCATAAACACTTGTAATAAAAAGTAGAGACTAAGTAAAGAAATCATACACCAGAGATTTACTTGGTTTGCAATCAGAGGATTGCTAATCCAAGGAAAGTAAGCGCACTATGATCTCCTCTGGGCGGAGAAGCCTCTTTACAACGTTGACAACACAAATGAAAAAAATACAACTGAAAGCACAGAAAGAATTGATTACAAGTGAGATGTTTTGAATATGCAGACCAGTACTCTATTTATAGTACTAGTCCGGGCGCCCTGGGGGGGATAAAATTCTATCCCCAACGATCAGATCGCGTTTGACGCGATCCTGGTCAAAATCCAGTTCCGGACGCCCGAAAGGGTTTCGGGCGCCCCGGACTGCTCCGGGCACCCCGGACCCCGAAGTCAACAACGTTGACTTTTTTTGCCTCCGGTTCAGCTCGTCTCGGTCCGAGTCTTGTTCGCTCCGACTCCGCTAACTTGGGTGATCTCGGCCATCCGGAATAGGGCTCACCCGAACCCAAGTTCCGGCCTTCTCCTCGAGCAGCCTTCCTTCCCGGTTTCTCGTCCCTTGAACGCCGCGCACGTTCTTCTCGTCCACCGGTGTACTCTTCCGCGGTCACCTCGTCCCTCGGACGCACCGAGCCCGTCGGCTCTCTCCCCGTGTCGTCCTTCTCGCTAGCCGCGTCTTCCGCTCGACTTCCTGTGTTCCTAAGCTCCTGCACACTTAGACACAAGGGTTAAACAAACGCAGGACCTAACTTAGCTTGTTTGATCACATCAAAACACCTTGAGGTTCCAACAATCTCCCCCTTTTTGATGTGAGCAACCCAAGTTAAGTTAGGATAAACATATGCAATAAAAACAATTTATATTTAAATAAGTCCAAATATTTTTCAATTGAAAAATTATATTACCTCCCCCTATACTTAACATACTTCTCCCCCTTTGATCACATAAAAATTAGGGTTATAAACAAGTCTAAGGTAAATTCAAACAAAAACTTTAAGTGTAAAATATTAAAAAAAATGTCTAAGTAAAGACACTTTTCAGAATTTTTCTTTTGAAAAAAATGTCTAAGGGGCGTTTGGTTTAGGGTTATAGAAGTGGGGAATGGGAATGAGAATCATTGATTCCCATTGTTAATGTTTGGATTATAGGAATATGAATGCAAATAAGGGAATGCATCCTTGAAATTGGGTAATAACTCATTCCCGTGTACCTCCCCTTCAATGAGTCATTACCCTATTTTCATCAATCAAAATATTCCCTTATTCCAAAAATACCCTTGACTTAAAACTAAAATTTTCTCCATTAATATCAAATATCAAAATATATTTATTTATTTTTTCTTTCATATCACTTATCTCTCCTTATTCTCTCTCATTATATTTTCTCTCTCATCATAGTTTCTCTCTCATCATTTTATCACACACTTTCTCTCTCCTTAATTTCTCCTATCACACTCTCTTTCCTCTTTTTTTCTCATTACACTTTCTCTCTCATCATACTTTCTCTCTCCTCAATCTCTTCCATCGCAGTCTATTCCTTCTTTTTTTCCTCATCACACTTTCTCTCTCCTCACACTTTCTCTCTTCTCAATCTCTCCCATCACACTCTCTTTTCTCTTTTTCCTCATCACACTTTCTCTCTCATCATACTTTCTCTCTCCTCAATCTCTCTTATCACACTTACTCCTTTTTTCCTCAACACACTTTCTCTCTCATCATACTTTCTCTCTCCTCAATCTCTCCCATTATATTCATTGTTCTCTTTTTCTCTCATCATACTTTCTCTCTCCTCAATCTCTCCCATCATATTCATTGTTCTCTTTTTCTCTCACCATACTTTCTCTCTCCTCAATCTCTCTCATCACACTCTCTCTCCTCATTTTGTTCTCACTATATTTTCTCTCTCTTCATCCTCTCCTATCATACTTTCTCTCACATCATATTTTCTCTCATCATGCTCTCTCCAATCACTCTTTTTTTTTTCATTTTCTCTCATCATACTTTCTCTCTCTTCATTCTTTTTTATCACACTTTCTCTCTCATAATACTTTATCTCTCATCATTCTCTTTCATCATATTTTTCTCTCACATTCATCTTTCTCTCACATGTAATTTTTTCTCTTATTTTCCTTTAAGGGTAAAAAAGGAAACTTTGATTTATTCCGATAGAAGATATACAACTAACCAAACATTGCTTTTAAGAGTAATATCCATGCTCATACCCATTCCCATTCCACAATACAATGATTCCCATTCCGATTCCTATTCCTAGGAAAGAACCAAACACCCCCTAAGTCTTTTTAAAAAAATATAAGGCAATATTATCATAAAAAAATTCTTAGGGCAATTTTTATAAAAAAATTCTAAGATAACTAAAAAAAAATTTCTAAGGTAAAAAAAATTTCTAAGTCAATTTTTTTTTAAATATTTTCTAACACAAATTGAATAACTCTTTTAAAGCATTAAGTAATTTAAATTAATGCTTTTTCAGTTAGTCAATTAAACTTTTCATTTCGATACTTGGCTTCCAGGTCGTGGCGAGGCACTAGGCCTTCTTGGTTATTTGAGCAACAACCACTTCCTTAGACAAAGCCTCATAAAAAATTTAGTTGTTTAATTTCCTTGCTGAAAATGCAAGTCTAATTTTAATTTTAAATTAAACAGATTTTTGGAACCCAGTAGAGGTTCCTACCTACAGGATTAACCATGTATTTCCTAGGTACATAGATTTTTGATATATTTCTAATTTGACTTTGATGAAATCTATAATACCAATTTAAACCTCTATAATTTCTAAAAGTAGAAATATTTGAACCATTAGATTTTTTCAATATTTTTATTTCTTCTTTTAGTTTTTCATTTTCAATTTTCAATTTTCAATTTTTCAAAATCCTCTATAAGACATGATTTTGCCAAAATTCTTTTTGTTTCTAGAATTTCATTTTCTAATTTGGTATTTTTATTTAATTTATACATGGATTTAGCCATTGCCTTAATACCAAAGTAAAGTTCATCAGGAGGTAAGAGACATACCTCACTTACCATATCAGACTTAAAGCCTGAATCTCCCCCTGCTTCGCTACTTCCATCTGAGGTCGCTCCCCCTTTATCGATGCTGGGTTCTAATGTACTTTGTCCTTCGTAGCTTGCCATCAGTGCAATCCTCGCATATTCTTGAATCTCAGACTCAGATGAGGAAGTTTCGTCCCAAGTAGCTTTTAGGTTCTTGTGTTTCTTGGGTGTCTTCATTTTGTCCTTCTTTAGTTCTGGGCAATCCTCTCTTAAGTGTCATTCCTTTTGACACTGGTAACAACGCACTTTTCTTCTATTTCTTGAATTCTTTTTATTCTGCATTTCTTTAAATTTATTAGATCTAAAAAACTTTTTAAAGTTTCTTACCATATTTGCTTCTTGGTCTTCTTCGGAGTCTGACTCGGGTTCATCCTTCTTGGTTGCGTTCAGCGCCATTATCTGACTTGAGTCTTTTGTTGTAGCTGCACACCTGGTTTCATGTAACTCAAGAGTAGAAAACAACTCTTCTAAAGTACTTACCTCCAGGTCTTTTGAAATATAGTAGGCGTCAACGATTGATGTCCACTCCGGAGTTCTGGGAAACGCATTGAGTGCGTAGCGTATGCTGTCCCGATTTGTTACCGTTTCTCCGAGGTTCTCGAGATTAGTAATCAGTTCTTTTACCTTTGCGTGTAGATTGGCTACCTTCTCACCTTTTTCGAGACGAATGTTCATCAACTTGTTCTGGAGGATGTCTCTTCTAGCGAGCTTCGCTTCAAACTTGCCTTCATGGAGTTCCAGGAACTTCTTCGAGAGTTCTTTAGCAGATGAATAGCTTCCGATGCGGTTGACCTCTTGAGGTGGTAACACACTCAGCAGGTGATATTCCGCACGACTATTTGCTACGGATTCACTCTACTCCTTCTTTGTCCAATTGCTCTCTTCTTTTTCTTTTCCATCTTGATTCGTCGGAGCTAAAAAACCATACTTCATTATAAACCGAATTTCGAAATCAGTTCTTAGGAATATCTCCATACGACGCTTCCAGTCTGCGAAGTTCCCCTCGAATTTTGGTGGGACGATGCTTGGTCCGGCCATCTTGTTGCTTCGATCGGCGGTTAGTCCTCCTGAAGCGCCTTGCTCTGATACCACTTATTGGTCCCTTAGGAGGCCGGCAAGAGGGGAGGGGTGAATTGCCCTACAAAATAAAACTCGAACCTTTCTCGGATTTCAACTATATCATAAACACTTGTAATAAAAAGTAGAGACTAAGTAAAGAAATCATACACAAGAGATTTACTTAGTTTGCAATCAGAGGATTGCTAATCCAAGGAAAGTAAGCGCACTATGATCTCCTCTGTGCGGAGAAGCCTCTTTACAACGTTGACAGCACAAATGAAAAGAACACAACTGAAAGTACAAAAAGAATTGATTACAAGTGAGATGTTCTGAATGTGCAGACCAATACTCTATTTATAGTACTGGTCCGGGCGCCCTGGGGGGGATAAAATTCTATCCCCAACGATCAGATCGCGTTTGACGCGATCCTGGTCAAAATCTAGGCCCGGGCGCCCGGAAGGGTTCCGGGCGCCCCGGACTACTCCGGGCGCCCCGGAGCCCGAAGTCAACAACGTTGACTTTTTCGCCTCCGGTTCAGCTCGTCTCGGTCCGGGTCTTGTTCGCTCCGGCTCCGCTAGCTTGGGTGATCTCAGCCATCCAGAATAGGGCTCACCCGAACCCAAGTTTCGGCCTTCTCCTCGAGTAGCCTTCCTTCCCGGTTTCTCATCCCTCGAACACCGTGCACGTTCTTCTCGTCCACCGGTGTACTCTTCCGCGGTCACCTCGTCCCTCGGATGCACCGAGCCCGTCGGCTCTCTCCCCGTGTTGTTCTTCTCGCTAGCCGCGTCTTCCGCTCGACTTCCTGTGTTCCTAAGCTCCTGCACACTTAGACACAAGGGTTAAACAAACGCAGGACCTAACTTAGCTTGTTTGATCACATTAAAACATCTTAGGGTTCCAACACTTATTATGGCACATAGCCTCTTTCCTGGCATTACATATCTGTTTATCTAGGAAACATCCAATCTCTTAGTGGCACACTGTTATTATCTTGGAGATATCCATGTCTTACTATTTACTCAGATTAAATAATCTTCATTTACATCAATATGAACATCTCTAATCCCTTATAATGACTATTATGTCAAGAGCATGTTTCATATTCAATATTTACAATTATTTCTATACATAACAGAAATGGGTCGACTAGTGAATAACATCAAAAGATATAAATCAATTTAATCTTTCTTTTTAGCTAGAATCTATTCATTCTAATCAGTTGCTTTTCTAGTTATGCTCCATAAACTGAATCATTCATAGTCATAGGATACATGCTAAAGTAACATACACTGATTAAAAATTCAAGTAAATGGTTAAATAGTCACTAAGGGTAAAAACTGAGATTAACCTATAATTTTAAAGGTTTCATATAGTAGAGAACAGAGATCCATTTTCCTACTACCTTTATTGTCGCAATAGCACATATGGTATGAATCACATGCTACGATGCTATTCTTTTTACTAAAAGAGTGCATATTTTTTTTTTTAAATTTAACATCGTACATATTTTGATCTAGACATACCTAATGTCTAATCCTGAATTCAACATATGAATTTTAATCTGATTTTCAACAGATTTAGTAAACGGTGGGTTCATCTACTTTTATTATTATTCAACATAAATTATCTCATCTTGACACAATTATCAAAGCGATATTAACTTATGAGTCTATCTCTAATCATAACTACATAAGCTATCCAATAAGTAACAATCTTACCTCTATTTGTACTTAACAAATAGAGATGATTGTCCATGTGAGTGGACCAATCTCAACCTGCCAACATGCTCACCGAGATCTTATATGAATGTAACAAAATCATGTACACTGAATAAATTATGATAAATCATAATATCTAATTGTTATTACAATATTGTTATATTCTACGGAGTCTTAAAGACTTTATATATTCTTTAAATGATTCTCTAGTCATTGACTTAGTAAAAGAATATGCAAGCATAGCATGTGTAGGGACAAACTCAAGAATTATTTATCTTTTAGCTACAATATCTCTCACAAAGTTATATTTTATAGCTATATGCTTGCCTTTACTGTGATATTTGTAATCCTTGAAAAAAGCTATTGAAACTTGACTGCCACAGTAGAGAGTTACTAGACTCCCACTATTCTTAGCAATCTTTAGATGCTTCAGGAATCTTCTCAACAAGACTGTTTCTTGCACAGCCACAGAACAAACCACATATTCAACTTCTATAGTTGATAAAGCTACACAAGCTTGTTTCTTACTATTCCATGAAATGGCGCCACCATTCAATAAGAACGCATAGCTTGATGTGGATTTCCTATCATCTAGGTCTCCAACTCAATCTACAACTGAATAACCTTTTAGACTCATATCTAATCTTTGAAAATAGAGACAATAATCTGTAAGGGATCGATGGCCAGCTTAAAGGGGGGTTGGATAGACGACGCCTCCAAATTCAATAGCTTCCTACCAATGTTAGCTTGCGTAGCGGAATAAAACAAAATAAACAAGCTAAACACTAAAGGAAAGAAACAAGCAAACCGCTAACACGTTGTTTAACGTGGTTTGAAGATTAGGGCTCCTACTCCACGGCGTGTCCTTGAGGTGGACGATCCCGATCCGTCGGTGGATTAGCCCCCGGTAAACTCCCGCTATCTCAAGTAGCTCCTTGTGGGTGGAGAAACCTCACCACAACACCAACCAAGACTCTTGAGACTAGTAGACTACTAATTAGGGTTTACCACCACTAATTTTGCTAGCTCTAACAAAGCTCCCAAGCTTTAGTTATATAGCCTGCGGGTTGAAAATCTTGCCTACCAGTCGACTGCCAAAACATGTAGTCGACTACCCTCTGTCGAAATTCGACCATTACATTCCAACGGTTCGATACCAGTCGACTGCTAAAACTAGCAGTCGACTGCTCCACACTGACCGAACGAACAGAAGCATTCTGTTCGCTCCCAGTCGACTACACCAGTCGACTGCTAAAACATGCAGTCGACTGCTACAGTAACACTACAGTACAGCTACAGTAACGCTACAGTACTGCTAAGTAAAACCCTAAAATAGAATTTTACTCCAAGTACAATCTCTCATACACTCGTACCCTCACCCTTATGACTCACTTGATGCTTCTTTGTAGCCTTGACCTCTTGCCTTCAAGCTTACTTCCTTTGGCTCTCGTCCCTTGGATGCATTCAAGCCCGCGGCTCGTCCCCAATGTCATCCTTCGCGTATGCCTTGAAGTCGCTTCCCTCGGCCCTTGTCCTTGCTACCTTGTCAATAGTCCCTCGGATGCTCCATCCTTCATAGGACTCGAAGCCATCAACCTGAGTCACATGTGTATCCTGCATACTTGCATACTCACATACACATATCAAATAACAAGGGTGAACCTAGCTTAAACCCTTTACCTAAATACCAAAACACATGGTCCCACGGACCATTGAGATTGCTCCAACAATCTCCCCCTTTTTGATGTTTGACAATATGTTTAAGTTAGGGAAAACAAATAGCAAATAAATATGTTAAAACAAATGGACTTACGATGCTAAGGCTATACACTTGGACTTACAATGCCGAATGGACTTACGATGCCAAGGCTATACACTTGGACTTACACCACCGAATGGACTTACTTTGCCAAGGCTACACACTTGGACTTACACTGCCGAATGGACTTACGTTGCCAAGGCTACACACTTGGACTTACACCGCCGAAATAAAAATGTAAACATGCATTGGAACTTATCCCAAGGCTCCCCCTATACCTATGCTCCCCATTGAGCTAGGAATTTTCCTATAGGGATTTTTAAGAACCTGTCCCAAGGCTCCCCCTACGCAAAGACACTAAGGTTTTCCTAACTAAACCTTACTTCTTCCCCTTTTCCTAACATCCAAAAAGCTTTCGAACAATATCCCAATTGTTGAAAACTTATCATCCAACTGACCCTAAACTCATGTATTTATCCCCCATGGATCCCATACATCTATACGAGCTGACCTGGTCAAAATCCAGTGCTGAAAACACTTTCAGACTGGTATCAGTCGACTGAAAGAAGTATCAGTCGACTGCCCTTATCGAAATGAGCTTATAGAGACATTCTGTGCTCAAAAATACTGTTACCAGTCGACTGATAACTGTAGCAGTCGACTGGTACACTATTTCTGAAAAAAATCAACCTTTTCCGACTAACTTCAGAAATACACTAGAAATTTCACAGACCTTCAAAATTTTTCAAATTTTATGGAGACGTCTATTTTATCAATGTATAGTTGGAAAAAATATATATAAAAATATATCTATCATAAATCCCAAGATTGACACAAAATACAAAACTAGCTAAAAATTTCAATTGAATCTTGACCTAAAGTCCTAGTTTTGGCTTCCTCTTGATGTATTTGCCCATACTAACTCACAATGCATCCCTAGCATTGGTTTATATGACATCTATACATCCAAAATCAATTATCATGCTATATGACTCTAATGTCATATTTCTAAGCATGAAACATAAACCAATTGTGTTAAATCCCTAGGTTTGAAACTCAAGTCCGTCTCTAAACCACTTGGCACATTCCATGGCTTGTCTAGACTCCCAAGTAAAACCCACCTGAGATCCATTGACCATGGGTCCCAATTTGACTCTTAGAGCCCCCTCGAACTCTTAACCTTAGTCACCTCCTTAGGTGACTCATCTACAATAGCTAGGCCACATCGGTGCACCTCCGGTGATACTTGGCCTACAAACCTAACCTTCTTAACCTTGGACACCTTGTATTTGGTTAATTTCTCCTTACTTTTAAATGACTTTCCCTTTCCATTTCTTGACTTCTCCTTGCTATAGTTATATGTAACCCTAGGATAAGACTTTACCTTAGCATTGGAGACATTAGATCAGTATCCCAAACCCGATCTATCATTGTTGGATTTTTGACTACCCAACACCATGCTTAACCCTCTAGATCCAACATTGAATCTATCTAGGGTTTTCTCCAATTGATCAAGATTTACTTTCAAAGCTTGATTTTCCCTTTCTAGGTTCCTAAACCTAGAGTTAACATGTCCACCATGGACATTCCTAGACCTACCCACTTTTCTAGGCATATGCCTCCCCTTCTTGGGATTAATGCCTTGGGTCTCCTTAGGTCTACCATTTCTAGAGTTATCATGAATGGATACCTTAGGGTTTTGATCTACATTAACCCTACTTCTATCATAATATTTGAAACCAAAGTTATGCATGGGTAAATAATAGCAATTATTTTTAGCATGCATGGGTGTATAAGAATTAAACCTTGAATTGCAATTCAAGTTAGGGTATACCTCCCTTACCCTTGAAGCTCCCCCTTGACTTGAGCTTTTCTTCTTCTTATCTTTCTCCCATTTCTTTAATTTCGCAAGCTTCTTGATCGCCCTCTTCTTGGGGCATTTTGTGTGGTAGTATCCCTTCTCCCCACATGTGAAGCATACAATGCGCATTCTCCTTCCTTGCCCTTCTTCATTCCTACAACCCTTGTTAGTGTTTAAATTAACTTGAATGGGTTTAGGAGTTGCCTTCTTCTTACCCAATGGACACCTACTCTTGTAGTGCCCCTTCTCATTGCACCTGGAGCAAATGATGTTGTCTTTTGACTTTGCCTCGGTGGAGGTGCTCACTAGGTTGACCTTCAAGACCTCTTCTTCGTTTGTCTTGGATTCTTGTTCAACCCTTGAGGATGTGGATGATGCCTCATTTTCCTCATCCACACTTGTGGATGGCCTCTCTTTATCCTCCTTCTCCTCGGACGTGACCGAATTCACTTCCTCTTCTTCTTTTGATGTTCAATTGGTCTCCACATCCGATTGATCCTTCTTCTCCTCTTGGACCACTTCATCCTTTTCTTCGGATTTTTCCTCTTCGTGTGTAGGCATGAGTTCTTCCCATTGAACCTTCTTTATCTTGCTCCATAAATTGTGAGCATTCTCGTACTCACCTACACAGCTCATCACATTAGAAGGAAACATATCAATTAAAATTGATATTACCTTATTGTTTGCCTCCGATCTTGAGGTTTGCTCCTCCGTCCAATATCGTGGTTGGAGCTTCTTCTCTTTCTTGTCTTTCGGAACTTCGAACGGTTCCTTGATCACCATCATGGTATCCCAATCTGTATCGAAGAAGACCTCCATCTTCATCATCCAATAGGTGATGCCCCATAAGCTTCCGCCTTTAAACTTCAGCGGTTCAATCAAGCCAGTCATCTTCTTGTATTTGCTTTTCTCGGCGATTAGTCCGGTGAAGTGCGACCTTGGCTCTGATACCACTTATAAGGGATCGGTGGCCGACTTGAAGGGGGGTTGGATAGACGACGCCCCCAAATTCGATAGCTTCCTACCAATGTTAGCTTGCGCAGCGGAATACAAACAAAATAAACAAGCTAAACACTAAAGGAAAGAAACAAGAAAATCGCTAACACGTTGTTTAACGTGGTTCGGAGATTAGGGCTCATACTCCACGGCGTGTCCTTGAGGTGGATGATCTAGATCCGTCGGTGGATTAGCCCCCGGTAAACTCCGGCTATCTCAAGTAGCTCCTTGTGAGTGGAGAAACCTCACCACAACACCAACCAAGACTCTTGAGACTAGTAGACTACTAATTAGGGTTTACCACCACTAATTTTGCCAGCTCTAACCAAGCTCCCAAGCTTTGGTTATATAGCCCGCGGGTTGAAAACCCCGCCTACCAGTCGATTGCCCTCTGTGGAAATTCGACCGTTACATTCCAACGGTTCGATACCAGTCGACTGCTAAAACTAGCAGTCGACTGCTCCACACTGACCGAACGAACAGAAGCATTCTGTTCGCTCCCAGTCGACTGCTATAGTAACGCTACAGTAACGCTACAGTACAACTACAGTACTGCTATAGTAACACTATAGTACTGCTGCAGTAAAACCCTAAAATAGGATTTTACTCTGAGTACAATCTCTCATGCACTCGTACCCTCACCCTTATGACTCACTTGACGCTTCTTTGCAGCTTTGACCTCTTGCCTTCAAGCCTACTTCCTTTGGCTCTCATCCCTCGGATGCATTCAAGCCCGCGGCTCGTCCCCAATGTCATCCTTCGCGTATGCCTCGAAGTCGCTTCCCTCGCCCCTTGTCTTCGCTACCTTGTCCACAGTCCCTCGGATGCTCCATCCTTCACCGGACCCGAAGCCATCAACCTGAGTCATATGTGTATCCTGCATACCTGCATACTCACATACACATATCAAATAACAAGGGTGAACCTAACTTAAATCCTTTGCCCAAACACCAAAACACATGGTCCCACGGACCATTGGGATTGCTCCAACATAATCTACTATCGTCTTTAGATATCTAAATATTCTTTTTACTGCCTTCTAGTATCTCAGTCCTGAGTTTGATTGGAAGCGATTGACTAAGCTAATAGCATAATTGATATTAAGACGTGTACACAACATAGTATACATCAAACTACCAATAGCACTGACATATGATTTTTTATTCTTTTAAGCTATATGCTCTGGAGTTTTGGGGCATACTCTTGCTCAAAATAATATCTTTCACAATAGGTGTATGTTCTACGTTGCAATTTGACATGCTAAAATGATGTAACATCTTATTTATATAAGACTCTTGTGACATACCCAAAAGTCTTTTAGGATGATCTCTAATGATCTTTACTCCTAAGATGCACTCAACTTCTCCCATATCCGTTGTATCAAATTGTGATGACAACCACTTCTTGACTTCATTCACATACCCTATATCATTTCCAGTGATCAGTATATCATCAACATATAATGATGAAATGACATACTTTCCTTTTTCTCTTTTCAAGAAAATGCAATGATCCCCATTCATCTCGAAACCATAAGATAAAATAACTTCATTAAATCTTATATTTCATTGTCTTAACTCTTGCTTTAATCCATATATAGACTTTTTAAGTCTACATACTTTCTCATCTTGGCCTTTAGTAATGAAACCTTCTGGCAGAACCGTATAGATTTTCTTGTCAAGCTCACCATTAAGGAAAGCGGTTTTTATATCCATTTGATATAATTTCAAGTTATAATGTACCACAAAGGCCAAAATAACTCATATTGATACAAATTTCACTATGGGAGAGAATATCTCTTCAAAGTCAATATCTTCCATGTGAGTATATCCTTTTGCAACTAAACGAGCTTTGTATCTGTTAATCGACCCATCAGCTTTCCTCTTTATTTTGAGAATTCACTTATTCCTAATATCCTTTTGGCCCGAGGAAGATTGACTAAGTCCTAAACATGATTTTAAATCATAGACTCCATCTCTTCAACCATTACAGCTTTCTATTTTTCTTTAACACTACATCCTAATGCTTCCTCAATGGATTGATGTTCATCATCGTTAACTGGAAGTATTATCAATACCTCATTCTCAATATTAAACCTTTTCTTATGTTTGATTTTACGAATGCTTCTTCATAAGTTGGGCTATTGAGAAGTCAACTAATGACTTGGCATATCAGTCCCACTCGGTTGACTAGACTCAGACATCCCTTTTTGACACCTCTCTTATTGATAATATCTCATCCTCCTCAACTAGAGGAACTTTTTTTTTTTATCAATATCACCTATGGTTGAGAACTATGTTTTGAGAAAAGTCGCATCTCTTGAATCTATTTCGGAGATGGTTCCATTTAGTTACTCACCTATGAAAACATAACCTTTGGAAGTCTCGTGATATCTAATAAAAATACATTTCTTACCCCTATGTCTCAATTTTTCATACTTGTGAGAACTACCATGAATATAAACAACTGACCCCTAGGGCCTCAGATTACTTAAATTTGGTTTTCTGCCTGTCCAACGTTCATATGGGATAGGTGGAACTAACTTTGAAGGTACTTTATTAAGTATATAGGTCGCAGTTAATAATGCATCTCCCTAATAAGAGATCGACAAATTAGCTTGTGCCATCATAGACCTAACCATTTCAAGAAGAGTCTTATTTCTTCTTTCAGCTACCCCATTTTGTTGTGGAGTTTCAGGGATTGTCAGCTATCTAATAATCCCTCTATCATTACATATTATCTTGAACATATCAGACAAATATTCCCCTCCATGGTCAGTGTGTAAAGTCTTAACTTTATGTTCCATTTGATTCTTAACTTCGTTGATATAATGAATCAAGCAATCCAATGCTTCAGATTTATGAGAAATCAAATACACATGATCGAAATGAGAGAAATCATCGATAAATGTAATGAAATAGGAAACTCCATATCTAGCCTTCACATTCATTGGACTACAAATATTCAAATGAATTAATTGTAATAGTGATTCAACTCTAAGAGCCTTACCAAATGATTTTCTAATTGTTTTTCCTACAAGACAATGCTCACATATAGACAAGTGAACCTTAGCCCGAGTGCCCAATAACCCCTCTCTAGCCAATTGATTCATATGTTCTTGTCTTATCTTTGACATGCATCACATAATTTGTCTTGTGATACTTAGATGATGGCTAGAGGGGGTGAATAGCCTCTTTGAAAACTTAAACACAATCTTTCTTAAAGAAAAACTTGTTAGCACAGCACAGCGGAAGTAGAAAACTAAAACGAAGGAAAACAAACACACACAGCAGACACAAGGATATACGAGGTTCAGGGATAACTTGCCCCTACTCCTCGGCGTGTCCGTAAGGAGGACGACTCCTTGATCTTTCGGTAGATCACACCCCGGACAAGATCCGGCTAAAGATGTCTCCTTCTCGGTGGAGCAACCTCTCAACAAAGTCTCAGTTGATTATAGATTTAAGCACAAGACTTACAGTGGCTGAGAAGAATAATCAGATGAGCTTACAGCCACGCGGAGAAGAAAACAGAGCAGAGAGCGCACAACAACCTTCTCAGCAAAGAGCTCACAGCTTCACCAACTTCCTTTCTCAAAGGATTGATCACAAAAGACAGAGAATTCAGAATACCTTTCTGAACTTCTCTTCTTCCTTCTTATGTCTCTCTGCTCGAATCACCGCCGCCTGCAGAATCGCTGCTTCCAACAAGGCGTAGCCAATCACCTCTCCTCCTCATCCGGTTCTCTGAACCCATGCCAATGGAAATCACTGGCGTCTGCGGATACGAACCAATAGGTAGAGGTCAAACTGAGCGCAGCCCAATCGCAATCAGATTCGCCAGTGAACGTTGATGCCTCAAATCCATCTGTTGCAGCAAGTCACAGTGAAAAGAGCACTTTTCTTCTTCTCTTGATGAAGCTTAATTTGAATTCAACCATGAGAGTGTGACCTGCAACCTGCAAACTAAAAAGACTCACAACAGATGGTTAAAAACAGATGGGTGAAAACAAATACGGCAATCGGAAAAAGTGCATGCAAAACAAACAATACCGTGGGTCGGTCTGCAGACCGATCCATGCTTTCTGGATCATCGCTGATCGGTCTGCGGATCGATCAGGCACTAATCTGATCGGTCCCCAGACCGATCAGATGTCTCTCTTTAAGAGCAGAGAGGTGGAACTTCCCTGATCGGTCGTCCCGAGACCGATCGGATGTCGCTCTTCCCAAGCGCTTACGGCCTCGATCGGTCTCCATACCGATCGGTAAAATCCTGATGAACTGCGATCGATTGATCGATGCCCGATCGATGTCGCTCGATAACCATCGTCGATTCTGATCGGTCGCGGACCGATCAGGTGTCAGGATCGATGCCGATCCGCTTCTTCGATCGGTCGAGCCCTCTCGACCTAGTCGAGAAACGAGCTCCCGGCCCTCTCCGACTTCATCGGTCCTAGAGAACGAGCTCAAGCCCTCTCGACTTGCATGCCAAGCTTCCTTCTTGGACTTTTCAACACCGGATGTCCGATCACCCTTGATCCATATGGATTTTCCTTGCCTGGATTCACTCACCGGGACTTGCACCTAGCTTCACTCACTAGGGTTTTCACCGGCTTCACTCACCAGGATCACTGCCCGGCTTCACTCACGGGACTTTCCAACCGCCTAACATCCCGTTAGGACTTTCTCAATCAGTCAACCTAGATTAGTAATTAATCTGAGTTAAATATCGATACAAACTTAAATCGGTGTCAACACAAAACAACATCAAGTCAACAATCTCCCCTTTTGTTGTTTGACAACACGATTTAAGTTTAGATCAAATGCTCATATACCCATAATTTTAGGGAAATCGGGATCCTCCCCAAGACGGATATACCTTAGTTATCTTCTCCCCCTTTTTCATATCGACTCGATGAAGTCAATTCATCACTTAACTTAGTCGAATAGGTGCGAATTAGGTAAGAGGATTCAAAAAGACTCAAAGTCATCCTCTCCCCTTAAATCAACCTTTCATTCATTACTAAACTTAGTTATCTTCTCCCCCTTTGTCAAACACCGAAAAGGAGCGAACAAGGTAAGATAACTTAAAGAGCTCCCCCTTAATCCATACTGTCCTTTGCTTAATCCCCCTAGAGTTCCTTCTAAGTGTATTTTAGGACAGTAAATGAATAAAGAAATAAAAGATATATGAAGAGTATAGTAACAACCAAGAAAAGAACAGCAAATATATAAAGAAGAATGAGTAGCGTAACAGTAAGTAGCATACAACCAGGTCAGACATAAGTATCTAGCAACCATCATCCAAAACATACAATCAATATGATATCATAGAACAGTGTGTCTCAGTCAGCCTCCTCATCATGAGGAACATCAGCAATATCAGCAGGAGGAAAGGATCCCTGAGGTGGCAAGCCGCTGCTCGAAGATGGATAGCCCGGGAAATCCTGCGGAGGTGGATATCTGGCCATCCAGTCCATAATCGTCTGATGGGTCGCCAGCTACTGACTACGCAAATCATCGTAGCGCTGGTCAATCCGGACGCGTAGCCCATCGAACTCAGCAGCCATCATCTCCTCGTGGCGATTAAATCGGCTCTCCAACTCAGCGATCTGCCAGCACAGATCTGGATCCGCCTCGCCATATGCAGCAGCAGCAGCAACCTGTCGTCGAGGTAACTCACCTAGTGCCCTCCCATCCTTCCACCTAACCGCCCCAGCCTGTCCTAAGATTCCAGACTTGGAAAATGCACGTTTCCCAAGTCGACAATCCTGCCTAACCATCTTTACTATCCTCCCCCTAGAGACGTCAATACCCAGGGTCTCAAGCCAATCAGTAATTACATGCCCATAAGGCATATAGATGGTGTAACCGCTTGGCTCGCTATGGGATATGATAGAAGTATAGACACTTGACATGATATCAAAGTCAAGACGCCTACGCAACCCATAAAGCATCAGACAATGATACGGTCGAATCTCTGCCAATGGTTTAGAAGTAATAGGTAGAAGACAGTTTGTGACAATTTTGAAAAGAATGTAATCAGGAGCAGAAAGGCCAAGGGCTGCAAATGTAGGAAAATCGACATCTAACTCATCTAATCCATCCGGTCTCAGATGTCCAAAGAAGTACTCATAAATCGAGTCAGATGAGACATCAAGAGGATGAGGCACGGGTTCAGGCAAAGCAGGATAGAATGAGAACACCGTCCCCGAACATATACGACAGCCTAAATAACCAAAGAAGGCAATTAAGCTGAAATCAACAGTTTGCTTAGCCACTCTTGATCTATAACTACCATTAATAGTCTGATGAAGGTTGTTATAGAATTCAGAAACTAGGTCAAGGTTGATATCCCTCTCTAAATATACCAAGGAATCAAGTTTATAGGCTATGGTCTCCGTAATCGCTGGACAAAACTCATTCATGTAGTTTTTATCGACTGATCTACATGGGAGCAACTTGAAGGTCCTTTCCTTAAAGGATTTTTCAAACTGTTGGTTGAGGAATCTCCCCGAACTGGACGGTTGAGGTCGGGAGGTTTCTTTGGACTTGGAAGTACCCTCACCTACTGGTTTCTTCCTAAGGGGTTAGCAATGTGGTAAAATGGGGCAATGAGTGAGCACCGGAGCCACCAACAATCAAGAACCGAGACAACAGAAGATTCAGTGAGAAATGAAAACACAATGCCAAGTTCTAGAGAGGTAAGAAGTTACCTTGGTGCCATTTGAACTTTAGGCTAGGGCTTCCGAGGGCTAGAGCTTCGGCTAGGGTTTGGCGTGCAAAGAGAAGAGAAAGGGTGAGCTGGTGGGAAGAGTCGGCTAGGGTTTCGCATGAATGAGGAAAAGAAGGGATCGGGAGGTTTTAAGGGTTTAGATGGGTGTACAGTGAAGAAATGATCGGACGGTTGTCCAATCAGAAGGTATCAGAAGCCTCCTGATCGGTCCCTGGACCGATCCAGGAACATCCTGATCGGTCCACGGACCGATCAGGAGACGATCAGTACTCACTGATCGGTCCCTTGACCGATCAGCGAGATTCCTGATCGGTCGGTAGACCGATCAAAAATTGATCAGTGGCTTTTGTGCCGAATTGATCTGATCGGTCTCCGGACCGATCAGGGAACTTTCTGATCGGTCTGTAGACCGATCAGAAAGGGATCAGTAGCGGGCTCGAGCGTTCCAGGCTGACCTGATCGGTCCGTAGACCGATCAGTGTCTGATACTAGTATCTCCCGTAATTTCAGTATCTCCCGTAATTCCCGTAATTTCCGATTAGTAATTTCAGTAACTCGTGTTCGATAATTCGTGGAAGTTTCTCTAGGAAAACTTCCAAGTTCAGAGCCTAGAACCTGGAGGATCTACAAGCATAACTCTTACCTAAAAGTTATGGTCTGAACTTGTTTATAGCCTTAAGGTTGCAGACATTTAGAAAACAAACAACTTAAGGCCTGAAAATTGAAAATTTTCACCTTTGTTATGTACAGTTTCAAGTTTATCAAAATATATTCAAAATGCTAGAATTACTTCAATAGCCTGTCTTATTTTTCATTCAAAATCATGAACAGCCATATCAAACAACCCATTAATTAAAATCAGATCAAATCTAGGCAAAGGCCCAACCAAGTTTCCTTGGTTGGAATATATGAGTAAGATCTAGGAACCAATTACACATGAATTATGTAATGGTGTTCCCCATACTCAATTAATGTCTCTTCAACCTAATTATTCAAGAGATGCATGATACATTTTGAATAATTTGGTTGTTCCTAGCATCTCACCCCATTTCTAGCAAACAAAAATATTTTGTTAAATCTTATAGTTTGTGTGAGATGTTCCCAAGTTGCCCAAATTATTGTCCCAATTACTCTTGTCATTTTAATAGTCCTTATTGATCATGGTGAAGTTCTAATGACCTAAGGAGCCAAACACATTCTCAACTCCCTCCTTAAATGACTAAATTCATTCTCCGGAAGGGGTTTGGTGAAAATATCAGCTAGGTTTGACTTTGACTCAACATATGTGAGTGCAATGTCTCCCCTAGCTACGTGATCTCTTATGAAGTGATGACGCACTTCAATGTGTTTGATCCTCGAATGATGGACTGGATTTTTAGTTAGGTTGATCGTGCTAATGTTGTCACATAGCACTTGTACACCCTTATAAGAAAGTCCATAATCCTCTAGGGTGTGTATCATCCACAACAACTGTGATACACTCTCTCCCATGGAAATATATTCGGCCTTGGTCGTGGAGAGAGCAACACAATGTTGCTTTCGACTTGACCAACTAACTAATGATGAACCTAAGAATTGGCAACCCCCACTAGTGCTTTTCCGATCCAATTTGCACCCAGCATAATCGGAATCGGTATAGCCTATCAAGTCAAAAGACTCTGTACGAGGGTACCATAGACCTACTCGAATTGTGCCCTTAAGGTATCTCAATATTCTCTTAACTGCAATTAAATGAGATTCCTTGGCACAGACTTGATATCTAGCGCACATGCCCACAACAAAAAGTATGTCCGGTCTAGCGGTGAGATATAGAAGACTACCAATCATGCTTCTATATTGCGTTAGATCAATTGGTTTTCCACTCTCATCATTGTCAAGGTGAGTGTTTGTCGCCATTGGAGTGGACACTTCCTTAGAGTCACTCATATTGAATTTTCTAAGCATCTCTTGAGTGTATTTTGTCTGATGGACATAAATTCCATCTCGAGTTTGTTTGATTTCAAGTCCGAGGAAGAATGTCAACTCTCCTACTAGACTCATCTCAAACTCACTTTCCATGTGAGAAATGAATTCATTCAAATAGCCCTTGTTATTTGAGCCACAAATTATGTCATCGACATACACTTGGGCTACAAAAATGTTTTCACCATCTCTACGCAGAAATAGTGTTGGGTCTATTTGGCCTCTTACAAAGCCCTTTTCTAATAGGTAAGTTGACAACCTTTCGTACCATGCTCGAGGTGCTTGTTTAAGCCCATAAAGAGCTTTCTTGAGCTTGTACACGTGGTTTGGAACTTCGGTATTCACAAACCCCGGTGGTTGTTCAACATAGACCTCTTCTTTGATGAATCCGTTTAAGAAGGCTGATTTAACGTCCATTTGATAGAGCTTGAAACCTCTATGTGCAGCAAAAGCTAGCATCAAACGAATGGACTCTAATCGGGCCACGGGAGCATAAGTCTCATCATAATCGAGACCTTCGACTTGACTATAGCCCTTGGCTACAAGTCTTGCCTTGTTTCTTACAACTTCTCCTTTTGATTTAACTTATTTTGAAGACCCATTTAGTTCCAATAATGGTGGTCTTCTTAGGTCTAGGAACTAAGTCCCACACTTGGCTCCTTTCAAATTGACCTAACTCATCTTGCATAGCTAAGATCCAATCTGGATCGTGCAATGCCTCATCAACTATTTTTGGTTCAATCTCTGAAATCAATGCGACTTCATTAGACTCATTTCTAAAGAATGACCTAGTCCTAACCCCTTGTTGGATGTCTCCCACAATTTGGTCTTGGGGATGACTAGTGGCTAACCTAGACTGCCTTGGTGTTGGCGGTGCCTCATGAGTGGTCTCACTCAGCACAGGCAAGGACTCAATATCAGGCAAAGGATCAGATTGAGTTCTTTGTTGCCTTTGCTCATCAACATCAGAGTCAACTTCGACTCGTTCTTCATTTTGATCATTCAAACTTAGATTTCTAAGTTCAAATTGAATTTCTCCTACATCCCTTGGTTGATCATTTAAGTTAGGGATTTCTTCAAAAGCTACATCAGAGGACTCTTCAATCAATTTAGTCCTATTGTTGTACACTCGATAGGCTTTGCTGGTAAGAGAGTACCCGACCAGTATCCCTTGATCAGCCTTAGCCGTGAACTTCCCAAGATGATCCTTGGTGTTCAAGATAAACACCTTACAACCAAACACCCTAAGATGTTTAATTGTAGGCGGTTTCCCAAACCAAAGTTCATGGGGAGTCTTTCCTAAAAACCTATGTATTAAAACTCGATTTTGCACATAGCAAGCTGTATTCACAGCTTCAACCCATAAGTAGCTCGGTAGTGAGTACTCATTGAGCATGCTTCGTGCAGTCTCTTGTAGGACTCGGTTCTTTCTCTCCACAACCCCATTTTACTGTGGGGTCCTTGGAGTAGAGAACTCATGCCTATATCCCTTTTCTTGACAAAACTCTAAAAACCTATGATTTTGAAATTCCCCACCATGATCACTTCTAATGGTTTTAATTGTTGTCGATTTTTCATTTTCAGTTCTTCTACAAAAGGAAATAAAAATATCTATAGTTTGGTCCTTATGTTTCAAAATGAAAGTCCATGTGTATCTAGTAAAATCATCAACGATTACCAAGCAATATCTACTTCCATTCAATGATATTACACTACTGCAATCAAATAGGTCTATGTGCAATAAATCTAAAGCAGTAGATGTACTTACAGTACTTTTACCTTTATGAACAACTTTTGTTTGCTTACCCTTTTGACATGCATCACATAGTTTGGTCTTGTGGTACTTGATGCTGGGTAAGTCTCACACTAATCCTTGGTTGGCCAACTTCCGAATGTTCTTCATGTTTACATGTGCCAACCTTCTATGCCATAGCCAAGACTCTTCTTCTTTCGACATGAAACACTTAATCAAAGCATTAGTAGCACTTTTAAACGATACTTGATAAATATTATCAACTCTTGTGCCTACTAGTACTGTGTCAAGTGTGTCAATGTGTTTAACCAAACATTGACTTGAATGAAATTCAATTGTGTAACCCGTATCACACAATTGACTGACACTTAGGAGATTAAAAGTCATCCCCTTGACTAGAAGGACATTCTTGATATGGAAACATTCGGATATATGAATGTCTCCAACTCCTACAACCTTAAGGCTACCATTATTACCAAAAGACACATTACCTCTACTTTTGTTTTGAATAGTTGTAAACAGTGATTTGTCCCCGGTCATGTGCTTGGAGCATCCACTATCAACAAACCAAGTTGATAAATGCTCCCCCTCGACCAATGCCTACAAGACACGGAAGATAGAGGTTTTAGGTACCCAAATCTTGGGACCTAATGCTTCTACAACGAAAGACCTAGGAACCCATGCCTTGGTCATACCTTTCCTAGTTCCATGAGCCCTAGAAACATGTGATCTACTATTTTGAGTTCTAGACATTAGAGAAATGAAACTCGACTCCTTGGGTTGATACCCTAGCCCGGCCTTGTTATAGACTGCCCTTTGGGCATTTAGAATCATGTCTAGAGTCTTAGAGCTAGTTGAGAACTTCTCAAGCATTTTCTTGAGTTTCTCAACCTCACCCTTTAAAGCCTTGTTCTCATCCTCAAGGACTTCTAGATGTAGGTCATCGACCTCATCTTCCCTAAGGGTCCTTAAGGTTTTTACTTCTTCTTTTAACAATTTATTTTCTGTTTTTGACTTTTTAAGCAATGAAGATAAGTGAGTGATAGTCTTATAACACTTTTCTATATGAGAAGAGGTTACCTCTTCATCATCCGACGATGATGAAGCCGCGGTTGAAGCGTCGCTCGAATCTCCCTCACTTCCGGAGTCCTAAACCTCCCTTGCCATGAGTGCTAATTGTCGTGTGCTCTTTTTCATCTTCTCTTCTTCCTACGATGAGCTTGATGAGGACTCATCCCAAGTGGCCTTGAGAGCCTTCTTCTTCTTGACTCTTTCCTCCTTCTTTTTGGCTCGTTCCTCCTTCCTCTTTAATTTCGGACACTCGCTCCGAATGTGTCCTTTCTTGCTACACTCATAACATATAACATTAGATTTATCAAAATTTTGATCATTAGTTTTACCTTTTCCTTTGTATCTTCGGCCTCTTCTCATAATCCTTCTTACGAAGTTCGCCATCTCACTTGATGATGATCCACTTTCATCATCGGATTCAGAGGAAGAGGTGGATGAGGAAATCTCCTTTTCCTTCTTCCTTCTTCCATCCTTGCTCTTTGGTCCTGCAAATAAAGCAATACCCTTCTCTTTTTGACCTTTGTTAGCAAGCTCATGAAGTTCCATCTCATAGAAAAATTCATCTAGTTTAACAATGGAAAGATCCTTGGATACCTTGTAGGCATCTACCATAGATGACCACAAGGCATTCCTCGGAAAAGATTTAAGAGCGTGCCTTACTAGATCGCGATTCTCCACTCGTTCGTCCATAGAGTGTAGACCGTTGATGATCTCCTTGAATCTCCCATGAAGTTCACTTACCGTTTCATTGTCCTTCATGGTTAGATTTTGGAGCTGATTCAAGAATAGGTCCCTCTTGGCAATCCGAGAATCTCGAGTTCCCTCTTGGAGCTCGATGAGTTTGTTCCATAGGTCTCTTGCACTCGAGAACGGACCTACCTTGACGAGTTGGTCCTTGGCGATTCCACATTGCAAGGTGACCATAGCCTTGGCATCGGCTTGTGCTTTGCGGAGTTGTTCGGTAGACCACCTTGACGAATCGAGTTCCTTACCTTCTTCATCCTTTGGTGGTGTGAAACCTTCCTTGACTGAGAACCACATGGCAATGTCGGTCTTGAGGTAATACTCCATGCGACCCTTCCAATATTGAAAATCTGCTCCTTCGAAGTAGGGTGGTCGATTTGTGCTAAAACCTTCCTTCATAGACATCCTTGTTTGCTCTTTTGGGTGTTAATCCGAATCAAAGAGCCCCTTGCTCTGATACCACTTGTTAGGATCTTAGATGGCTAGAGGGGGGGGGGGGTGAATAGCCTCTTTGAAAACTTAAACACAATCTTTCTTAAAGAAAAACTTGTTAGCACAGCATAGCGGAAGTAGAAAACTAAAACGAAGGAAAACAAACACACACAGCAGACACAAGGATATACGAGGTTTGGGGATAACTTGCCCCTATTCCTCGGCGTGTCCGTAAGGAGGACGACTCCTTGATCTTTCGGTAGATCACACCCCGGACAAGATCCGGCTAAAGATGTCTCCTTCTCGGTGGAGCAACCTCTCAACAAAGTCTCAGTTGATTATAGATTTAAGCACAAGACTTACAGTGGCTGAGAAGAATAATCAGATGAGCTTACAGCCACGCGGAGAAGAAAACAGAGCAGGGAGCGCACAACAACCTTCTCAGCAAAGAGCTCACAGCTTCACCAACTTCCTTTCTCAAAGGATTGATCACAAAAGACAGAGAATTCAGAATACCTTTCTAAACTTCTCTTCTTCCTTCTTATGTCTCTCTGCTTTTCTGGCTCGAATCACCGCCGCCTGCAGAATCGCTGCTGCCAACAAGGCGTAGCCAATCACCTCTCCTCCTCATCTGGTTCTCTGAACCCATGCCAATGGAAATCACTGGTGTCTCTGGATACGAACCAATAGGTAGAGGTCAAACTGAGCGCAGCCCAATCACAATCAGATTCGCCAGTGAACGTTGATGCCTCAAATGCATCTGTTGCAACAAGTCACAGTGAAAAGAGCACTTGTCTTCTTCTCTTAATGAAGCTTAATTTGAATTCAACCATGAGAGTGTGACCTGCAACCTGCAAACTAAAAAGACTCACAGCAGATGGTTAAAAACAGATGGGTGAAAACAAATACGGCAATCAGAAAAAGTGCATGCAAAACAAACAATACCGTGGGTCGGTCTGCAGACCGATCCATGCTTTCTGGATCATCGCTGATCGGTCTGCGGACCGATCAGGCACTAATCTGATCGGTCCCCAGACCGATCAGATGTCTCTCTTTCCAAACGCGCACAGCTTCTGATCGGTCTGCGGACCGATCAGGCACTAATCTGATCGGTCCCGAGACCGATCAGATGTCGCTCTTCCCAAGCGCTTACAGCCTCCTGATCGGTCTCCAGACCGATCAGTAAAATCACAGTAGACTACTGATCGATTTCTGATCGGTCTGCAGACCGATCAGTAATCGCTCAGTAGCCACTGATCGATTCCTGATCGGTCGCCAGACCGATCAGGTGTCCAAGGTTTCACTGGATCGGTCTGCCGACCGATCCAGCTTCTTGACTCAGTCCGGGTCGAGCCCTAGAGAAACGAGCTACCGAGCCCTCTCTGACTTCGCATGCCAAGCTTCATTCTTGGACTTTTCAACACCAGATGTCCGATCACCCTTGATCCATCTAGATTTTCCCTTGCCTGGCTTCACTCACCAGGACTTGCACCTAGCTTCACTCACTAGGGTTTTCACCTGGCTTCACTCACCAGGATTTCCAATCTGCCTGGCTTCACTCACCAGGACTTTCCAACTGCCTAACATCCCAGTTAGGACTTTCTCAATCAGGTCAACCTAGTCAACCTAGATTAGTAATTAATCTGAGTTAAATATCTGATACAAACTTAAATCAGTGTCAACAGCAAAACAACATCCAGGTCAGACTGTATCAACAATACCTGCATCACTAGTTAGAGCAATATTAAAAAAATATCCCTCAATAGTATAATTGACATCTAGTTCTATATCAAGAACTATAAAACTATTTGTTAAAAAACCATATCTGATTGACACTGAGTCAATCTTAAATTCAACATATTGATTGTAAACATTAATACAATACCCTAAATTAAGAAGACATGTAACAGAAATAAGATTTCATCGAATTTCAGGAGTATATAGGACATCATATAGAAGCAAAACACTACCACCATGGAGGTTGAGTTTGCAAGTGCCGATTCCTTTGACTTCAACTCTTACATTATTTCCTACATAAATCCACTTGTTGCCAGTTGGTACCCAACTATATTCAACAAATGTAACTCGCTCCCGAGCTACATGGTTGGTTGCTTCCGAATCTATAATCCAAAAAAGATAAGAATTAGCTAACAACATTGAACTAGCAACAAAATACTCAGAAAAAGATGACACACTTGAATTTACCTTTTTCAGCTTAGTGCACTTCCGAGCGAAGTGACTCGTTTTGTCACAGTTAAAGCAAGTTAACTTACTTTTAGGTTTCTTTCTAATCTTCTTTCCTTTCTTCTTGATTGAGCCTTGTCCCACAGTAGCAAATTCTTTATTCTTTCCCTTCCCTTTCTCGAACCATTTCTTTTTCATGGATTCAGATGATCCAATATAACTGACAACCGCATGGGCTAGTCCAGAAATCCATGTAGATTCAACTCTATCTGCCTCTAATTCTATATAGCGTGAGACATCAATGAAAGTCTTGATACTTTTATTGTGAGTTAGGGTCTGCTTCACTGTGTCCTAAGAATTTGGAAAGGAACGAATAACTGCTTGAACCTGTTGTTCATCGATCAAGTCATGGCCAGCAGTTTTAAGCTACCGAATCATGTTTGACATCTCCTTAAGGTGTTGAACCATCAAAACATTCAGACGCTTCTTATAGCTATCAAATTTGATCGTCAGTTGTCGAAGCTTGCTCAGACTTACTCCACTATATTTCTCCTTAAGGGCTACCCAGACTGCATGGGCTGAAAGATATGACTCATACTCAAAAGTTAGGTCATCTATCATTGAACTAATCAATATGCCCTTTGCAGTGGTGTCCTTTTTCTTCCATTCCTTATAGGCATCAAGATCTCATTTATGCTGTGTAGTGGGACCATCTACAGGTTTTACCATACTATATCTTGAGGTGACAGATTTTATAATTATTCCCATTAACACCCTTATTGAGTTCGACTATAATATTTTTGATTGCTATAATTTATTATAAATAAACACATTATTTAGTATTCAGTATAATTTATATACATACAATTTATGGTTGACTCAATATTAATTTGAATTGGTTTACAAAATCAAGTGATAACTATATTTTTACTCATCATTCATATGACCAATCGAATCAATATTGATCAATTCTATTACACACATCTCATCAAATGAATTAATCATGTATTATATCATGATTTCTTTAATTAAATGAACTAATCATTTAATAAAATAAACTAATCATTTATCATTCATTATGTAGAGTAAACAACATAAATAAACATATGTATTAGTGCAGGTTGCACTAATAGTCTGATTTTAATGTATAACAAATAAGTTAAAGTTAAATATGATGCTTGTTTAACCTTTCTATCAAGTGTGTAGGAGTTGACTAGTTTGAAAGACCTACCACTATGCTGAAATCTAGCTAGCTCTGTGGGGCTCGATAGCTGGTACGAAGTCCAGATAGGTCCTGAGACTCGATATCTGGCAAGAAGTCCGGTTGAATCTGGGGGACCTAATAACCGATAGAAGTCCAATTGGGTTTCCAGACCTGACAACTGACAGGAAGACTTGGTGGGTCAAAGGCAAGTTAAGTGACTGTAGTTGGTAAGTGAAGGTAAGCAACTAGAGGAGAGATCCAGTGAGGGCGCATTTCCTGTTGAGAGAACTGTAGGCATCGATCCAATTTAGCCATTTAAGAAACCTAAGTTAAGACCTTGACTAGATCCTGGTCTCAAGGAGACAAAATCTAATTGCTACTCCTATCTGCTGAGTTGTACTAACTCTGTTTTACAGGATGAACATATTTTTGTTGCCCAGGACTAACCTTTTTTTTGTAGGAAAAGAAGGAGCTGAAAAAGGGAGTCCGGGCACCTAGAAGGGATCTGGACACCCAGAGCTAGTCTGGGAGCCCGAAGCTAGTCTGGGAACCCGGAGCTGGTCCAGGAGCCTGGACTAGGCTACCCGGGTGGGGGCCGTGGGTGCCCAGGCGGTCCGGGCACCCGGAATTGGTCCAAGCGCCCGGACCTAAAGATTCATCCAAAATCTGATGTGGAGGGTGTCGATTGGCCGAGCCATGTGGTCCAAGTGCTCAGAATGGGCCTATTTAAAGGCCTTCGACCAAGAGCTTTAGAACAACAACTACTACGATCATCTATCTTGCGTGCGGCTCGGAAAAAGCTTCGACGACATCAAAAGGCTACTATGAAGTTTAAAGAATGAAGAGTCTTTCAGATTTCCTTTCTGTGTTGGTAATATTATTCTTTTCAGTTCTTGTAATCAAATCCTGTAATACATTTTTGCTGATAGTGGATTACCTAACGAAAGCACTCAACAAGTGCGGGCCTTGGAGTAGGAGTCATCGAAGGCTCTGAACCAAGTAAAAACACTTGGTCATGTTAGCATTATCTTTTTGCTTCCATTTTCCGCTGTGCAACTTAGTTTTAAATTGAGTTTTTTTGAAGATTACTATTCACCCTCCTCTAGCATTTTTTCGATCCTACAAGTGGTATCAAAGCTGGTACTACTCTGAATTGGTGCAACTACCAATAAGGCAAGGGGTGATTTTCAATTTTTTTCCAATATCTCTTTTGGGTTTTGAGCTTTTTCGATATAATTGAAATGGGTACAATTAGCTCTTTAGGTAAATTTTTTCCATTGCAAAATACTTTCAATTGGTGCAACACCAATTAAATTTCTAAATACCTTTATTGCCTCCCACACTACTAATCCAATATCTAGTCTTGAGACCTCTTTCCTTTTATTATTTGTGTGAAAAGGTTACTTAAATGGCCTAAAATGAGGGATACAACACCGTCCATCCTCCCCTCTTCAACGGGGACAATTTTTCATACTGGAAGAAGCGAATGGAGGTATACCTGAAGATCGACATTGATAAATGGTTCTCCGTCTAACAAGGATACCAGGCGCCAGTAGACGAGGCAACAAAAGTAGTAATTGATCCAGAAAGATGGAATCCGAAAGACAAAAAAAGGGCCAGATCGATTTCAAGGCAGTGAACACCATCAAATGCGGACTTACCAAGAAAGAACTGAACCGTGTCAGCCCATTCGAGAACGCTAAAGAGCTCTGGGATAAATTGATCGAATTGCATGAAGGCACAAGCGATGCAAAGGTAACAAAACCTGACTTATTACTAAATAACTTGTTTAATATTAAAATACAGGATGGAGAAACAGCTACTCAGTTACATGCAAGAATCAAGGATATTCTCAACGGACTTCACCTAATCGGTCACTAACTGGAGAACAGAGATGTAATCAAGTATGCCTTGAATTCCTTTCCTCAAAATGCACTGTGAGCATCTATAGTAGATGCTCATAACATTTCGAGGAACTTGAATATGTTGGATCGAATGAGTGCGATAGAGGGGGGGGGGGGGGGGGAATTTCACGCTTTTAAAAAACTTTTCTTTTAAGAGATTAAAATAAAGTCATGTAGCGGAAAGTAAAAAGAGACTTGTTTGGTTACTTGGTTCGAAGTCTAGGTCGACTCCTACTCCAAGAAGGCCCACGATCCTTGACTGCACCGATGGACAATCCACTATAACTCTTCTTTTCGAAAACCTCGGAAAGAAGTAGTGTGTATAGATGAGCAAGATAGTAACAACCTACTATCTTACTGATAAATGAATACAATGCAAGATAAAATAATATATCGACAAATATAGAAGTTGAAGCTTGGTCGATACTTCCAGATGGAGTAGCTTGAAGAGTTGTAGAAGACTTGTTGCACGAGTAGCTTGCGCAGAGGAGAGCTTTTAGTAATCAGAAAGCATTGCACAACCTCAGACCTCGAGCTTCTTTATATAAGAATCGTCAATGTTTGGTCGACCAATCCCTAGGTTCGGTTGACCGAACCAGCTCCCTTCCTTCCTGGCTAAGATTGGATGCTAATTCGATCTTCGGCGATTAATGATTATTAAGGGTTTGGTCGGCCGATCCCTCTATTCGATCGACCGAACAGGCTCCTTCCCTATTCATTGAGATTTGTCGAGATTTGTATTTACTGTGCCTTTAATGGTTGATTGTTCGGTCGACCAATCCATGGGTTCGGTCGACCGATCAACTCAATTTCTTTTGCTTCTGATTGGTGCTAATTGAACTGGTCTATGCTGAGTCATAAGGGTTCGGTTGACCGATCTTATTGTTCGGTCGATCGATTAAACTTTGACCAGACTCTGGTTTGTTCTGGTATGATCTAAAAACTACTTTGATTTTGCCTTGTTCGGTCGATCGATCCTCCGGTTTGATTGACCGATCCAGCCGAACCTACAAAATAGTGTTAGATAATAATCCTGCAAAATAGATGTTAGCATAGTAATATAATAAGTAATATAAGACAGTAGAACTGTCTTGATCTCAACTTGAAAACCTTTCGGGGTTCTTCAGTTGGATTAGCGACCTTAGGTTGTTCCTTTCAGGAACACGACCTCACTGTCACTCCTCCAGTTGCATACATCAACTTACCTGCCAAACATTGGTCCTCCAAACTTGTTTGGACTTTCTATGCTCAGTGTCTGATCACTTGATCCACTAAGGCCTTTCCTGCAATACTACATTAGCCAGCAACAATAGTAATATAGAATGGTATGGTAAAACTAAACTTAGAATCACCAAGATCCCCTGGTTAGGTCGACCGCGCATGGTCGACCAAAAACCATCCGATCAACCTTGCTTGGAGTTCACTCCCCCAAGACTTTCCATTACCTAAGGTTACCACCTCCTAGGGTTTTCTCAACCTGACTTCACTCACCAGGACTCAGTATTCGGCTACCCAGGGATCATGCCCTCCAGACCTATCCACCTGGCTTCCACGATCTACCGAGATTTCCCTTGCCTCAGTATTCGGCTACCCAGGGATTAGGTCCTCTAGACCTATCCACCTGGCTTCCATGATCTATCGAGATTTCTCTTGCCTAGTCTACAACTAGGACTTCCCTAGATCAAGCTCCATACTTAAACATATTTGTCTGACATTAAAACCTTGGAGGTCGATTGCACCAACAAAATAAACTTAAACTAGACGAGTTATTTGTGAACTTGAACTCCATGAACAGACTAACTCAAAGCAGGTCGAGAAAGGTATTGCACTTTTTATAGGTTCTTCAAAAGAAGCCAAGAATAAGATGTTGAACCCCGTGGTTATTTTGATGTGATCAACTAAATTAGGTTAGGTCCTGTTTTATTTTAATCCCTGTGCCTAAGTGTGCAGGAACTTAGGAGCACAGGAAGTGGAGCGGAAGACACAGCTAGCAAGAAGGATAGCACGGGAAGGGAGCCAACGGGCTCGGTGTGTCTGAAGGATGAAAGAGCTACAGAAGTGTACTCCAGTGGACGAGAAAAACGTGCGTGACGTTCGAGGGACGAGAAACCGGGACGGAAGCCTGCTCGAGGAGAAGGACGGAAATTGGGTTTGGGTGAGCTCTATTTTGGTTGGCCAAAATCACCCAAGCGATTGGAGCTTCAGAAGAAGAAGAAAAAGAGAAGCTGGAAGCTATTTATACTATGTAGGTTAAAGGCTCCCTCAACAGCATTGAGGGCGCCCTCAACATTGAATGCGCCCTCAATAGCATTGAGGGTGCCCGTGCCCTCAACATTGAAGGCACCCTCAATGCCATTGAAGGCACCTTCGACCCAGTCTACTTGATCGTTTCGACTTTGGATAATGTTTTATCCACTGTCTTGGCTGGAGGCACCCTCAACCCCTTTGGAGGTGCCCTTAAGACTCGAGATAGAGTTTCCAGGAGCTATATAAAGGCCCCTAGACCTAGGAATTAGGTAATCAACTCTGTATTCAATTCCTAGAGACATCTGAGCTTCCTTAGTGTGTAAAAGGCTTCTCTGCCTACTGTGAAGGAGACATTTCTAGTAGTGCTGTTCAACCGCCTTGGATTAACAACCACCTAAGTTGTAACCAAGTTAATTTCCTGAGTCTCTTATTTTCTGCTTCGTTTATTTTTATTATCGCTGCTATTTTAAAGTTGAAAGCAAGAGGAGGGTATTTTTCTTTTGCAGGTAATTCACCCCTCCCCTCTTGCCGGCTCTGCCGCACCAACAAGTGGTATCAGAGCCAAGACCACCTCAGAAGGACTAACCACTGTCTGAAGCAACAAAGATCAAGACGATAGCCAGAACAAGTATTCATCCCCCGAAATTCGATGGAGACTTCGTGACATGGAAGCGCCGAATGGAGGTATTCTTCAAAATGGATTTCAATATTTTATTAACTATGAAATATGGTTTTTCAGTCCCAAAAGATAAGGAAGAATTCCAATGGATGAAGAAGGAGCAATCCAATTTCGTGGCTAACGGAAAGGCAGAATTCCATCTGCTCAGCGTCCTGCCGCCCCAGGAGGTAAGTCGGATCGGAAGCTACGACTCTGCCAAAGACTTCTGAGAAAAATTCTTGGAGCTCCACAAAGGCACCTCAGAAGTGAAGTTAGCAAAGCGCGACATCCTCCAGACTCAGCTGACAAATCTCTAGATGAACAATGGCAAAAAGGTGGCGCAACTCCAAGCGAGAATTAAGGAGCTGATAACTCAATTGACCAATCTTGGAGAATCAGTAACGAATCGAAATTCTATCTTGTATGCGCTCAATGCCTTCCTAAGAACTTCAGAGTGGGCGTCCTTAGTAGATGCTTACTACATCTCTAAGAACTTTGAGGTAAGTACGCTAGAAAGCTTGTTTTCTACTTTCAAACTTCACGAGTCTCGAATTACAGAACCTAAAGAGAAGTCAAATCACAATGTTACCCTATAAGCTGAGATGGACAATCCCGACTCCGAAGCATCGATCGATGAAAATGAAGCGGTGCTATTAGTAAGGAAATTAAATAAGTTTATTAAAACAATAAATCTAAATCACAATCGAGATAGCATCAATGCAACAGAAGGATAATCCGATGCTGCAACTGCAATGAGAAAGGGCACATCAAGAATGACTGCCAAAGTTGAAGAAAAGGGGCAAGGAGAAGTCCCAAAGACCGATGACCACTAAACGCAAGAGTCTGAAGGCTATATAGGATGAATCATCATCCTCCGAATCTGAAGTCGAAGCCTTCTCGGGATTAATACTGATGGCCAACCATCAAGTAGAAGAAGATAAGACCAGTTCAGAAATGAGCATAGATGAAGGGGAAGGATCATAAGAAGAAGAAAGCTGTGATGAAGGGGGAGCATCAGAAATAGAGGTAAGTCAGGTACGTGTGCTAACCCCTAAACAGTCTTTTCGCTTTATCAAAGTACTTACTAAAGACTTAGCCAAATCAAAAAAAGAAATTGCTGATTTAAAAATACTGTTAGATAATATGAACTCAGAAAATGAAAAATTGAAAATTGAAATTGAAAAAATTAAAAAATAGTTATGTATGCTTAAATAAATTTCAAAAATCAAAAGTTAGAATTTATGGTAAATTAAATTGGTATATCAAACATCACCAAGGTCAACTTAGAAAAATACCTAAAGGATATATACCCCCTAATTTTTTAACTAACCTAGTAGGAAGGAACCTCTATTGGGTTCTAAAATCATATCAAGAGTAAAACTTCTGTTAATCAAGGCTTTCAGAAGAAATTAAATATTGAAATTCCTTAAAAGGCTTTGTCTAGAAGTGGTTGATGATCCAATAACCAAGAAGGCCTAGTGCTTCGCCACAGTCTGGAAATCGATTATCGAATTAAATATTTAATTGACAATCTGATAAAGCATAAAATATTGGTTAATGCTTTTAAAATTTTTGTCAATTATTTGAATTTTTTTTAGTGTTAAAAGTTTGCTTTAACTTAGACAGTTTCTTTACTTCATTAACTTGGAAATTAGCCCCTTATTTTTTGATGTGATCAATGGGGGAGAGTTAGTACAAGTTCAGGGGGAGTTAGTACAAGTTCAGGGGGAAGTTATTTTTTTTTATTTTTTTCTCTGAATTTTGATAGATAAATTCATTCTATACTTAGTATTGTAATTTATTTTTAATTGTAAACTTTATGCTTGAAATGTTAGTTTTGTAATTTCTTTAAATTACTACTTATCTGTTTTTTACCCTAACTTGAACTTGGATTGATGCACATAAAAAAGGGGGAGATTGTTGAATCTCGTGGTTGTTTTGATGGGATCAACTAAGTTAGGTTAGGTCCTGTTTTGTTTTAATCCCTGTGTCTAAGTGTGCAGGAACTTAGGAGCGCAGGAAGTCAAGTGGAAGATGCAGCTAGCGAGAAGGATGGCACGTGAAAGGAGCCGACGAGCTCGGTGCATCCAAAGGACGAAAGAGCTACGGAAGAGTACTCTAGTGGACAAGAAGAACGTGCACGATGTTCGAGGGACGAGAAGCCGGGACGGAAGCCTGCTGGAGGAGATGGCCGGAAATTGGGCTCGGGTGAGCCCTATTTCGGTTGGATGAAATCACCCAAGTAATCGGAGCTTCAGAAGAAGAAGAAAAAGAGAAGGTAGAAGCTATTTATACCATGCAGGTTGAAGGTGCCCTCAACAACATTGAGGGCGCCCTTAACATTGAAGGCACCCTCAACAGCATTGAGGGCACTCTCAACATTGAAGGCACCCTCAATATCATTGAAGGCGCCTTCGACCCAGTCTACTTGACCGTTTTGACTTTGGATAAAGTTTTATCCAATGTCTTGGCTGGAGGTGCCCTCAACCCCTCTGAAGGCACCCTCAAGACTTGAGATAGAGTTTCCAGGAGCTATATAAAGGCCCCTGGACCTAGGAAATAGGTAATCAACTCTGTATTCAATTCCTACCAACATCTGAGCTTCCTTAGTGTGTAAAAAAGCTTCTCCGCCTATAGTGAAGGAGACATTTCTAGTAGTGTTGTTCAATCGCCTTGGATTAACAACCACCTAGGTTGCAACCAAGTTAATTTCCTGAGTCTCTTATTTTTTTGCTTTGCTTATTTTTATTATTATTGCTATTTTAAAGTTGAAAGCACGAGGAGGGTATTTTTCTTTTGCAGGCAATTCACCCCTCCCCTCTTGCCAGGCCTGCTGCACCAACACAAGAACAAGTCGAAGCCAGAATCTGAATTTGACTCAGAAGACAACGAAGAACAACTAGTGAACATGGTCAGAAAAATATTCACAAGAAGAAAGAACAATTTCTCAAAGAAGGACCTACAAAAGGTGATCAAATCAAATGACACGAAGGTGAAGATCACATGCTACGAGTGTAACAAAAAAGGACACTACAAGCACGAACGTTCGAAGATGAAAGAAGACAAACCCAAAACAACCAAAAGGAAGAAGGCACTCAAGGTGATGTGGGATGAATCATCTTCAGAAGATTCAGATGTTAAAGAACAGAAGCATCACAACTACCTCGCACTGATGGCAACAAAACTGGAATCAGAAAGTGAATCAGAGCAAGACGACTAGTCCGAAGACAAATCAAGTCACGAGTCCGCACTTGTTTTTAATGGTTCAAATGAGGTATCTTCTATCCTAACCTATTTTTTTTGGAATAATTGCATGTTTAAAAAAAAGAACTAAATAAGTATGAAAAACAAAATGAATCACTTCTTAAGAAAAATCAACGCCTTAAGGAACAAATTAAAAATAAAAATCCAAATCAAGATATAAGACTTGAGGAGGAAAACACAAATTAAAAAAAATAAAAATAATAAACTTAAAGGATTATTAGAAACTTTTACCACTAGATCAAAATGTTGGTTAGTCGTAGGAAAAACGTACCGGTTCCATTGAACAAAAATTTTTGTACAAGTGTCGAACTTTTCCTTAAATAACCTATTGTGTTATTTAGAAGTTAAATTATGAATCGCAGATGGAACTTAACATCATTGATTCCAAATTTAACTTATTTGTTCTTAACATCATTAAGAACTTAAAATTTTTGTTCTTAACACTATTGATTCAAATCCACCTATGTTATTAATTCCATTAAATATTAATTTTCAAAATTGGCTTCCAGGACTGCATGACGAGACACATAGCCTTCTTGGATATGGGAGCAACCACCACCACCTAGACAAAGCCTTTTAAGGAAAGCTAATATTTAATTTCCTTAAATAACTCTAGGTTAACCAAACAGAACAATCGAGTCGCAAATTCGAAAACAAAGAAAACATAAATTCAAAAAAATAATTCGAAAAACTAAATCTAATGCCTCTTGTGTTTGGAATTCTTACAAAAAGAAATAACTAGCATGATGCGGAAAACAATTGCTAATTATACCTTCTCTTTGTATGCTAATGACCTCGAGATATTCTGCCGTATTCCTCGCCTCGCCTTGGACGTCGTGTGGGCGACGATCCTCCAAGATTAACACCACCCAAAAACTTTCTTCCTCTTCCTCTAAAATCCGGCCACCACCACCACCAAGGAGAAGAGAGAAAGGGAAAGGGAGAAGGAGAAGGGGCCGACCACACCAAGATCTCCAAGCAAGAGAATAAGAGTTGTGTCTCATGAAGTCTCCTCACCCCTTCTTTTATAATACTATCCCAAGGCAAATATGGGAAGAATTTTTATAAAAATTAAAATCTTCCTCTAGTTTTTCCTTTTCCCTTTTTATTTTCCTTTTCTTTCCGCTTGATTGAATCAATCACCAAATCAATTTGGATGATGATTTATTTTTATTTTCTTTTTGGCCGACCACCTTGCTTGGGCACCAAGCAAGGTTGGCCGACCCCCATAAGAGGAAAGAAATATAATAATTTTTATAAAATTTTACAAGAAGAAATCTTCTTATAAAATTTTACAAGCTCTCTTCTAATTTCCTAAAGTATGAGTTAAAAAAGGAAAGTTCTAAAATTAAAACCATGTTTTAAAATTTAAAACTTCTCTTAAAATTTCCTTTTTTGACATGGTGGTAGAAAATTTAAATTTTAAAACTTATCTTCCTTTTTTCCTAAACCATGAGGATGGTTAAAAAAGGAAAGTTTTAAAACCTTTTAAACTTTCTTTTAAAACATGTGGCCTAATTCAAATAAGGAAAGTTTTAAAAATTTAAAATCTCTCTTTTAAAACTTGTAGTTTTCTGCAAAGAGAAAATTTTAAAAATTCAAAACACTCCTCCTTGTTTGAATTATTGTGGCCGTCCCCTACATGCTTGGGTACCAAGCAAAGGGTCGACCCCTATAGAAGAGGATGTGGCCGGCCCTTGCTTGGTCACCAAGCATTGGACCGACCCCCTTTTTGGACACCAAGATAGGCTTATATTTGGATGGACTTGAGACTATAATGAGGCTACAACAGGGACCTAGAGGAGAAATTGGTTTTGGCCTTCCGATGAGCTTGAGTATCCCGTGTTTGCCCCGAACACACAACTCAAGTTCATCGATAATAACTCATTCCACTAGAGAGTTATTATCACACTACCGCACTAATCCCAAATTACATTTTGGGCTCCTTATCATGAGTGTGTTAGTCTCCCTATGTTTAAGCTAACGAATGCCCACTAATTAAGTAAGTTACTGACAACTCACTTAATTAATATCTAGCTCTAAGAGTAGTACCACTCAACTTCATTGTCATGTCGGACTAAGTCCACCTGCAGGGTTTAACATGGCGATCCTTATGAGCTCCTCTTGGGGGACATTCTGAACCTAGATAACTAAGACACAGTTTCCTTCTATAATCAACAACACACACTATAAGTAATATCATTTCCCAACTTATCGGGCCAATTGATTTATCGAGCTAAATCTTACTCTTTGATAAGTCAAAGAAATAAATATTAAATATATGTGCTTGTTATTATATTAGGATTAAGAGCACACACTTCTATAATAACTAAGGTCTAGTTCTTTTATTAAGTCAGTACAAAAAGAACTTACCTAAAATGGTCCAACTCAATACACTTAGAGTGTATCAGTGTAATTTATTAATTAAGATAAATTAATACTTAATTACACTACGACTATTCTGATGGTTTGTTCCTTTCCATCTTAGTAGTGAGCAACTCTTTATAATTTATAAAGAACCGACAACATGATCTTCTATGTGTGACACCACACACCATGTTGTCTACAATATAAATTAATTGAACAATTACATTTAACAAATAAATGTAGATATTGACCAATGTGATTCTTTTATTTAAAAAATAAATGTTTACAAAAGCTAGGCTTTTAGTATACACTCTAACAATCTCCCACTTATACTAAAAGACTAAGTTGCCATATCTGCTGCCATACATCTGATTCTTATCCCCTCCATATGCTGATCAAAAGCTTTCGTCGGAAAGGCCTTAGTGAAAGGATCTGCCAGGTTATCTGCTGATGCAATCTTGGCGACGACAACTTCTCCTCGCTTGACGATGTCTCGTATCAGGTGGTACTTGCGCTCTATATGTTTACTCGCCTTATGGGCTCATGGTTCCTTCGAGTTTGCAACTGCACCGCTATTATTACAATAAATTGTGATGATTTTGGGCAAACCAGGAATCACATCTAAGTCCATTAGGAAGTTCCTGAGCCATACAGCTTCTTTGCATGCCTCAGAGGCTGCCACATACTCAACTTCCATTGTTGAGTTCGAGACACATTTCTTCTTAACACTCCTCCATGCAATGGCTCCACCTCCTAGAGTAAACACATAGCCTGACGTAGACTTACTATTATCCCTATCTGATTGGAAGTCCGAATCCGTGTAACCCACAGGGAGCAAATCGTCTGCTTGGTAGATTAGCATATAATCTCTAGTCCTTCTCAGGTACTTTAATATATGCTTTACAACAGTCCAATGTCCTTGTTCAGGGTTACTCTGATATATGCTAACCATGCCCACAACAAAATAGATATCAGGTCTCGTACACAGCATTGCATACATAAGGCTTCATGCAGCCGAAGCATAAGGAACTGCCTTCATCTCCTCTATCTCCTTTGATGTCTTTGGAGACATCCCTTTAGATAAGGCTACTCCATGCCTAGAAGTTAAGAAACCTTTCTTGGAGTTCTGCATGCTAAAACGAGCAAGGATCGTATCTATATATGAAGCTTGAGATAGGCACAACATTCTTTTCTTGCGATCCCTTATGACTTTGATCCCAAGAATGTGTGCACATTCTCCTAAGTCCTTCATATCAAATTGTTTGGACAACCATACCCTTACGTCTGATAATACTTTGACATTGTTGCCAATTAACAAAATATTATCTACGTATAGTACAAGAAATACCACCACATTTCCGTTACACTTCTTGTATACACAAGACTCATTCGGACACTGAATAAATTCATATGACTGGATTACTTCATTAAACCGGATGTTCCAAGATCTTGAAGCTTGCTTTAGTCCATAAATGGACCGATTCAGCTTGCACACTAGATGCTCTTTGCCTTTTTCAATGAATCCCTCTGGTTGCTTCATATGGATGTTTTCTTTAAGACTTCCATTAAGGAAAGCTGTCTTGACATCCATTTGCCAAATCTTATAATTCATTTGAGCGGCAATAGATAAGAGTATCCGAATAGACTTAAGCATGGCTACTGGCGAAAAAGTCTCCTCATAATCGATTCCCTCTTTCTGAGTGTACCCTTTCGCAACAAGCCTTGCTTTGAAGGTTTCTACCATCCCGTCTGCCCCTCTTTTCCTTTTGTAGATCCTCTTGCATCCAACGGCTTTTACACCATCAGGTAGTTCTACAAGCTCCCAGACCTTATTAGAATGTATAGATTCTATTTCTGAATTCATTGCCTTTTGCCAAGATACTGCATCTATATCTTGAAGTGCTTCGTCATATGTTTGGGGATCAGGTTCATGTTTACCCGGAATCAAGTCCGAAGACTCTCCTAAAAACATGAATCTCTCAGGTTGCCTTACAACCCTCCCACTACGACGAGGCGCTATCTCTGGTTGTGTATCATGTGTGACACGTGTTGCAGTTTCTTGTGGTACTTCATCTTGTACTGTTGGTATTAAAGTAGACGTGTCCTCTCTTATTTCTTCTAGAACTATTTCACTCATGGGCTTATGGTTCATTACATAATCTTCTTCTAAAAATCGAGCATTGGTGCTAACAATGATCTTTTGTTTTTTAGGATTATAAAATAAACCACCTTTCGTTCCCTTAGGATATCCCACAAATAGACAAACTTCTGTACGTGATTCCAACTTGTTAGTATCTCCCTTCAGCACATGTGCTGGACTACCCCATATCCGGATATGATTCAGACTAGGCTTATGCCTATTCCATAATTCCATGGGAGTAGAAGGAACTATTTTAGAATGTACTATATTCAGAATGCACACTGCTATTTCCAGAGTATATCCCCAAAATGAATTTGGTAATTCTGAATAACTCATCATCGATCTAACCATTTCCATAAGAGTCCTATTTCTTCATTCTGCCACATCATTCTGTTGGGGTGTACCAAGTGCAAACAATTGGGATTGAATCCTGACTTCTGATAAGTAATTCCTAAACTCTCCAAAGAGGTATTCGCCACCACAGTCAGACCGTAGTGTCTTGATACTTTTACCAAGACGTTTCTCTATATCATCCCTATATTCTTTGAACTTGTCAAATCATTCAGACTTGCGGCGCATCAGGTAAATGTATCCGTATCTTGAATAATCGTCTATAAAGGAGATGAAGTATTCATAACCACCTCTTGCCTGGATAGACATAGGACCATACAAATCAGAATGAACCAGTTCTAATGCATCTTTGGCTCTATACCCCTTGGCCTTAAAAGGTCTCTTGGTCATTTTACCTTCCAAGCAGGATTCACATGTTGGAAAGTTTTCCAACTCTAATGAACCCAAGAGTCCATCGGCTATAAGCCTTTGAATCCTACTTAAGTTAATATGACCAAGCCTTAGATGCCAAAGATACGTTTGGTTCATTTCCGAAGGTTCTTTTCTCTTATTAGAGTTATAAGATGTGTTATTAATTTTCATATTTTACTTTGTGGGAGAAATTGGATTTAAAGTATATAAATTGCCAACCAATGCACCAGAACAGGTAATCACCTTATTTCTTTTTATAACGACATTGTTACTAAAGGAAACAGAATATCCATCCAAATACAGTTTAAAAACTGAAATTAAATTCTTTCTAAAACTGGGTACATAGAGACAATTTCTTAAAATCAAATTTCTATTCCTATCAAAAGATAAGTAGACGTCTTCCACTGCAACAACCGCCACCTTAGTAGCATTGCCTATATAGACGGTTATCTCTCCATCAAATAGTTGTAGGGTTTCCTGGAACCCCTGCAAAGAATTGCAGACATGATCAATGGCTCCTGTATCTACACACCAGGTGCTGGTAGATAACACAGCTAAACATGTTTCAACTACTAGAGCATGAGATATACCTTTATTGTTCTGATTCCTATGAGGATAGTCCACCTTCCAATGTCTTGACTGCTTGCAGATGAAGCACTTTCCCTTCGGCTTCTTCATTCCAGCTTTTTTCCCCTGAGGTTTATTCACTCTCTTTGCTGAAAAGACCTGTTTCTTCTTCTTCTTCTTGCCTTTCGGTATAGAAGTAGAACCATTTTCAGCATAGTGAATCTGAGAACTTTGACGAAATATACTTTCTGCTGCTTGTAGTTCTGTCAGAAGTTTCCCCAACGTATACTCTCTTTTGTTCATGTTATAGTTCAGGCGGAACTGCTCAAAACTTTTGGGTAGCATTTGGAGAATTATATCGACCTGAGTTTCTCCATCGATTTCTCCTCCAAGAACTTATATTTCGTTCAGATATGCCATCATTTGGAGGATATGATCCCTTACGGGTGTTCCCTCAGACATGAAGGTTGTCATTAACTTTCTCATTGCCTCTTGCCTAGCAGTCCGACTCTGGTGCCCAAAGAGTTCTTTGAGATTGTTCGTTATATCATAAGCTGTTGATAAATCTTGATGCTGATGTTGCAATACATTTGACATTGATACCAAAATGTAACACCGCGCCATCTCATCAGCTTTTACCCATTTCTTATGATACTCAATCTCCTCTGGGGTAGAATCACCATCAGGTGCATTAGGGCAAGCCTCAGTCAGTACAAATTTATAGCTTTCAGCAGTAAGAACAATGTCCAGGTTCCTTTTCTAATCAATATAGTTGGGACCAGTAAGTTTGTTCTCTTTCAGTATAATGCCTAGTGGGTTGAAAGCCATCCTAAGAATCACAAAAATAAACTTTGGTCAAGACTCTAAATTTAGAATAATATTGATTCCTCAAACAATACTATTTTAAATTAACCAACACCTCAAATCATCGTGAATATTGCATGTCACGTTAGTGTGGACGTATACAAATTCAACATTTGTAAGAGGAGGGTGCGACCCATTAATTTTATTATCTTGTCATCCTAACTTTATGGCAAATGAAATTAATAGTTGGTTTCACTTTGGTCACACAAAACAATAGCAGTGACTCCGTTGGGGAGGATACTATTGAATGCGTCTAAGTATATACCATTACTTGATACTAAGTCTATTAAATAGGATTGTGCCCCTTCAGTTGGAGAAGATCACACGCTCCTAAATAATTTCCTATAACCATCCATAAAGGAAGTTTGATCTAGTGATCCGCAACAAACCCATCCGTTGTGGAGGGAGGCACTCAGAGCCAACACGCAAGCTTGTTGCATCACTTACAAACTAGTAATGGAGACCATGGGATTTATTAAAATCCCTCTCCCACTTAGTTATTTAAAATGAGGATTTTAATCTATGCTAGCATACATCACATGCACATAAATATCACAGTAAATAAAAGTAATAAATTTGGAAATTAATTTTCCAACTATTATGGCCTTTTCCATCACTGTCTTCAGTATGCTCCAACCCTAGCTGCTGCCATTTTTAGCCACCGCCATCGGGTCGAGTTGTCGCATCTATCTTGCTTCTTATTTCACTGCGCCTCTTGTCCTCCAAAAGTACCACGCCTTGCTAGCATCCGATCTACGACAAAAATAGAATTTTACATATATCGATCCTATATTCCATAAAAGAATGTACATATATTCTAAATTGAACAAAAATAAAATTCTAAAAATAATATAGATCTTGCTGTATTTGATACATACAATCATGCACACAAAATAATGCCCTTGACATGTCCAAGGGTCCAATCACACACAATATCTAAATGATATAATAGTTGGAGTCTGCAACCACAAAGTTAGCACATCCTACTATTATCCTGCCTAAATTATGTATGACATGTGCATAATTAATTTGAAAACCAAAACACACAGAGGCAAACCCTAGCTCTGATACCAATTGTTGGTTAGTCTTAGGAAAAATGTACCGGTTCCACTGAATAAAAATTTTTGTACAAGTGTCGAACCTTCCTTTAAATAACCTATTGTGTTCTTTAGATGTTAAATTAGGAATCGCAGACGGAACTTAACATTATTGATTTCAAATTTAACTGATCTGTTCTTAATGGTTTAGATTTGAATCGCAAGCGGAACTTAACACTATTGATTCAAATCCACCTATGTTATTAATTCCATTAAATATTAATTTTCAAAATTAGCTTCCAGGACTGCATGGTGAGGCACATGGTCTTCTTGGATATGAGAGCAACCACCACCGCCTAGACAAAGCCTTTTAAGGAAAGCTAATATTTAATTTCCTTAAATAACTCTAGGTTAACCAAAAAGAACAATCGAATCATAAATTAGAAAACAAAGAAAACACAAATTGAAAAAACTAATTCGAAAAATTAGATCTAATGCCTCTTGTATTTGAAATTCTTACAAAAAAAAAAATAACTAGCACGATGCGGAAAATAATTACTAATTATACCTTCTCTTTGTATGCTAATGACCTCGAGATCTTCTGCTGTATTCCTTGCCTCACCTTGGACGTTGTGTAGGCGACAATCCTCCAAGATGAACACCACCCAAAAACTTTCTTCCTCTTCCTCTAAAATCCGGCCACCACCACCACCAAGGAGAAGAGAGCAAAGGGAAAGGGAGAAGGAGAAGGGGCCGGCCACACCAAGATCTCCAAGCAAGAGAATAAGAGTTGTGTCTCATGAAGCCTCCTCACCCCTTCTTTTATAATACTAGCCCAAGGCAAATAAGGGAAGAATTTCTATAAAAATTAAAATCTTCCTCTAGTTTTTCTTTTTTCCTTTTTATTTTCCTTTTCTTCCCTCTTGATTGAATCAATCACCAAATCAATTTGGATGATGATTTATTTTTATTTTCTTTTTGGCCAGCCACCTTGCTTGGGCACCAAGCAAGGTTGGCCGGCCCCCATAAGAGGAAAGAAATATAATAATTTTTATAAAATTTTACAAGAAGAAATCCTCTTATAAAATTTTACAAGCTCTCTTCTAATTTCCTAAAGTAGAAGTTAAAAAAGGAAAGTTCTAAAATTAAAACCATGTTTTAAAATTTAAAACTTCTCTTAAAATTTTCCTTTTAAACATGGTGATAGAAAATTTAAATTTTTAAACTTATCTTCCTTTTTTCCTAAACCATGAGGATGGTTAAAAAAGGAAAGTTTTAAAACCTTTTAAACTTTCTTTTAAAACATTTGACCTAATTCAAATAAGGAAAGTTTTAAAAATTTAAAATCTCTCTTTTAAAACTTGTAGTTTTCTACAAAGAGAAAATTTTAAAAATTCAAAACACTCCTCCTTGTTTGAATTATTGTGGTCGGCCCTTACATGCTTGAGTACCAAGCAAAGGGTCGACCCCTATAGAAGAGGATGTGGCCGGCCCTTGCTAGGTCACCAAGCATTGGACCGGCCTCCTTCTTGGACACCAAGATGAGCTTATATTTGGATGGACTTGAGGTTATAATAAGGCTACGACAGGGACCTAGAGGAGAAATTGGTTTTGGCCTTTCGATGAGCTTGAGTATCCCGTGTTTGCCCCGAACACACAACTCAAGTTCATCGATAATAACTCATTCCACTAGAGAGTTATTATCGCACTACCACACCAATCCCAAATTAAATTATGAGCTCCTTCTTATCATGAGTGTGTTAGTCTCCCTGTGTTTAAGATAACGAATGTCCACTAATTAAGTAAGTTACTAACAACTCACTTAATTAATATCTAGCTCCAAGAGTAGTACCACTCAACTTCATTGACATGTCAGACTAAGTCCACCTACAGGGTTTAACATGACAATCCTTATGAGCTCCTCTTGAGGACATTCTCAACCTAGATAACTAGGACACAGTTTCCTTCTATAATCAACAACACACAATATAAGTAATATCATTTCCCAACTTATCGCGCCTATTGATTTATCGAGCTAAATCTCACCCTTTGATAAGTCAAAGAAATAAATATTAAATATATGTGCTTATTATTATATTAGGATTAAGATCACACACTTCCATAATAACTAACGTCTAGTTCTTTTATTAAGTCAGAATAAAAAGAACTTACCTAAAATAGTCCTACTCAATACACTTAGAGTGTATCAGTGTAATTTATTAATTAAGATAAACTAATACTTAATTACACTGCGACTATTCTGATGGTTTGTTCCTTTCCATCTTAGTCATGAGCAACTGTTTATAATTTATAAAGAACTGACAACATGATCTTTTGTGTGTGATACCACACACAATGTTGTCTACAATATAAATTAATTGAACAATTACATTTAACAAATAAATGTAGATATTGACCAATGTGATTCTTTTATTTCAAAAATAAATGTTTATAAAAACTAGGCTTTTAGTATACACTCTAATACAAAAAACTTGGATTTAATTCTTAAAACCTAAAAAGATGTATATAATAAACTAGGCTCGAATACAAGTCCAGCTCAATAAATAAAATATTTAAATCACTCATAAGCCAAAACAAAAATCAAATTAAAGCTTGAGTTCTGAAAGCGTGTCTAACCATGCAAGTAAGACTTAATTAATTCTATGTGCCCTAACATGAAATTCATTACCTAAATCCATCTAAACCTAACCCAAACCTAAATAAAAACATAAAACAAAATCAAATAACCCAAATTCAAATTGAAAAAATAAATTTAAATCAAATAACTACAAAACCAACTTAAACTCAAATTACCATCAAGTCTATTTTAACTACAAAAATAATTGACATAAACCTAAAATCTAATCCAAAAAGTTCAATAATTCAGGGGATGCTCCAAATTAGCTGGCACCTCCAAAATAATAGTTTACTCATCTGGGTAATTAGGATTAGGATAAAAAGGAACAAAAGTTTAACTTGAAAAACAGCAATAGAGAAGTTTTGGATGATAATAGGCTAGGAAAGCTCTGTCTATGTATGTCTAGGAAGATATAGCTTCGACCTGGTGATTTAGCTTAGTGAAACTAACTGAAGCTACCCCTTATCAATCCTAGCAGGTTAGACGAAAGTTTTGTTATTAAGTTCAGTCGATAGGACTATTTAGAAAATTTTGAAGGCGTGGTTACTCTAATGATGTCCAAGTGATTCACCACAACTTAGAAGTTTATCCAAAAAATATTTGTTTGTTGAACCCAAAACTAAGCTTGAATCTAATTGTCACGCCCCGGAGGAGTCCCTACCCCAAAAAAAAAATTCGGTAGCATCTCTCCTATATCGGTGACAATATAAAGCAATAAATACATACACACAACATATAAAATATTCAACAGCCCACACGACTGGATATAAACACAACCATGTAATTTATGTAATACAGCCTACTCGGTTGGAACAAAACAACAACACCCACGCAGTTTAAAACACTAACAACCCACACAGCTGCACTGAAAACACAGTGAAATAATGAAAAGAAAACCCACAAATGCAAAGTCCACAAAACATCGTAGATACAAAGGCCACAAGAAAGTATCAAAACATAGTTAGTTCTCACAACACCAAATCTAACGAGTGCGAAATGCAAGTGAAGAGAAACAAAACCAAAAAGAAGACTATCCTCGAGTGTGACATGGGACTGGCAGCCGGGACTCTCCAAGCAACTTCTCAATCATCTATCTGTTACCTGGCGAAAGAAAACTAGTTTACGAGGTGGTGAGTATTGGAACTCAGCGGGTAAAGGTAAGATAGTGCATGAACAAAAAAAACAAATAGAGAATGTCAAAAGAAATACAGTCTCATAAGGGAAATAACAGATACTAAAATAAAATCATAATAAATATTCATACCTGAAACCATATCCTAGGTTAGTAATAGAAGGTCAGAATAGTACTAATCTGCTACAGTACTGCTTATAGCTACAGAGGTAACATGTAAGGTATATAAACATTTCTAATAAATAAACCAATGTCTAAACACCTACAATGCGAGCATATCTCAACATAAGGAAGCATATCAACATAAGTGAACAACAACAATAAGTAAGTAATAACAGCATCAGCAGCAACCAAAGCAAGTATAATAACAGCGTATGCACGGATGGTCACCCCGCCCATCTCTCTACACCATGACCCCTGTATGGTCGAGAGGTCAGATCGATTACAACTATATCACTCAAAGGCCGCCACTACTTCCGAGTGATTGAATGAACAGGTGCTGAGTATATAACTAGCTACACAGCGAAGGGGGTCCTTGCTGCTCGCAACTCCAGCTACCACTGCCCATGAGTGGCCGAGTGCGACACGACAGGACAAGCGACATCTGCTCCAGCTACCACTCTTTATGGAGAATTGTTCTCTCTTTCAAGATGATACTCTAGAAGTCTGGTTAAAGGGATACCCTTGTCACTAGGGCCCCTTGAACATACTGTTGGAACCTCAAGATATTTTGATGTGATCAAACAAGTTAAGTTAGGTCATATTTTGTCTAACCCTTGTGTCTAAGTGTGCAGGAGCTTAGGAACACAGGAAGTTGAGCGGAAGACATGGCTAACAAGAAGGACAACACGGGGAGAGAGCCGATGGGCTCGGTGCGTCCGAGGGGTGAGGTGATCGCGGAAGAGTACACCGGTGGGCGAGAAGAACGTACGCGACGTTCGAGGGACGAGAAACCGGGAAGGAAGGCTGCTCGAGGAAAAGGCCGAAACTTAGGTTCGGGTGAGCCCTATTCCGGATGGTCGAGATCACCCAAGCTAGCGGAGCCGGAGCGAAAAGACCCGGACCGAGATGAGCTGAACTGGAGAAGGAAAAAAGTCAATTCCTGTTGACTTTAGGGCTCCGGGCGCCCGGAACCATTCCGGGAGCCCGGAACAGCCCGGGGCGCCCGGAACCCTTCCGAGCGCCCGGACCGAAGATGTTGACCAGATCGAGTCAAACTCGATCTGAACGTTGGGGGATAAATTTTTAACCCCCCAGGGTGTCCGGAACCCCTTCGGGGCGCCCCGACCAGTGCTATAAATTATAGCACTGATCTGCATAGCTTATTCATTCAACTTGTAATCAATTTCTGTGTGCTTTACTTCTCTGTTTATACTGTCAATGCTGTAAGAGGATAATCCGCCAAAGGAGATCATCAGATAGTGCGCCGTCTTTTACTTGGATTAGTGATCCTCTGATTGCAAACCAATAAACCCTCTGTGTCTGATTTCTTTGATTAGTCTCTTCTTTTTATGATTACAAGTGTTTGTTAATTAGTTGAAAATCCAAGAAATGTTAGATTTATTTTTGTAGGGAAATTCACCCCTCCCTTCTTGCCGACCTCTAAAGGGACCAACACATATATACAATATAGAGTATTCCCTCTATAGGGTGAACAATCAATATACATCTACATGTTTACACTATTCACACATTTCTTCAAATACATAGAAGACACAACACACATGGAACATGACATAAACACTTTATTGAATAAGAAAATATCTAAATACATAGTTCATACATCACATCAAATCATATCATAGTTATTTCCTACATCCTAGATCTGGAGATCTACTCTATTGTAAAGGATTTATAAACAAGAGATGAGAAATTAAGCATCCTACAATTCAAAATACAAGATAGAGAAGAGAAGAATGATTATCTATGTGCTGTCAGTCTTCTTGTTTATAATCCTTGCTCCAGAGGTGGATGAATTGGTGAAGATGGAAGATCTAGAGCTCCCCCAAAAGGGAGAACCCTTCCCCAAGGATTGGGGACGGAGCCCCAAGCGAAAAATCAATGAAAAGGGGAGAAAAAAACCCCCTTTTATAACACTAGGCATGACCCCCTGCTTTAGTCGTATCATGACCATGCCTTTTGGCAAGTCGGGGCTTAAAGCGGCTCTGCTAAATGGGCATGCCCATGTGATTTCACATGGCCTCCCTATGAATAGGCTCTGGATGGGAGGCACGACCGTGTAATTTTACACAGTCATGTCTCTTGGCCCTATGAAAAAACTTGATCCTGGCATGGCCCTAGCATGGACGTGTCTCATGGAAATATCTTTTAGACCATCTATACATGGTTTTTTCAGGTTGAAGTTCTCAGAAAAGTTGTAGATCTTGAAGTTATCTACATTTTTATATCTAGAATAGCATATATCTCCAACCGAGCAAAAAGTTATGGTCGTTTTAATTTTAATCTGCAGTGGAAAAAAATTCCGCACGACCGTGCCTTTTTTCAGACACGACCATGTCTAAGAGGCACTGTCAGAGCTTGGGAAAAACTTGATTATCACATGGTCATACCTCATTGGTACTGCACAAATCTTTTGGAGGCTCTAGACTCCATTTTTCATCAAATTTCTTCTGTAGGATCATGCGTATATCAAGGAAAATGGCTAAAGCATATTCCTTGATTAAATCTCTAATTTGAAAGTCTTTTCCTTCGTGTATGTTTCGAGTGAGAATGCTTCTTCGTCTGACTTCACGTTTCAAGGCTTTTTTACTCTATTTTTGCTCTGAAATGTTTCTAATCAATCAAAACATGCAAAGAGTAGATCTCCAAACAAATAGAATGGATATATGACATATTAATAAAATCGGGTGCAATAAACATAGATTATATGCATGAAACACAAGTAGATGTGTGTTAAAGAATATTTAAAAACATATATAATTTACTCCCAGTCGACCTCTTAACTGGTCGAACCCCTAAGGGGGCAATGCTATCAGGGAATTGTAACAACTTATTAGAGAATAACGGATATTCATCAAGGAATATTTCAATACTCTGCCACATGCAAATCCCGGAACTTTCCTCTACCTAATGGAAGTCTGTCGTACATCTTCTTTCACCCGATACCCCCTGGCATGCAACATTCTCTGATGCTTTATGATTGCAGAGGTTACAAAAGGCAGTATAAGAAGGGTGATCGTCTCTGTTGGTCAGGTACGCAATAGACAAAAGTCTTACTTACGCACATGCAGTTACTTTTCTTCATCATTTTTTTCGCTCGGCCTCTCTTCTTACTTAGCATCAGAGGGCCTGCGCTAGGGACATCTTCCATGGTTCTCATTCTAACGCTTCCGAGTGCTTGGTCTATTGTGTTTGTAAGGTCATGGGTACCATAGGTGATCCTCTTCCCCAAGCCCTAGATTCCTCTCTTCATTGACGTTCTTGCCATTGTCACAGATACCCTCATCTGACTCGGTTTCCAGATAGAATCAAATAAGAATAATTTTATATCACAAGAAGAAAACAAGCGAAAAATGCACTATATTAATAAGATATAAAAATAAAGGTACCACTTACTATTTTCTTTGGTGGAGCGAGGAAGAAGATGGCTCTCGAAGGAGGATGGATAGAGTTGAATAGAGAAATAGGAACAATTTTTTGAGCATGAGATTTAGGGTTTCAGAGCTGAATAAGGGGGAGGAAGGGTTTCGGTGTGAGATTTAAGGTTTCCTCCGTGCTAGGAGGTTTCGTGCATGAGAGATAAGAGGAATGAAGGCAGATTCGACCATGATTCGAAACGTCGGTTCAACAGTTTGGAATTGTCAGTTCAATAGTTCCTGGGGTCTAAAACAATAACGATTCATGATTTAGAGTCGTCAGTTCACAGTTCCTGTACGGTTCACCACGTTTCGCTACTCTTCAAAATTATTATATTATTTTTTTTTAAAAAAAAATATAAATTTATAAAGTTATTTACCGACCCAAATGTTATTGGACTTATTAAGAATAATTGTATAATAAAAAATATTAATTAGTTATTAAATAATTAATTAATATATGAAATATTTCTAATAAATAATTATTAAATGAATAAGCATCGCTTACACTTCTTTACGAATAATACTACAATAAAATAATTATTAATTTGTTATTAAATAATTAATTAATATATAAAAATATTAATAATGGTAATTAATTGATTAGGATATTCGTTTCTAATAGGGAGAACATGTCTAAATTCGAGTACAAATAAATTTCTTTTTAACATCTATATTAAAAAAAATTGATCCCAATATTTTTTTAAAAAATATGAATTGACGGGCCAAATCAATGGTTAATTTGGATGAAAACCGCTACAATTCCGACCAAGAAACTAGGGTACTCAGACTATTGATTCGGTTCCAGCCCCAAAACTAAGTTAATAGGTACTCAGCCAACTCAGTTTTGGCCCATGAATTGAGTCAACGAGTATTCGACGTATTAACCTGGTTATGAGCCTGGGTTAGGTCTAATTTGGACCCGATCCGAGGTCGGATCTAAACTAATCACATTAATAAAAATTTTTAAAAAAATAAAGAAAAAATAAGGAAAATAAAAATATAAAAAGAAAAAACTTGATATGAATAAAATTAAAAATTTATAATATATTTATGGATTAAAACTTACTTTTTCTATTAAACTTTCCCACCTAATTTATTTAAATAATAATATATTTGATTAATAAATATTTTTAATTAATTAAATAAAATTAAATTTAGCTAATAAATTATAAAAAATACTAGGTAAATTGAATTAATATACATTTTAACCGTTATTTTATATTGTTTATTGATTGATTTTAATTTTGAGAAATTATCAATTAAATTTATTTGATAACAAATATTTAGTTGATAATTAATCTTTTTTACCCATTACCAAACAAAAAGGATACTTACAACTCCTGGAGAAGCGAGAGTATGGAAATTTACAGAGAAATAATTTAGTATAATGTTAAATATATTTTAATGAAAAGGTTTAATTATGTGTAAATTTTAAAAATAAATTTATAAAAAAAATAATTACTAATAAGTATGATTTAAAATGACCGGCAAAATCTAATTATTATCGGTCAAATTTAATATTATCGATCTAACTTTGACTAGATGCCAAATATAATTTTAATCATAAAAAATTAAATGTTTATGGTTAAACTTAAATTTGATCAATAAAAAATAAAAAATTAATTTAACCATTAAAAAAATTAAATTTTATTAATCAAATCTAACTTTAATGAATAAAAAATTAAAATTATCAATCAAATTTAACTTTATTTAGTAAATAAATATAATTACTAGCTAAAATTTATCTTGATAGATAATTTTAAATATTTTATCGATCAAATTCATTTTGAACAAAGCAAAAATTCACTGGTAAACTTGACTATATTGAAGGGAGACTTTAACTTGCTAACGTCATTAAGGTGCAACTGTTAGACTCTCTAAATGATTAATTATATATTTAAGATTAAAATTTCAATTGTAGTGTACTGTAGAGATTTTTCTTTTGAGGGCGACAAAACTAAAAAATCTGGCAGCTTAGAAGAATCTTCGCAAATACTTCTCGATTCAACTTAGATATCTAATAGTAAATTTTCATAAGACCGAATGATCACTTATATGATTAATTGGTTTGAAGCTCCCATCTCCCACTTATGTGGTATAGTAGTGGTAAAATATGTAAGGAAATAAATAAAATAATTATAATTTAAATCTATATATTTAAGAGGTGAGAGTTATACTTTGAATTTATTAAATAGATAAATTAGCAATAAAGAACCTCCAAATTAATCAAACGAAATTATAAAAAAATATAAAATTTATTCTATAAAAAATGTTCATAATACCTCTAAATTTCTTTTACTTGTTGGATATAATTATCCTTATTAGATTGGTTTATTTATAAGTTGCACATGTGAATACGATTTGAATCCTTTAAAGTGATCTAACTTATGTCTAGTAAATTTCAGGTAATTGGATGTGGATCTTATATGTATAGAACCTATAGTCTCACATCTATTATCATCTATTTATTGATAATAGATGTTCAGTATATATATGGGCATATAGTTCCACATTTATTATTATCGATGGGTTGATAATAGATGTGCACTATATAAAAGGTTGGTCTCTAGAGGATTATGGAATCTTTGAGACGTCTCTTCGTTCCCCATTGACAAAGAGGATTCGACGTTGTCAATCCTAAATCCTCCGGAAGGCCAACCTTCTTTTCCTTCTTCTTCTTCCGCGGGATTGTTGGATCGACGAGCTCTACACGAAGAACAATGACAATTTCGTTGTATTTAGATTTTTTGTAATTACAGTATTTATTTTCTTATGCCATGTTCTCGATGGAACGAAGATCCATGCTCATATGTTCTTGATTTTCCTATTCAAATTCTTATTTTGATTGTAAAGAATTCATGCGGCTTAGGTTTTTACAAGAACTATCAATTGGTATCAGAGCAAGGTTTCTGTTTCGTCATTTTCATTGACAATAAAGTTTAAATTTTTCGTCGATTTATTGTTTGTATGCTAGATTAAGTTTTCCCAGTATAATACAATTGTTTGATCGTCGAAATCTTTTGTATAGAAAATCTAGAAAATGCTTGATCTTCCATGTAGCAATGGTTTAATAGATTGGTTTGGTCGATCAATCGATTACCAAGCCTAAAACATCGAACATAATCGATAGAAATTAATTAAGAATTTTTCTTAAATAATTTCTTAGCCTTAAACTCGTGACTATGATAATTATCAATTGATTAGAATTATTTTAATTGATTGAAATTATTATTATTATTATTATTCGATTAATTTTTTTTTAATCGATCTTATGTATGAAATACAGACTGTTTCAATGGGAAACAAATTTGTTTCAATGGTTCGTTGAAAGAGTGCTTCGAAAAAAAATACTGCTTCGTTGAAAAAAAAGCACTGTTTCACGAAACAATGCTTGAAAATATATATATATATATATATATATATATATACTATTTTTTTTATAAGGGATAATTGAGGGATTAAATAGTATTAAATAATACTACTTAATTTATAGAACTTAAAAGAAGTGTAAGTTTCTTAAGGGAGGGTTCTATATATAATTATGTAGTCGTATATAATAGACTTTCAAATCGATTAGGATAATCGATTGGAACACACCAATCGATTATCATAAGGTATCAATCGATCAATAGACCTAATTTTATGATGTTAAGGCTGATTAAGTAATTTCTGTTCGAATTAAGTTTCTAGGATTTTCTTGGGTCTATCTACACAATATGCTACTAAATTGAACTAATATGTCGGTCCAAAGGAAGATACCTTAGATAGGTTTAGTATATTTTGTGTTGGTAGACGTATATCTATACTAAAAGTAATTAACCCAAAGGAAGATTACTTTTATGTCAGATATATGCATAAGGTAGCTTACAACTATAGAACAAAATATTATTTTGTTCAAATCATGCACAAAATATGTCAGCCCAAAGGAAGGCATATTATGTTGTCGATTAAGATTGTTGTAAGCTATGGACCAAAATATAACTCATATAAAGTATTATATTATGCGCACAATGGGTCGGCCCAAAAGAAGACACATTGTGTGGCCAATTAAAGTTTGAGTTATATTAGACAGTATCGCTAACAAATAATGTGTCAGCCAAAAGGAAGGCACATTATGTTCTACTTAGTATCTCATAAAGAGCTCATTTATATGCATTTAAAATTTTATTTTATTTGCATAATTTTATATTACTTATTTGTTCTTGGCTTTAATTAAATCGTGAGCTTAAATAAATTTCTCTCTTTAATTTCAGTGCAATCTGCAACTGCCAGCATTAATAACATCCCAACACTAATTGGTTCGAATTTTCCTGAATGGAAAGAATACGTAATCATAGTCTTAGGCTGCATGGACTTAGACTATGCATTAAGGAATGATCGCCCACACCTCTGACCAGTGCTAGCACTATAGAGCAGAGGCTGAATTTCAGCTGTGGGAGAAATCAAATTGTATGTGTCTGAGTATCATGAAACTTTCCATACCAACACCAATAAGGGCTCAATAACGGAGGGAGAAGATGCTAAGAGTTTCTTGAACCAATTAGCAGACCGATTCACCTCAAATGAAAAGGTCGAGACTACTACACTTCTTACGAAGTTGGTAACCATGCGGTATAATGGTAAAGGAAACATAAGGGAGTGCATTATGGAGATGTCCAATATAGCGACAAGCCTGAAAGCACTAAAACTCGATATGTTTGAGAGTATATTAGTGCATTTCGTCTTGATATCTCTGCCTGCACGGTTCACTCCTTTTAAGATGTCGTATAATACTCAAAAGGAAAAGTGGACATTGAATGAGCTTATTGCCCAATGCGTGCAAGAGGAGGGGAGACTAAAGATTGAGACATCTGAGAGTGCTCACTTAGCATCTGGTTTTCAAAGTACGAGCAAGAAATGAAAGAGGATCAATAACAAAGGAAAAGGAAAACAAACTACAAATTCTGGAAGCAATGGCCATAAGGAGCACAAGAAGCTGGATAAGGAATCCACTTGTTTCTTTTGCAAGAAGAAATGTCATATGAAGAAAGACTGTCTCAAGTACGGCAATTGGCGTGTAAAGAAAGGTAAACTTCTTAACTTTGTTAGTTCGGAAGTCAATCTAACTATTGTACCCACTGATACTTGGTGGATAGATACCGCTGCTACTACTCACATAAATGTCACTATACAGGGTTGTCTCAAGAGCTGACTTCTGCTCGATGGTGAAAGATATATCTATACAGGAAATGGAAAGAAGACTAAAGTTGAGTCGATTGATATATTTAGGCTTTGTTTAGGAACTAATGTTTTTTTGGATTTAGAAAATACATTTATTGTATCGTCTTTTCGATGGAATTTAATTTCAATTTCTTATTTGGACAAATCAGGTTATTAAAAGAGATAAGTTGAACAAGTATGGTCACCCCCTATTGGGATGTACTATTAAACCAAAATTGGGATTATCTGCAAAAAACTACGGTAGAGCAGTTTATGAGTGTCTACGTGGTGGGCTTGATTTTACCAAAGATGATGAAAACGTGGACTCATAACCATTTATGCATTGGAGAGACTGTTTCCTATTTTGTGCTAAAGCAATTTATAAAGCGCAGGCCGAAACAGGTGAAATTAAAGGGCATTACTTGAATGCTACTGCAGGTACATGTGAAGAAATGATGAAAAGGGCCATATTTGCTAGAGAATTAAGAGCTCCTATCGTAATTCATGATTACTTAATTGATGGATTCACTGCAAATACTAGCTTGGCTCATTATTGTCGCGATCTTGTTCATTTAGAAATGAAATTTTTAGTATTTTCTTTAATTCAGTGTTGGTTGGCAATGGTTCCTTGGTTGATAAGATTTATAAATTGAACACCTTTACTCCTACAGTTGACAACGTGATAATGTATAGTATAGGTATGAAACGTAAATTGACTAACGAGAATTCTTCCATATTGTGGCATAGGTGTTTAGGACATATCAAAACAACGCCTAGAAAGGTTAATGTCACATGAAATTCTCGATTCCCTTGACATGTCGGACTTTGATGTCTGCATAGAGTGTCTCAAGGGGAAGACCACTAACAAAATGAATAAGGGGGCTAGCCGTTCTAGTGATATTTTGGAGTTAATACATACGAATATTTGTGGATCATTCCCTAAGGCATCTTGGAATGGACACACATACTTTATTAGCTTCATAGACAACTATTCCAGATTTGGCTATCTGTATCTTATTCATGAGAAATCGCAATCTTTGGACATGTTCAAAATTTTCAAAGCCGAAGTTGAACTTCAACTAGGTAAAAAAATTAAAGTTGTCTGATCTGATCATGGAGGTGAATATTACGGTCGATATGATGGATCAAGTGAACAACGTTCAGGACCTTTTATGAATTACCTTGCTAAGTGTGGAATTGTACCTCAATATACCATGCCTGGTACACCCAGTCAGAATGGTGTGGTTAAGAGTCGCAATCGAACCCTAAAAGACATGGTAAAAAGTATGATGACTTTCACTTCTCTACCAGAGTCCTTGTGGGGTGAAACACTTAAAACTGCAGTTTACCTACTCAATAAAGTACTTAGTAGGGCAGTAACTAAAACCTCATTCGAGATGTGGACGAGTAAGAAGCCTAGCATTAGGCACTTACACGTCTGGGGTTGTCCAACTGAAGCTAGGTCTTACAAGCCTAATGAAAGAAAACTGGACTCAAGAATGGTTAGCTATAATTTTATAGGATACTCTGAGAAGTCAAGAGAGTATAAATTTTATGATCCCTCTAATAGATCCTTCTTCGAAATGGGAAATGCCAAGTTCATTGAGGACAGTGGGAGTAATAAAATCAAGGAAGTATCTTTTGAGGAAAGCATTGGTGAGTCTCCTATGGTTACTACTAGTGCAATCAGTAGTGGTATGATTACCATACCACACATTATGGGTATCACACATCCAGTGAGCATAGTGAACCAAGATATTACCATGACATCTCCAATGCAATTGGAGGAACCTGCCACTAAAATTGAAGTATTGCCTCATATTGATGAGCAAATGCCTCAACCACCTCAAACATAAGTGCCTTTAAGGTGATCCACAAGGGAACGGAGAACCACGAATTCTCATGATTATGTTTATCTCTAAGAGCATGATTTTGATATAGGGTTGGAGAGTGATCCTACATCTTTCTAAGAAGTCAAACAATACTCTAACCCTGAAAGGAGGATTAATGCTATGCAAGAAGAGTTAAAGTCTATGACGAACAATGACATTTGGGAACTTGTCGAATTGCCTGAAGGAAAGAAGCCTGTTGGCTGTAAGTGGATATTTAAAACCAAGCAGGATTCAAGGGGTAATGTCAAAAAGTATAAGGCTCATCTTTGAAGGCGCTGGAATTCCATTCTATTTCAATTTCTCCTGTACAAAAATTGTACAAGTACATAACTTTTCCTAGCAACCCGTATGTTCGATCAGATATGTGTTTGATCAATCAAGCAAGTTCTTGACGGATTAAAGCACACCTTGATCAAAATACAAGATCATTGGCCTCTTGTGTTGGTATTCAGAATCGATACAAAGAAAACTAAACTAATTACGCAGCAGAATCAAAGAACTAGTTGTATCTTTCTTTTGTAGCCAAAGACCTGTTGATCTTCTGTTGTATTCCTCTCCTCTTCTTGGACGTCGTGTGGGTGACAATCTACCAAGATAACAAACACCCTTCCCTTCGTTGTTTCTAAACCGCCGACCACCGAGAGAAGCTCTAGGATGGGGTGCCTCCTCCTCTTCTTCCTTCTCCTCTTCTTCCACTTCTCCAAACCACCGACCACCTCTAAGAAATAAGCGTCGGCCCCTAGCAAGCAAAAGAAAATCACTGTCCCTAGCAAGGAAGAGGAAACCGTCGACCCTAGCAAGGAAGAGGAAATCGCCGGCCCTAGTAAGGAAGAGAAAATCACCGGCCCTAGCAAGGAAGAGAAGTCGTCGGCCCTAGGTAAAGGATGAGGTTCCACTGACCCTAGGTAAAGGGGTGGAGGTGGTGCCGAAAACCAAAACCAAAAAACAACTACTCATGGATGGGTGGATGCGAGGCTTTATATAGAGGCTACAACAGGGACCTAGAGGAGAAATTGGTTTAGGCCTCCTGATGGGCTTGGACTTTCTGGGTTCGGCCCGAACTCTCAACTCAAGTCCATCAATAATAACTCATACCACTAAAGGGTTATTATTGAACTACCACACCAATCTCATATTACAATATGAGCTCCTTCTTATCATGAGTGTGTTAATTTCCCTGTGTTTAAAATATCGTATGTCCGTTAATTAATTGAGTTACTGATAGCCCAATTAATTAACATATGATTCCAAGAGTAGTACCACTCAACTTTATTATCATGCCTGACTAAGTCCACCTATATGGTTTACATGATAATCCTTATGAGCTCCTCAAGGGGACATCATCAGCCTAAATAATTAGGATATATATTCCTTCTATAATCAACAACACACCATATAAACAGTATTATTTCCCAACTCATCGGGTCTATTGATTTAACGAATAAATCTCACCCATTAATAAGTTAAAGAAATAAATACTAAGTATACATGCTTGTTATTATATAGGGATTAAGAGGACGCACTGTAAGGAACTAGGGCGCCAAAAATGCGAAAGCGCAACGGAAAACATCTAGTTCCTTTCCAATAGATCCATGCGAAAGGAAACCATATACTAAGTATTAATTATCTACATGAGAAAGTTATACCTTTGTTGCATACCCTTCGCAATCCCGATTCCAACGTTTCTTTAGATGCGGATCTTAGCGCGATCAAGTGGTCGCGCCTCTATGGTACCCACATGAACAAGTTTCGTTTGTCTCATAAACTCACAAGGTGGAGAATGAAACAATCAAAGGTTGTGCTAGCAACCTTTCTTGGAGGTTTCGGCCAAGTGGAATAGAGGAGGAGGAAGAAGAGCTAAAGCACCAAAAACTCATCATGAAAATGAATCCAAAAACCACTTTTTATAGATTCATGTATTAATGTCATGAAGTTGGGGGCGAGCGTATTCGCCTTTACCACCATGAAGTTGCCTCATGCATTAATGTCAATTGTCTTGATTGACATTAATATTTGTCTTCATCCAATGAATCCAATGCATGTGCAATTCAAATGGTTCACTCTTCATCGAATGAATTCAATGCATCCAATGCATGCAATGCATGAGCAATTCAAATTGTTCACTCTTCATCCAATGCATCCAATGCATGAGTAACTCAAGTTGTACACTCCTCTTTCTTCATGAATTCAGATTTCAGGAAATCATATAATGAGTCCAACTCATTATTCATTAATTAATTCATGAAATCATATAATGAGTCCAACTCATTAATCATCAAATAATTCATGAAATCATATAATGAGTCCAACTCATTAATCATTAATCCAATTGATTCAATGAGTCTAATTTGAATTGGACTCAATCCAATAGTTGGATTTAATTGAGTCTTACTCAATGAGTCTAATTTGAATTAGACTTAATCCAATGATTCATCATATGAATCCATCTCCATTGACTTATTCTTTGTGTGTGACCCAATAAGTTTTCGTAACATTGACAATGTATCCAAATCAACATTTAAATACATAAGCAATGAGTGACATTTAGCAAGGCATCATTGTTACCCAAGTGACGAGAATGTCGAAATCCGACTTAACCTTTCCGTGGCTATTATCTTGTATGACTTAATCCTTCTATCCTCGATATCTAGATTGATCAATGAGGCATAGACCGTGTCATCCTCTTATCAATCTTTATGTTTCTTGATCTTTAAGTAGACACACTCAATTAAATAAGCTTCATATCACATATTGACTCATTTAAGCATGACCATGCATTCTTGTGTCCTACTAATCAAGGGGCCCATAGATATCACTTTCCGTCATATGGAAGGGATAGATCTCATCTACATCACTCATATCCCTCCACATAATTTATTGCATACCCAGTGATCGACTTTATAGTCCACCCTGTTATGGGTGACGTTTGACGATACCAAAGTATACAACTTCTTATATAGGGAACCATAGTGACTTCAGGTCTAAGGACTATTCATACCAATAGTCACATAAGAATGTTTATGATACTCATACGACGATCCATGAAACATTCTCATGGTGGATCATTCAGTACATATTCTCTAATATATACTCATGTGTCAACCTGATATCTCATATCTATGACTTGTGAGATCAAGTCATCCGTTGACCTATATGCTAGTCTCAACGCATTAATATTGTCCTTGTATATTAATGCTCGACTAGGAACAGTTAAGAGTAGTGTTCTATGTATATCTACAATATCTCACTATCAATTCAACTAATTGATATGTTGTAGATTAGAACCTCCTACTCTAGGACATTATTATGCTTATTCATTCGACACTAAATTGAAGTAAATATAATAACCAACTTTACCTTTATTAATAATGAAATATGATACAAAAGGAGCCCTTTACAATCATCTCATAATTGGTACTAGGGATAATATTAACAATCTCCCACTAGCACTAGTGCAATCACTGAAATATTTAATACCCAGTGACCTAGTATGACCATCATGCTTCCTTTGTGCCAAAGCCTTGGTCAAGGGATCCACAATGTTAGCATCGATCGATACTCTACATATTTTCACATCTCCTCTATCGATGATCTCTCGAATGAGATGGAATCGTCATAGTATATGTTTGGATCTTTGATGAGAGTGAGGTTCCTTAGCCTGTGCAATAGCCCCATTATTATCACAATAGAGGTCTATTGGGTTTGCTATACTAGGAACAACACCAAGCTCGGTAATGAACTTCCTGATCTAAACAGCCTCCTTTGCTGTAGCTGAAGCAGCAATATACTCAGCCTCTGTTGTAGAATCAGCTATTATGTCTTGCTTTGAACTCTTCCAGTTCACAGCACCACCATTTAAGCAAAATAAATACCCTGACTGTGATCCATAATCATCCTTGTCAGTTTGGAAGCTAGCATCGGTGTAACCCTTTATAACAAGCTCTTCATCGCCTCCAAAGATCAAGAAATAATCTTGAGTCCTTCTCAAGTACTTAAGAATATTCTTGATTGTTGTCCAGTGACCTTCATCTGGATCTGACTAGTATCTGCTCGTCATGCTTAATGATACGAGACATCTGGGCAAGTATAAAGCATGACATACATGATAGACCCTATTACAGATGCAAAAGGAATCTAATCCATGCGGTCCCTTTCTTCTTTAGAAGAGGGGCATTGAGTATTCGAAAGACTCACACCATGTAACATAGGTAGGAATCCCTTCTTGGAATTCTTCATGGCAAAACATTTAAGTACCTTGTCAATATATGTACTCTGGCTTAAACCAAGCAATCTTTTAGATCTATCTCTATAGATCTTAAGACCTAAAATGTAAGCTGCTTCACCTAAGTCTTTCATTGAAAAGCAATTCCCAAGCCAAGTCTTCACTGATTGAAGAGTAGGGATATCATTTCCAATGAGAAGTATGTCATCTACATACAATATGAAAAAGATGACTGTGCTCTCACTAACCTTCTTGTAGACACAAGGTTCATCTTCATTCTTAATGAAACCAAACATTTTGATTGCATCATCGAATCGAAGATTTCAGCTTCTAGAAGCTTGCTTTAATCCATAAATAGATCTTTGCAATTTACACACCTTTCCAGCATTCTTGGGATCTACAAAACCCTCAGGTTGTGTCATGTACACATCCTCGAGTAGATTTTTGTTAAGAAATGTAGTTTTGATATCCATCTGCCATATCTTGTAATCATAAAAGGTTGTAATATCAAGCATGATCCAAATGGACTTAAGCACCACAACTGGTGAAAAAGTTTCATCATAGTCTATACCATGAATCTGCTTGAATCCTTTAGCCACCAATCTACCTTAATAGGTATGCATATGACCATGTATGTCTGTCTTCACTTTGAAGAACCACTTACACCCAATGGGTTTGTTCCCTTTAGGTGGATCAACCAAAGTGCATACTTGGTTAGTATACATGGATTCGATTTCGGATCTCATGGCCTCTAGCCATTTCTCAGAATCTGGGCCCTGTACAACTTCCTGATATGATGTAGGCTCATTGAGACCAATAAGCTCTACATCACCATGGTCAGAGAAGAGAAAAGAGTATCTCTCAGGTTGACGACGGGTCCTATCAGATCTGCGTAGAGCTTGTGCTACTTGAACAGGTTGTTGCTCCACAACTTCTTGTGGTGTAACAAAATCATGATCCACAACATCTTGTGGTACCTGTTCAGTTTCCATCAAGGCGTCGGTGCTAGTTTGTGTATCTTGAATTTCTTCAAGATCGACATTACTCCCACTAGTTCTTCTAAAAATAAATTTCCTTTCTAGAAAGACACCAGTTTTGGCAACAAACACTTTGCCTTGTGTGGGATTATAGAAGTAATATTCCTTTGTTTCCTTGGAATATCCTACAAAATAGCACTTGTCTGATTTGGGTCCTAGTTTATCAGAGACTTGTCGTCTAACATAAGCCTCACATCCCCAAATCTTCATGAAAGACATCTTGGGACTCTTCCCAGTCCATATCGTATATGGTGTCTTTATGACAGCCTTAGATGGAATGCAGTTAAGTGTGAAAGCGGTCGCCTCTAGAGCATGTCCCTAGAAGGAAGCAGGAAGTTCTGTTTGACTTATCATCGTTCGTACCATATCTAATAAAGTACAATTTCTCCGTTCTGATACACCATTCCATTGTGGTGTTCCAGGTGGAGTGAGTTGAGATATAATCTCACACTCAACAAGATGGTCATGAAACTCTTGGCTAAGGTATTCTCCACCTCGATCTAATCGAATCATCTTAATACTCTTACCAAGTTGATTTTGTACTTCATTCTTGAATTCTTTGAACTTTTCAAAGGATTCTAACTTATGTTGCATTAGATACACATAGTCATATCTACTGAAATCATCAGTAAAAGTAATGAAGTAATGGTAGTCTCCTCTAGCTGCTATTCTGAAAGGGCCACATACATCTATATGTATGAGTCCTAACAAGTCATTAGCTCTTTCGCTATGTCCACTAAATGGAGTCTTTGTCATCTTGCCTTGAAGACAAGATTTGCATATCTCATATGATTCAAAATCAAATGAGTCCAAAAGTCCATCCTTATGGAGTTGGGATATGCGACTCTCATTTATGTGACCTAAGCGACAATGTCAGAGATATGTTTGGTTCAAATCATTAGACTTGAACCGCTTGATATTTATGTTATAGATTAGGTTGTCAAAGTCTAGAACATAGAGTCCATTTACAAGATGTGCACTACAATAGAACATTTCATTGAAATAAATGGAACAACATTTGTCCTTTATTACAAATGAGAATCCTTTCTTGTCCAAACAAGAAACAGAGATGATGTTCTTAGTTAAGGCAGACACATAACAACACTCTTCAAGTTCTAATACAAGTCTAGTGGGCAAAGATAAGGAATATGTTCCTACAACTATAGCAGCAACTCTTGCGCCATTGCCTACTCGTAGGTCCACTTCGCCCTTTGTCAATATTCTACTATTTCTCAAGCCCTGCACATTAGTACAAATGTGAGATGCACATCCGGTATCTAATACCCATGAAGAAGAAATAGATAGATTGACTTCTATAACATGTATACCTGAGGCAGAAGTTTCACTTTTCTTCCTTTTCACTTCCTCTAGGTATGATTTGCAGTTCCTCTTCCAATGTCTGATCTCACCACAGTGGAAGCAGGTTCCTTCCTTAGCCACCCCGCCTTTGAGTTTCAGTGCATGAGCCTTGCCCTTGCCTTTGGTTTGGGTTTTACCCTTACCTTTGGGCTTCCATTTGCCTTTGCCCTTTGGCACCATTAAAATGGTGCTAGGCTTTGCCTTTTTAAGGTTGAGTTCAATAGTTCTTAACATGCTCAACATCTCAGGCAATGGTTTGTCAATTTCATTCATGTTATAGTTCATGACAAATTGACTATAGCTTTCGGGCAATGATTGCAAAATTAGGTCAGTGGCCAATTCTTGGCCTAGTGGGAATCCCAACCTTTGTAGATTCTCCACATACCCGATCCTCTTGAGCACATAACGCCCTACGGGGCTTCCTTCTTGCATTCTGCATAGAAATAGAGCTTTTGAGATCTCAAATCTCTCATGTCTTGCTTGTCCTTGATATAGTTGTCTAAGGTGTTCAACCATATCATAGGCACCCATGTTCTCATGTTGCTTCTGAATCTCAGAGTTCATGATCGCGAGCATAAGGCATGACACATCTAATGCGTCATCTTAATGTTTCTTGTAAGCATCCCTATTAGCTCTAGTGGCAGTAGCGGGGGGTGCTTCAGGAATGGGCTTCTCTAGGACGTACAGTTTTCATTCTTGCTTGAGTACTATTCTCAAGTTTCTGTACCAGTCTAGGAAGTTAGCTCCATTGAGCTTGTCCTTATCAAGGACATATTGCAAAGAGAGAGTATTTGACGACATGGTGATCTACAACAATAAAATGTAGAAATAAGTATCATATTTTTTATCATTTAACTATGCCTTTAATTAAATGATTCTCCCACTAAATTATAAAGCTTTTGGTAGAAGCAAGTCATGGATGTGGTTTTACCCACACTACTAGCTCCAAATCCAATCGCGATAACATTTATGTGGAACAAGATTCATATTATACTGCATCTTGAGTTAGCTTTGGCTAATCACCCAAGACTTAGTATAAGTTAGGTAGGCAACATTTATCAATTACATCATATGTAACTCTTGTATCATTGTGTGAACAAGACTATTTGTTCATTTGCCCATCTTATGAAATCCATATTATAACTCATCTTGAGTTAGCTTTGGCTAATCGCCCAAGACTAGCATAATTTTGAATTTCATCGTATGGGATATGCCTCCAAGTTCTCAACTTAGTTAAGTCACACCCAAAGTTTTAGTAGTCGGACATCACAATTGTCCTTCGCACTCTAGCAAGATAAATCGAGTCACTTTGCTTTGGCAAAACCTAACTACAATTGATCGAGCTAGATGTGAGTACCAAACTTTGGTAAGCATATTTAAAAGACCTAATCATGATAAACTACACATGCATCACATACAATCATAGCATATCATGGCATACATCACATATGTACATAAAAGAAATCGTGACATGGTTATGGCCCCATAATCTATGATCCTCTCAAGCTAATGAGAAGATCAAAAGGTCAACCTTGGCAAAAGCATCTTCTCCAAGTGCTTCAAAAGCATTTTCTCCAAGTGCTTCAAAAGCATCTTCTCCAAGTGCTTCCTTGGTCGTCATGTCACTACAACAAAAACCCTCATAGACATCAGTTTTCCACCGGTGTCTATTACATTTTCGACCGATGTCTATAAAGGCGATGTAAAAGATCTGCCATTTTAGACATCGGGTTAAAATCGGTGTAGTATCACTTAACGACACCGGTGTTCGAATCGGTTATTAACTGGTGTAGTATCACTTAACGACACCGTTTCATCAACGGTGTAAAACCAATGTAATATTATATGTTAATAACACCATTTTTGGTAGCGGTATACGACCGATGTAAATACTAGTTAATGACACCGGTTTTGCAGCGGTGGAAAACCAATGTAATATCAGTATTTTTTAACAATACAAATTTGATTTCCGAAACAGTGAAAAACCCACAGTAACCAAAAAATACACAAATATTCACAAATTACATAAATATTCTTCATTCAATAGGATCCATAAAATACACAAATATTCACAAATTATATAAATATTCTTCTTACAACAGTATCCATAAAATACACACACATTCTTTTTACATCAAAAGCTAATAGATATCAGAATCAAGGTAGAACATTCTTTTAACAACACATCAAGGGAGAACATCGTGAGTCAAAAATCAAGCTGAGGCTACATTAAATTATGAGAATCAGAATATATTCAACTTGCTATCCTGCTCTATTTTTCTTGCACCTTTCATTTTCCTAATCTCACTACTTTTCACCTTCAAATATCTAATTTTCTGAGTTAAAACATCCCTAATCTCACTGCTTGAAGCCGGTCGATTCTTTCGACTGCTGTATCTAGAATCTGGGTTGTCACTTTTATCAGTGTCGGAGCTGTCCCTCTGAGAATCGATCTCCGTGTTTCCTGCACAGTTTCGACGATGTCTTCGGTCCTGCAAAATCCCAAGTTGGTCCATAGTATCACATAAATTTATGCACCTCACAAATATTTCACTGAGAGATTTAAATATTCAAGCCCTTAAAAAATAACATAGAATTGCAATTTTAAAAAATGACAGATTTCTTTATTAACAGAATTTTAGATGTCTTCCAGCAGAAACAATGTCCACTAAGAATGTAAAGAAGCCAAAAGGTTATATTTCTAGGCATGGTTTACAACATTTTTAGGTTTGATCTCCAAGAATTCTTGCAAACAACATTTTTCAAGTTCAATTTTGAGCTCAGTAACCATGGAAGTAGACGCAATTTGACAAATTATTTAGGATCTACTTATCTCCCAGTTGAGCTTGGCTTGTGTATAGTCTATTAACTATATGTCTAGCCACAACTTACCAGGTAAGGGATTTGCCAGCGCTTGTAATTGTTTGAACTGAAGAAGCTAATTATTGTCGAACAATTTGTGCTTCAGCACTTGTTTAAAACAAAAGAAAACATAGGCCAACAAGATGTTACCTCACGCGGTATTGGCTCATCGGAGTCCAACATTCGGACAACCTGACCCATCTTTGGCTCGATTTGATTCATTTGCACCCCTAATCTATATATGCATTTATTAAAGTGAATAACTCCAATATGATGTGAGAAGCAAAAAAAAAAAATCCTATATTACCTTAAATAACATACAAAGAATTAATTCAACAACCAAACTGACAAAGGTATAAATTGAAATCTTTATGAAGACACAAGTCATAATCACGCGAAGTGGACCCAGGTAGTCTAACTAGCATACTTACAGCTTAATCAGAATAGCCATAGGTATCAGAGGTATTGCATTCTCTATATCAATTAGCTAGGAACTCCAATCAAACTAGTGGAAAACATTAGATAATTATATCTAACAATCATTCTGAACTAGATCTATCAAAATAGAATCTTTCAGATGACAGCTTACCAGTACACTTCCCATTTCTTTCATAATCATCAAGAAAATGAGAAACCACAGTGGTTGGAATAACATATCTAATATTTTCAGTGTCTTCGGATCTGAAAACCTAAATGAAATATCTAGTGAGATATGAAAGAAGGTAGAATGCTAATTTAGGTGCAAAAGCAGTACTCAGATGCATTTCCATTAAACACTATTCTGGGACAAAGTTAATCTATAAAAGATTTTTGAAAAGTTTAGAATAGATAAAGTAGGGAAAATAAAAGGCAGATTTAGCAGAAGGAATACCTGGAATGCCACACCAATACACTCACCACGATCATTGAAGGCAGGACCACCACTGTTTCATGCAAAACAAGTACGTCTCTTTGACAACATTAATATGCTTTTACAAGAATATATCTGTACCTTGCCAGAGAAAGTGGTGCAATAACATCCAACTATCTAAAAAATAAAATGCTATCTTTCTAGCAAGGAAACTAGGTTGAGTTACCAACCAAGGTTTATTGCAGCATCAATCTGAATACCAAGCAGATCAGAGGATCCATGAGCATACTAACCTGAAACAGAAGCAAAAAAAAAAGTGATTAATATTAAAAAAACTCATTTGGACACCATGTTCTAAAATTTTCAACCAACTTAAAATTGATAACACTTAAGTCAGCAATTTATCATCTATAAAACAATCTCAGCAAGAATATAAAATTCACCAAAAAAATACTAAAAGCTTATGATCACAATTTCATGAAATCAAACCTCAATTCGTGATACCACACCCTTTGTCACAGAGATTGTATCTCCACCAAGTGGATATCCTACAACAGTTACTGAATCCTGTGTATCATATAACTTGTTAGTTTGATGAATTATGGAAGAACAACTAGATTAAATAACCCTATAGAAAAGAGAGCCTTAGAAAATGTGAAGTGCTTTAACTTTGTGAAGCACTTGGGGGGGGGGGGGGGGCGGTACATGGACCGGCTAACGAGGGCCCTCAGATCGTCCGCCTTCTGCGGCAGCAACAGATCGCACACGTCTCTCTTCTCTTTTGCAGACATCACCCTCAACTGCTCCGGCGACATGCAGATTCCAGCGGTGAGAATAGCCACGCGCTCCACCGACATCGCCTCCATCTCCGCCAGGCGGAACGCCATGAACCCGCCGTAGCTGATCCCCATCACGGAGTACCGGGCGACCCCGAGGAGGCGCATCACCTCCGCGACGCACCGCGCCTGGTAGCCCACGGAACGGTCGGCACAGGAGGAACGAGATCTGCCGAAGAAGAGGAGGTCCGGGATATAGAGATCGAAGGAGCGGGATAGGGCCCCGATCTGGCGCTCCCATTGCCACTTTGAGTTGTCGCCGAAGTCGTGAATGAGGAGGAGGGCAGGCTTCCGGCTGGCGCGGTGGGAGTTGGGGCCCCAGATGTGCAGCGACGCGTGGCCGAGGTCGAGCGTGACGGGTCGGAGACCGCAGCGGAGGAAGGAAAGGTGGAGCAACTGTTGGTGTGGGAAGCATCCGACGATCGAACTCATGTTTTGATAATGGCAAAGGATTCAAAGTTAAGGTGTTTTGTATTCTAACAAGTCTACTTGAGGATTTCAGGAAAGTCCTAGCTGCGGTTAGGCAAAGGGAAAAACCCTAGGAGATGGTAACCCTAGGTCATAGGGGGTGGTAACCCTATGCGGAAAGTCTTGGTAGGTCGATGTCTTCAGGCAAAAGTCCTATGGGGTGGTAACCCTAGGTGGAAAGTCCTGGTGTCGCGAACCAGGTGAAAGACTGGACTAGCCGAGGAAGCGGATGTCCAGCAGAAAGTCCGGAAGCATCGAGTGCTGAGCAAAAGTCCAGTCGATCTGGAGGATCGACTGACAACAGGTAAATCTCCTGAGTGGAGTAGGTGAGGACGTGTTCCCCATAGAGGGAACAGTATGCGTCGGGTCGACCTAGGGTTTCCGGTTGGAAATCCGAAGTCAGACCCGGACAGTCCGGAGACTGTCGTAACATTCTTTATTATTCGTGCTGTTATTTTGTACTAACCTGGTGTTGCAGGATGTTGTTTGGGACTAACATATCTTGCAGGTACAGAATAACGATGATTTGCCTCGGATGAACAGTATCCGAGGCGCCTCCATGGAGCTTGGAGGCGCCTCGGGTGCAAAGGATGACCTGGCTGCGAAAGTTCATCGAAGGCGCCTTCATGGGAGTATAAGGCGCCTTGGAAGGCGCCTTGAGAAGGCTATAAGGCGCCTTAAAGGGATGAAGTTCGACCAGATCAGATTTGATCCACCCGGAAGACCCGACAGCATGGAGGCACCTTGAACAGCCTTCAAGGCGCCTTGAACACCCTTTATAAGGGGGTTTTGACCAGCACCTCAGACAATCAAGTTTCAAGTTATTCCAGTGCTGCGTGCTGCTCAAAACAACGTTTCGAAGTGTTGCTACTTGTGCCCGACGACCAGGAGCTCCGAATCTTCATTTCTTTGTCGTCGGTATAATTATTTATTGTCGTTTATTGTACTTCAACTTGTAATTTTTTATCGAGCTTATAGTTGTTGCCCACCGGAAGCGATCAAGGATCGCGGGCCTTCGAGTAGGAGTCGCTTTAGGCTCCGAACGAAGTAAATCCTCCTTGTTCTTCTCTTGGTGTGTTTTGTTTACTGTCTGTGTTTGTCTTTTCTATTTCCGTTGCATTTACTCGTACGTTTTAAATCGAACGATTCTGATAATTCAAACAATATAGCCGCGAGCGCTATTCACCCCCCCTCTAGCGCGGTCTCGATCCAACAACAACAACTCGCGCAGGGAGACGAAGGAGAGCAGGCGTCGGGCGGCGGCGACGACTCGACAGAAGAGGGAGAGGAGGGCGACGGTGAGGAGCAGAAGCAGGTGGCGAAAGGATTTCGTGGATGCCATCGCGATAGAGATCGATGGGAATGGGTTTAGGTTTGGGGGGAGAGGAAGGTAGGAGGAGAGGCGTTGTGTGGTAGACGGTTCGAGTCGCGGTTACGCCAGACTGCCACTGCCTGCCCGCTTCACATTAATAAAACCTGCTTACCATATTGGTTTAGGTTTGGAGATAACTTTATGAAGTGTTATAAATTTGGGCTGGTGGGAAAATTAAATTATTATTTTTGGTTCATTAACACCGGATTTTAAAAACCGCTGTTAAAATCGGTGTCTATTAACAAAAAAAAAAGGCGCTCATAGACATCAGCTAAAAAACCGATGTCTATGAGTGAAAATCTGCGCTCATAGACACCGATTTTTGGAAAAACCGGTGTAAAATACTCAAAGACATCGGTTTTTGCTTAAAACCATTGTTGTTCCACCGATGTCTATGAGGGTTTTTCTTGTAGTTATTGGAACCCCAAGGTTGTTTTGGTGTGATCAACAAGTCAAGTTAAGTCCTGCGTTGTATTTAACCTTGTGTCTAAGTGTGCAGGAGCTTAGGAGCACAGGTACTCGAGCGGAAGACGCAGCCAGCGAGAAGGACGGCACGTGGTGCGTCCGAGGGACGAGGTGCTGCGGAAGAGTACACCGGCGGACGAGAAGGAAGCGCGCGCGGTGGTTCCGAGGGACGAAAGCCAGAGCGGAAGATTGCTCGGGGAGCAAGAGACGCAGCTAGCGCGAAGGTCGGCACGAGGTGCGACTGAGGGACGAAGACTGCGGATGAGTACGCTGGTGGATGAGAAGGAACACGCGGCAATTCCGAGGGACGAGAAGCCGAAGGGAAGCACGCTCGAGAAGGCCGGAACATGGGTTCGGGTGAGCCCTATTCCGGAAGGCCGAGATCACCCAAACAAACGGAGCCGGAGCGAACAGACCCGGACCGAGATGAGCTGGGTCGAGACGAGCTGAACCGGAGTCGAAAAGTCAACTTATGTTGACCTTAGGGCTCCGGGCGCCCGGAACCGACCGGGGCGCTCGGAACCCTTCCGGGCGCCCGGAATTGACTTTTCAACAGGATCGAGTTTTGACTCGATCCGACCGTTGGGGGATAAAATTTATCCCCGGAACCCTTCAGCGCCGGACCAAGACTATAAATATAGTCTTGGTCCGAAGCTTGATAGAACTCACGATTGTAAATCGATTGTTGCACACCTCTTTTAGTCTAAGCTTTTTTCGCACTTCAACAGACGAGGCTTCTCCTTTGAAGGAGTTTTATTGAGCTTAATCTTCCTTGGATTAACAACCACATCGGTTGTAACCAAGTAAATCTTTTGTGCCTCGCTTTTCTTTATGCTTTTAATTTATCTGCTTAACTTAATTATGCAAGTGTTAGCCTAAAGAGTTCGAGGAGGGTTTGTTTTCTTTTTTGTGTTAGCAGGATATCTAACAACCCCCCTCCTAGCCGGCCCAACGGTCCAACAAATGGTATCAGAGCCGAGTACGCCTCAGAAGGACTAACCGCCGTCTGACGCAACAAAAACGATGGCTGGAGCTAGCGACTACCCACCTGCATTCGAGGGGGAGTTTTTCATCTGGAAACAAAACATGGAGGTATACCTTAACTCAGATTCTGATATTTCTTTAATAATGAAATTTGGTAATGAAGAACCAAAGAACACGAACGGAGAAGGACTCGATCTACGCCTCTGGAACGAAAAGCAACGTGAGGAGTCTATGGCAAATGGGCGGGCAAAATATTATCTTCTGAATGTAATACCAAAGGAAGATTTCAAAAAGGTCGCAGATTATGAAAGCGCAAAAGAACTTTGGGAAAAGTTCTTGCAGCTCTACGAAGAACCTTCAGAAGCTGACACCTCAATAGACACCGAGCCACCGACAGAAGAGTCCGAAATCGAGGTAAGTACTACAATAGCCGAAGTACATCCCGAGATCGATGAAGGGGGAGAATCTTTGGAAGAAAGCAACTCGATAGGGGGAGAATCAATTACTGACAAGGTAAGTCAGGTATGGACTCGAACCTCTGATCAATTGAATGATTCAATCGAAGAATTGCCTGAAAATTTTTGCGAATCATCGAAAGAGCTTTTTATATTAGAAAATCAATTGTCAAACTTATCCTGCAAATTTGAAATATTATCGAAAGAGTTCTTCGAATTTCAAAATATCTTAACAAAAGAATTATGCAACTTAGAAATATTATCGAAAACTTTTTCTGGTCCTAAAAATTTAGAATTACAAATTACTTTATTGAAAAAGTTTTATGAATTAGAAATGGATTCATCGAAAAATATTTTCGGATTAAGAAACCTATTATTAATAGATTCCTGCAAATTCTTATTGTTAAAAAATTCTGGCAAATTACAAAATATTCTTTCAAACGAATTTTGCACATTGCCAAAAGATTTTTTTATATTATTGAGGAATTTTATCAAGTTAGAATTTATGCTATCTGAATATTTTTGTGAAGTTGAAATTCAAAAAATAATATAAATTAACATGATATAAATTGTTGCATGTTTAATATGTGTGGCTTTAAATTTGAAACAGTGTGATTTAAGAAGTTTTGATAAATTAAAATGGAAATTTAAATTCTGTTGATAAAGAGCATTAGAACAACAATTAAATAAATGCAAAGAAATTTTTTTTACGTTATCAATTTTTGCTAAATTTTCTTAGAATAATTTTTTTTTTTTTTGGTGAAAATTATTGCAAAATTTTAAAAGTTCTCGAAATTGCTCTAAAAGGATCTTAATGACTTAGAAATTCTCTTGTTTAGAGGTATTTTTTTTTTCTAAGTCTTTAACCCTTAGATTGTTTTTCTTGAAACCCCATTTTTATTGTGATCAAAGGGGGAGAAGAGAAAGTATAAGTCTAGGGGGAGGTAGAGAAAATTGAAATTTTCTGTTAAATTCTGTTAAAATTTAATTTTATCTATCATGTTGCATGTTATTGCAATAAACTGTTTAATTTCATATCTATTTTTGTCCCTAACTTAACTTGGGTTGATCACACCAAAAAGGGGGAGATTGTTGGAACCCCAAGGTTGTTTTGGTGTGATCAACAAGTCAAGTTAGGTCCTACGTTGTATTTAACCTTGTGTCTAAGTGTGCAGGAGCTTAGGAGCACAGGTACTCGAGCGGAAGACGCAGCCAGCGAGAAGGACGGCACGCGGTGCGTCCGAGGGACGAGGTGCTGCGGAAGAGTACACCGGCGGACGAGAAGGAAGCGCGCGCGGTGGTTCCGAGGGACGAAAGCCAGAGCGGAAGATTGCTCAGGGAGCAAGAGACGCAGCTAGCGTGAAGGTCGGCACGAGGTGCGACTGAGGGACGAAGACTGCGGATGAGTACGCTGGTGGACGAGAAGGAACACGCGGCAATTCCGAGGGACGAGAAGCCGGAGGGAAGCACGCTCGAGAAGGCCGGAACATGGGTTCGGGTGAGCCCTATTCCGGAAGGCCGAGATCACCCAAACAAACGGAGCCGGAGCGAACAGACCCGGACCGAGATGAGCTGGGTCGAGACGAGCTGAACCGGAGTCGAAAAGTCAACTTATGTTGACCTTAGGGCTCCGGGCGCCCGGAACCGACCGGGGCGCCCGGAATCGACTTTTCAACAGGATCGAGTTTTGACTCGATCCGACCGTTGGGGGATAAAATTTATCCCCCCCAGGGCGCCCGGAACCCTTCCAGGCGCCCGGACCAAGACTATAAATATAGCCTTGGTCCAGAAGCTTGGATAGAACTCACTGATTGTAAATCCAGTGCTTGCACACTCTCTTTTAGTCTAAGCTTCTGTTTTCTGCACTTCAACGCTGTACGAGGCTTCTCCGCCTGAAGGAGTTTTATTGAGCTTAATCTTCCTTGGATTAACAACCACATCGATTGTAACCAAGTAAATCTTTTGTGCCTCGCTTTTCTTTATGCTTTTAATTTATCTGCTTAACTTAATTATGCAAGTGTTAGCCTAAAGAGTTCGAGGAGGGTTTGTTTTCTTTTTTGTGTTAGCAGGATATCTAACAACCCCCTCCTAGCCGGCCCAACGGTCCAACAGTAGTGTGTGTTGTTATCCTTCTCCCTTTTCACCATCGTCAAGTAGACTTATTCTTCACTAATTTGTGCATTACAAAGTCTAAAGAGAAACTCAAGTTACATTCGAGTGTAGTCTAAATTTACAACTAGAATAAAAGATGAGAGGCACGACACGCAGGTCGTATTATGAATTACATCACACACATCCAATCACATCGGGGTTTAAGGGACATAACCATGCACCATGTCATATAACATTCTCAATCTATTATGACAAAATTTACTATGATTTAAACAAGTAATTATGAGCCACAATGCCATGATGGTTTCGCTAAAAACCACTTGGCCGAAACTTGCTCATAATCATGTAAATCATAATAAACTTGTCATACAATTTCTATATCACATATGAAATTCTACTATAACTTAGTATATGTCTTCGCAAGTGGATCTGATACCACTATAAGGAACTAGGGCGTTAAACACACGAAAGCGCAGCGAAAAACATCTAGTTCCTTTCCAATAGATCCATGCGAAAGGAAACCATATACTAAGTATTAATTATCTACATGAGAAAGTTATACCTTTATTGCTTGCCCTTCGCAATCCCAATTCTAACGTTTCTTTAGATACGGATCTTAGCCCGATCAAGTGGTCACGCCTCTATGGTATCTACACGAACAAGTCTCGTTTGTCTCACAAACTCACAAGGTGGAGAATGAAACAACCAAAGGTTGTGCTAGCAACCTTTCTTGGAGGTTTCGGCCAAGTGGAAGAGAGGAGGAGGAAAAAGAGCTAGAGCACCAAAAACTCATCATGAAAATGAATCTAAAAACCCCTTTTTATAGATTCATGAAGTTGCCTCATGCCTTAATGTCAATTGTCTTGATTGACATTAATATTTGTCTTCATCCAATGAATCCAATGCATGTGCAATTCAAATGGTTCACTCTTCATCCAATGAATTCAATGCATCCAATGCATGCAATGCATGAGCAATTCAAATTGTTCACTCTTCATCCAATGCATCCAATGCATGAGTAACTCAAGTTGTACACTCCTCTTTCTTCATGAATTCAAATTTCAGGAAATCATATAATGAGTCCAACTCATTATTCATTAATTAATTCATGAAATCATATAATGAGTCCAACTCATTAATCATCAAATAATTCATGAAATCATATAATGAGTCCAACTCATTAATCATTAATCCAATTGATTCAATGAGTCTAATTTGAATTGGACTCAATCCAATAATTGGATTTAATTGAGTCTTACTCAATGAGTCCAATTTGAATTAGACTTAATCCAATGATTCATCATATGAATCCATCTCCATTGACTTATTCTTTGTGTGTGACCCAATAAGTTCTCGTAACATTGGCAATGTATCCAAATCAACATTTAAATACATAAGCAATGGGTGGCATCTAGCAAGGCATCATTGTTACCCAAGTGACGAGAATGTCGAAATCCGACTTAACCTTTCCGTGGCTATTATCTTATATGACTCAGTCCTTCTATCCTCGATATCTAGATTGATCAATGAGGTATAGACCGTGTCATCCTTTTATCAATCTTTATGTTTCTTGATCTCTAAGTAGACACACTCAATTAAATAAGCTTAATATCGCATATTGACTCATTTAAGCATGGTCATGCATTCTTGTGTCCTACTAATCAAGGAGCCCATAGATATCACTTCCGTCATATGGAAGGGATAGATCCCATCTACATCACTCACATCCGTCCACATAATTTATTGCATACCCAGTGATCGACTTTATAGTCCACCCTGTTACGGGTGACGTTTGGCGATGCCAAAGTATACAACTCCTTTTGTAGGGAACCATAGTGACTTCATGTCTAAGGACTATTCATACCAATAGTCACATGAGAATGTTTATGACACTCATACGACGATCCATGAAACATTCTCATGGTGGATCATTCAGTATATATTCTCTAATATATACTCACGTGTCAACCTGATATCTCATATCCATGACTTGTGAGATCAAGTCATCCGTTGACCTACATGATAGTCTTAATACATTAATATTGTCCTTGTATATTAATGCTCGACTAGGAATAGTTAAGAGTAGTGTTATATGTATATCTATAATATCTCACTATCAATTCAACCAATTGATATGTTGTAGATTAGAACCTCTTACTCTAGGGCATTATTATGCTTATTCATTCGACAATGAATTGAACTAAATATAATAATCAACTTTGCCTTTATTAATAATGAAATATGATACAAAAGGAGCTCTTTACAATTATTTCATAATTGGTACTAGGGCTAATACTAACACGCACATTCATAATAACAGAGGTTCTGTTCTTTTATGTAGTCAGTACAAATCAAACAACCTCAAACGGTCCTGCTCAATATACACATAGTGTACTAGTATAATTTTATTGTCAAAACAGACTAATACCAAATTACACTACAACCGTTTCAATGGTTTGTCTCAATCCATCTTGGTTGTGAACTACTATTTATAATTTATAAGAAACTGATAACATGATCTTCTGTGTGGTACCACACACCATGTTATCTACAATATAAATTAAATGGACAATTACATTAACATATATATAAATATAAAATGTAAACATTTGACCAAAGTGATTCTCATTTCAAAATATTTTAAAACAGATGTTCATACAAAAGTTAGACTTATAGTATACATCCCAACAATATCTCACTTATACTAAAAGACTATGCTGCCATAAATGTTGTCATACATCTGATTCTCATCCCCTCAACATGCCTATCAAAAGATCTCACTGGAAGGGCCTTAGTGAAAGGATCTGTCAGGTTATCTGCTGATGTAATCTTGGCGACAACAACCTCTCCTCGTTTTATGATGTCTCGTAACAGGTAGTACTTGCGTTCAATGTGTTTAGTTGCCTTATGAGCTCCTGGTTCCTTTGAGTTTGCTACTGCACCACTATTGTCACAATAAATTGTGATAACTTTGGGTAAACCAGGAATCACATCTAAGTCCATCAAGAAGTTTCTGAGCCATACAGTTTCTTTGGCTGCCTCAGAGGCTACCACATACTCAGCTTCCATGGTGGAATCTGAAACGCATTTCTGCTTAACACTCCTCCATGCTATGGCTCCACCTCCCAAAGTAAACACATATCCCGAGGTTGATTTACTACTGTCCCTATCTGATTGGAAGTCCGAATTCGTGTAACCCACAGGGAGCAAATCATCAGCCTGGTAAACCAGCATATAATCTCTAGTCCTTTTCAGGTACTTTAATATATGCTTTACAACAGTCTAATGCCCCTGTCCTGGATTACTTTGATATCTACTAATCATGCCCACGGCAAAATAGATATCCGGTCTCGTACATAGCATCGCATACATTAGGTTTCCTACAACCGGAACATAAGGAACTGCCTTCATCTCATCTATCTCCTTTGGTGTCTTAGGACACATATCTTTAGATAAAGGTACTCCATGCCGAAAAGGTAGAAAACCTTTCTTAGAATTTTACATGCTAAAATGAGCTAGAATAATATCGATGTATGAAGCTTGGGATAAGCACAACATCCTTTTCTTGTGATTCCTTATTACTTTGATCCCAAGAATATGTCCACATTCTCCCAAGTCCTTCATATCAAACTGCTTGGACATCCATACCCTTACGTCTGACAACACTTTGACATTGATGCTAATGAGCAAAATCTCATCTACGTATAGTACAAGAAATACCACCACATTTCCATCACTTTTCTTGTATATACAAGACTCATCCAGACACAGAATAAATCCATGAGACTGGATCACTTCATCAAACTAGATGTTCCAAGATCTCAAAGCTTGCTTCAGTCTATAAATGGACCGATTGAGCTTACATGTAAGATGCTCTTTGTCCTTCGCAATGAATCCCTTTGGTTACTTCATATAGATGTTTTCTTCAAGACTTCTGTTAAGGAAGACTGTCTTGACATCCATTTGCCAAACTTTATAATCCATATGAGCAGCAATAGATAAAAGAATCCGGATAGACTTAAGCATGGCTACCGGTGAAAAAGTTTTCTCATAATCGATTCTCTCTTTCTTTGTATACCCCTTTGCAACAAGCCTCACTTTAAAGGGTTCCACCTTCCCATCTGTTCCTCTTTTCCTTTTGTAGACCCATTTACATCCAATGACTTTTACACAATTTGGTAGTTCTACAAGCTTCCAGACCTAATTAGAATGCATAGATTCTATTTCAGAGTTTATTGCACTTTACCAAGATGTTGCATCTTTATCTTGGAGTGCTTCATCATATGTCCAGGAATCAGCGAAGACTCTCCCCAAAACATGAATCTTTCATGTTATTTAATAACCCTCCCACTACGACGAGGTACTACCTGTAATTGTGCATCATTTGTGACATGTGTTGCAGTTACTTGTGGTATCTCATCTTGTACCGTTGTTACTAAAATAGAAGTGTCCTCTCTTATTTCCTCAAGAATAATTTTACTCATGGGCTTGTGGTTTATTATATAGTATTCTTCTAAAAATCAGGCATTGGTGCTAACAATGACCTTCTGATCTTTAGGACTATAAAATAAACCACCTTTTGTTCCTCTAGGATATCCCATGAACAAGCAAACTTCTGTACGTGATTCCAACTTATCAGTGTCTCCCTTCAACACATGTGCTGGACTACCCCAAATCCGAATGTGTTTCAAACTAGGCTTATGCGCATTCCATAATTCTGTGGGAGTAGAGGATACTGACTTAGAAGGTACCAAGTTCAAAATATACACCGTCATTTTCAGAGCATATCCCCAAAATGAATTTGGTAATTCTGAATAACTCATCATTGATCTAACCATTTCTATAAGACTCCTATTCCTTCGTTCCGTCACACCATTCTGTTGGGGTGTACCAGATGTAGACAATTGGGATTGAATCTCGGCCTCTGATAAGTAACTCCTAAACTCTCCTAAGAGGTACTCTCCACCACGATCAGACCATAGTGTCTTGATACTTTTACCATGACGTTTCTCCACATCAGCCTTGTACTCTTTGAACTTATCAAAGCACTCAGACATACGGCGCATCAAGTAAATGTACCCATATCTCAAATAGTCGTCTATAAAAGAGACAAAATATTCGAAACCGCCTCTTGCCTAGATAGTCATAGGCCCACACAAATCAGAATAAACCAATTCCAACACTTCTTTGGCTCTTTACCCCTTTGCCTTAAAAGGCCTCTTGGTCATTTTTCCTTCCAAGCAAGACTCATAGGTCGGAAAGTTTTTCACTACCAATGAACCCAAAGGTCCATCGACTATTAATCTTTAAATCCTACTCAAGTTAATATGACCCAACCTTAGATGCCAAAGATATGTTTGGTTCATTTCCGAAGGTTGCTTTCTCTTATTAGAATTAGAAGATGTGTTATTAATTTCCATTTGTTGCATCGTGGGAGTTATTGGATTAAGAGTATACAAATTATCAACCAACGCACCAGAATAGATAATCACCCTATTTTACTTGACAACCACTTTGTCATCAAAAGAAACAGAATATCCATCCATAAATAATTTAGAAATTGAAATCAAGTTCTTTCTAAAACATGGTACGTAAAGACAATTTTTCAAAATCAAAGTTTTATTCCTATCAAAAGATAAATAAACATCTCTCACTGCAACAGCCGCTACTCTCGTAGCATTACCCATGTAGACAGTGATCTCCCCTTCATATAGTCGTCTGGTTTCCTAGAACCCCTGTAATGAATTGTAGACATGATCAGTGGCTTCCGTATCTACACACCAGGTACTGATAGATAACACCGCTAAACATATTTCAACAACTAATGAATAAGATATAGCTTTATTGTTCTCCTTTCTGCGAGGACAATCCACCTTCCAATGTCTAGACTGCTTGCATGTGAAGCACTTGCCCTTCGGCTTCTTCACACTTGCCTGCGATCCAGTCCCTTGAGGTCGAATCACTTTCTTTATCGAACCAACTTATTTCTTCTTCTTCTTTCCGCCTTTCAGCTTAGAGGCAGAAACATTTTCAGCAATGTGAACTTGGGAACTTTGACAAAATATCCCTTCTGCCGCTTGGAGTTCTGTCAGAAGTTCCGCCAATGAATAAACCCTTTTGTTCATGTTGTAGTTTAGGCAGAACTGCTCAAAACTCTTGGGCAGTGTTTGGAGAATGATATCGACCTGGGGTTCCCCATCGATTTCAGCTCCAAGGACTTCCATCTCATTCAAATGAGTCATCATCTTGAGGATATGATCCCTCACGGGTGCCCCCTCAGTCATGGTGGTAGTCATTAAGTTTCTCATGGCCTCCTGCTTGGCATCTCGATTCTGGTGTCCAAAGAGTTCCTTGAGATTGAGCATCATGTCATAGGTAGTGGGTAGGGCTTGATGTTGATGTTGCAGCACATTTGACATAGAAGCCAAAATGTAACACCGTGCCATCTCATATGCCTTGACTCATTTCTTATGTCTCTTTATCTCCTTTTCACTAGAATCCTTATCAGGCACGTTAGGACAGACCTCAAGAAGTACGAACTTGTATTCTTCAACAGTTAAGACAATGTCTAAGTTTCGTTTCCAATCAATATAATTTAGACCAGTAAGTTTGTTTTCTTTTAAAATAACAACAAGAGGATTGAAAACCATTTTGAAATCTTAAGAATCACAAAGTAAAATATTTGGTCAAAACTTTAGAATTTAAAATAATACTGATTCCTCAAACAATATAATTTAAATTCACCAACACCTCAAAACACCATGAATTTCATATGCCACGATATTGTGGACGTATACTAATTCAAACATTTGTAAGAGGAGGTTTTATTCATTATTTTTATTATCTTATCAACCTAACTTTATGACAAATAAAATTAATAGTTGATTCATCTTCGGTCACACAAATAATAGCTATGACTCCGATGGGGAGGATACTATTAAATGCGCCTAAGTGTATACCATTAATTGATACTTAGTCCATTAATTAGGATTGTGCCCCTTCAGATGGAGAAGATCACACATATCTAAATAATTTCCTATAATCATCCATAGAGGAAGTTTGATCTAGTGATCCGTAAACAAACTCATCCAATATGGAGGAAGACACTTAAAGCCAACGCGCAAGTTTGAATGCATCACTTACAAACCAGTAATGGAGACTGTAGAATTTATTTAAATAATCCCTCTTCCACTTAGTTATTTAAATTGAGGAATTTTAACATGCACACACATCACAACACATAAAAACAGCATCACAGCACATAAAACCAGCATCACAGCACACAAAAACAACATATAAAGGCAATAAATATGAAAATAAAATTTCCAATTATTATGGGCTCATCCATCGCTATCCTCCTATATGCCGCCAATGGATCAAGCCGTCGCATCTATCTCGCTGCCTTCTTCACCGCGCCTCCGGTCCTCAAAATAGCACCACACATAGCAAGGATACAAGACGCAACAAAAAGAAATAAAAATTTATATTTATCGATCCTATATTTCACAAAGGAATTTACATGTAATCTAGATTGAACATAATGTAAAAAACTAATACAACAACCGATTGTATTTAATTATTACAATCATGCACACATATCACAACCTCGACATGCCCAAGGGTTCAAATCATACATCAACACACAAAGCCATAATAGTTAGACCTAGGATGCCTGCAACTACAGAGTTAATCTTTCTAGCACATCCTACTATTACCCTGCCTAAACTTATATATGAGCAGTGCATAATTTAACTGAAAACTAATCACACAGAGCAGAAAACTCGCTCTGATACCACTTGAAGGCGCTGGAATTATGTTATATTTCAATTTCCCCTGTACAAAAATTATACAAGTACAGAACTGTTCCTAGCTGTTAGAATGTATACTAAAAGTCTAGCTTTTTGTATAAACATTTATTTTAAAATAAGAATCACATTGGTCAAATGTCTACATTTATATGCTAAATGTAGTTGTTCATTTAATTTATATTGAAGATAACATGGTGTATGGTGTCACACAGAAGATCATATTATCAGTTCCTTATAAATTATAAATAGTTGCTCACAACCAAGATGGAATGGGACAAACCATTGGAATGGTTGTACTATAATTTGGTATTACTTTATCTTGACTATAAAATTATACTAGTACACTCTGAAAATAAGACCTCTGTTATTATGGATGTGTGTACTCTTAATCATGATATAATAACAAGCACGTATACTTAATATTTATTTCTTTAATTTATCAAATGGTGAGATTTAGTTCGTTAAATCAATAGGGCCGATAAGTTGGGAAATGATATTATTGTTGGAATGTATACTAAAAGCCTAGCTTTAAATAAATAAGAATCACATTGGTCAAATGTCTACATTTATATATTAAGTGTAGTTGTTCAATTAATTTATATTGTAGATAACATGGTGTGTAGTGTCACACACAGAGGATCATGTTATCAGTTCCTTATAAGTTATAAATAGTAGCTCACGACTAAGATGGATAGGAGCAAACCATTGGAATAGTCGTAGTGTAATTTGGTATTAGTTTATTTTGACTATAAAATTACACTAGTACATTCTGAGTGTATTGAGCAGGACCATTTGAAGTAGTTTCTTTTTATACTGACTGCATAAAAGAACAAGACCTCTGTTATTATGGAAGTGTGTGCTCTTAATCTCGATATAATAACAAACACATATGTTTAGTATTTATTTCTTTAATTTATCAATGGATGAGATTTAGTTCGATAAATCAATAGGCCCGATAAGTTGAGAAATAATATTATTTGTAGTGTGTGTTGTTAATTATAGAAGGAAACTGTGTCCTAGTGATCTAGGTTGATGATGTCCCCAAGAGGAGCTTATAAGGATTGTTATGTAAACCCTGTAGGTGGACTTAATCAGACATGACAAAAGGTTGAGTGGTACTACTCTTGGAGCTAGACGTTAATTATGTGAGTGTCAGTAACTCATTTAATTAATGGGCATTCTATATCTTAAACACAAGGAGACTAATACACTCATGATAAGAAGGAGCCTAAAATGTAATTCGAGATTGGTGCGGTAGTTCAATAATAGCTCTTTAGTGGTATGAGTTATTATTGATGAACTTGAGTTGGGTGTTCGGGGCGAACACGGGAAGCTCAAGTTCATCGGGAGACCATAACTAATTCCTCCTCTCGGTCCCTATTGTAGCCTCTTATATAAAGCCTTATATCCACCCAAAGCCTAGCCTCTTAGCCAATGCTAGGGGCCGACCCCTATCCTTGCTTGGAACCCAAGCAAGGGGCCGGCTAAGCCAAGCTTGGAGCTAAGGCTAGGGTTGGCCAAGCCTTGCTTGGTGGCCAAGCAAGGGGTCGGCCAAGTGTGAAAGGGAAGAGAGATTTTATTAAAAATAAAATTTTGATAAAATCTTGCCTTTTATGTTTTTATCTACATGGTTTTAAAAGAGAGTTTTTAATTTTAAGATCTTTCCTTTTATAGGTTGTCTATAAAGGATTAAAAGAGAGATTAGATATCTTTTCTTATTTGTAGATATCTATAATGTTAAGAGAAAGATTTTAATTTTTAAGAAAATTTTCCTTTTTTGTAACCATGATATAAAAGGAGTTTTATTTTTAAATCTTATCTTTTATAGATATTCATAAAAGGATTTAAAAGAGAGAGATTTTAATTCCTTTTATAGCTAACCACAAAAGGGATTTTTAAAAGAGATATTTTAATTTTTGTTTAAAATCTTTCCTTGTTTGTTTAAACATGGTGTGGCCGGTCATAGAGAGAAATAAAAGGAAGTTTTATTTTTTGTTATAAAACTTTCTTTTTTTGGATTCACCAAGGATTATAAAAGAGAGGGAGGGAGTGCCTTCATGAGACACACAACCTATTCTATTGTTCCTCTCTTCCATCTTTGGTGGCCGGCCCTTCCTCTTCTCATTCTCTTCTTCTTTGTCGCCGGCGGCATCATCTCTTGTGGAGCTCTTGGTAGCCGGTTGCTTGGAGGTGAAGAAGTATAGAAAGGAGGCATTGTTTTCTAGCATCCCTTGGAGCATTGTGGTGGTGGCCGAAACTTGGAAGCAAGGAAGGCTTTGGTGGATTTCTTCTTGGTAGATCGTCGCCCACACGACATCTAAGAGAAGGAGAGGAATATAATAGAAGATCAAGATATTTTTGTTAACAAAGAAAGGTATAACTAGTTGTCTTGTTCCGCATCATACTAGTTTTCTTTGTACGGATTTTGAATTACCAAACACAAGAGGCTAACGATTCTAGGCAATTAAATTTATGTTTCAATTTTGTGTTTCTTTTGTTTTTCGATCTTGTAATTCGATTGTTCTTAATGGTTAAACCTAGGGTTACTATAAGGAGATTAAATATTGAATTTCGTTGAAAGGCTTTGTCTAGGAAGTGGTGGATGATCCCATACCCAAGAAGGCCTAGTGCCTCGCCATGTTTAACCTGAAAGTTAATCTTTGAAATAAATATTTAATCAACTTTGTAACATGGGTGGATTTGGATCAATAATGTTAAGCATCATTTGCGATCCAAGTCAAAACCTCTAAGAACAGATAAGTTGAATTTGGAATCAATAATGTTAAGTTCTGTTTGTGATTCCAAATTTAATTTCTAAAGAACACAATAGGTTGTTAGGAAATGTTCGGGACTTGTACAAAATTTTTGTACAGGGGAACCAGTAAGATATTCCCAGTAGCGACCAACAATTATTTATATGGTGTTGTTGATTATAGAATGAAACTATGTCCTAGTGATCTAGATTGATGATGTCCCCTTGAGGAGCTCATAAGGATTGTCATGTAAACCCTGCAGGTGGATTTAGTCCGACATGACAATAAGGTTGAGTGGTACTACTCTTGGAACTAAATATTAATTAAGTGAGTTGTCAGTAATTCATTTAATTAATGGCCATTCGATATCTTAAACACAAGGAGACTAACGCACTCATGATAAGAAGGAGCCCATATTGTAATATGGGATTGGTGCGGTGGTGCAATAATAACTCTTTAGTGGTATGAGTTATTATTGATAAACTTGAGTTGGGTGTTCGGGGCGAACACGGGAAGCTCAAGCTCATTTGGAGACCAAAATTAATTCCTCCTCTCGGTCCTTGTTGTATCCTCTTATTTATAAAGCCTTATATCTACCCAAAGCCCAGCTTCTTAACCAAGCTTTAGGGTCGACCACATCCTTGCTTGGAGCCCAAGCAAGGGGCCGACCAATCCAAGCTTGGAACTCAAGCTAGGGCCGACCAAACCTTGCTTAGTGCCCAAGCAAGGGGTCGGCCATATCATAAGAGAAAAGAAAGTTTTATTAAAAATAAAATTTTGATAAAGTCTTTTCTTTTATGATGTCATCCACATGGTTTTAAAAGAGAATTTTAAATTTTAAAATCTTTCCTTTTATAACTTTTCTACAAAGGATTAAAAAGAGAGATTTGAAATCTTTCCTTATTTGTAGTTATATATAATGTGAAAGAAAGATTTTAATTTTTTGATAAAACTTTTCTTTTTTATAATCATGTTTTAAAAGAGACGTTTTATTTTAAAATATGTTCTTTTATAGATATCCATAAAAGGATTTAAAAGAGAGAGATTTTAATTTATAAAATATATCTTTTATAACTATCCACAAAAGGGATTTTAGAAGAGAGATTTTAATTTTGTTTAAAATCTTTCCTTGCTTGGAGCACAAGCTTATGGCCGGCCATGCCTTGATAGAAAAGGAAGTTTTATTTTTGTTATAAAACTTTCCTTTTTTGCAATCGCCAAAGATTATAAAAGAAGAGGAGGTGGTGCCTTATGGTTTAACACACATCTCTTATTCCTCTTCTTTATTCCTTGTGGTCGGCTCTTCCTCTTCTCCCTTTCCTCTTCTTTGTGGCCGGTGGCATCAAGCCTTGGAGAGACATTGGTGGTCGGTTGCTTGGAGAAGAAGAAGAAAGAAGTGAAGGAGGTATTGCATCCTAGTATCCTTTGGTGGAAGGTGGTTGAAACTTGGAAGAAAAGGAAGAAGCTTGGGTGGATTTCATCTTGGTAGATCGTCACTCACACAACATCCAAGAGAAGGAGAGGAATACAACAGAAGATCAAGAGGTCTATAAGCTACAAAAGGTATAACTAGTTATTTGTTTTCGCATCATGACTAGCTCATCCTTTTGTATAGATCTTGAAAAACCAAACACAAGAGGTTATCGGTTTTAGGTTATTGTTTTGTTATCGATTTTATTTTTTGATTTCATGTTTTCGATATTGTGCTTCTATTGATGTCTCTATAGTTAAACCTAGTTTACTATAAGAAGTTAAATATCTGATTTCTTTGAAAGGCTTTGTCTAGGAAGTGGTGGATGATCCCATACCCAAGAAGGCCTAGTACTCGCCATGTTTAACCTGGAAGCCGATCTTTGAAATAGATATTTAATTAAATTCTGTAATATGGTTTAACATATGAAGAACACATCAGTTAAACTTGGAGTAAAAATGTTAAGTATCGTTTCCAATTCAAGTTTAACTTCTGTAGGACAATTTGGATTAATAATGTTAAGCATCGTTTGCAATCCAAATTTAACTTCAGTAGAGCACATGGGTAGCTAGGATAGTTCTATGCTTGTACAAATTTTTGTATAGGGGAACTAGAATGGTATTCCAAGTAGCAACCAATAATTGGTATCAGGCTAGGTTTTACCTCTGTGTGTTTGGTTTTTAGTTTAATTATGCACATGTCATACATATTTTAGGTATGAAAATAGTAGGATGTGCAAATAGATTAACTCTGTGGTTGCAGGCTCCAACTATTATGGCCTATTATGATTATGTATGATTGGACCCTCGGACATGTCGAGAACATTTTATATATATGCATGATTGTATTTATTAAATACAGCAGGAGCTGTATTAGTTTTAGGATTTTACATTTTGTTTGATCTAGACTTTATGTACATTCCTTTGTGGAATATAAGATCGATATATGTAAAATTTTATTTTTGTCGCGGATCGTATCCTTGCGAGGCGTGGTGCTATTTGAGGACCAGAGGCGCAGCGGAAAAGGAAGCTCGATGAACGCGGCGACATGAGCCCTGGGGCTGGCGGCTAGGTTTGATGACTGCTAGGGCTGGCGGCACATAGAGGATAGCGATGGAAGAGGTCATAATTATTAGAAAATTATTTTTCCATATTTATTGCTTTTATTTGCTATGATGTGTGTGTGTGCATGTGATGTGTGCTTGCATATTAAAATCCTTATCTTAAATAACTAAGTGGGAGAGAGATTTTTAAATAAATTTCACGATCTCCATTACTGGTTTGTAAGTGATGCAAACAAACTTGCGCATGGACTTTGAGTGTCTTCCTCCACATCGGATGAGTTTGTTTACGGATCACTAGATCAAACTTCCTTTATGGATGATTATAGGAAATTATTTAGGAGCGTATGATATTCTTCATCTGAAGGGGCACAATCCTATTTAATGGACTAAGTATCAAGTAATGGTATACACTTAGACGCATTTAATAGTATCCTCCCCATCGGAGTCACTGCTATTATTTGTGTGATCGAAGGAATACCAACTATTAATTTTATTTGTCATAAAGTTAGGTTGACAAGAATAAAATTAATGGGTAAAATCTCCTCTTACAAATGCTTGAATTTGTATACGTCTACACTATCGTGGCATACAAAATTCATGGTGTTTTGAGGTGTTGGTGAATTTAAATAATATTATTTGATGAATCAATATTATTCTAAATTCTTAAATTTTGACCAAAATTTATTTTGTGATTCTTATGATTTCAAATGGCCTTCAACCCACTTGTTGTTATTCTGAAAGAGAACAAACTTACTGGTCCCAATTACATAGATTGGAAAAGAAACCTGGGCATTGTCCTAACTGCTGAAGGCTATAAGTTTGTACTGTTAGAGGTCTACCCTGATGAGCCTAATAGTGATTCTAGTGAAGAAGAGATTCAGTATCATAAGAAATAGGTTAAGGCAGATGAGATGACGCGGTGTTACATTTTGGTTTTTATGTCAAATGTGCTGCAACATCAGCATCAGGCCATGCCTACTGCATATAACATGATGTATAATCTCAAGGAACTCTTCGAACACCAGAATCGGACTGCTAGGCAAGAGGCTATGAGAAACTTAATGACAGCCACCATGTAAGAGGGGACACCTGTAAGGGATCATATCCTCAAAATGATGGCTTACTTGAATGAGATACAAATCCTTGGAGCTAAAATCGATGGGGAAACCCATGTCGATATCATTCTCCAAACGCTAACCAAACGTTTTGATCAGTTCCACCTGAACTACAATATGAATAAAAGGATTTATTCATTGGCGGAACTACTGACAGAACTTCAAGCAGCAGAAGGGCTATTTCGTTATAGTTCTCAAATTCACTTTGATGAAAATGTTTCTACTTATAAGTCGAAAGGCAAGAAGAAGAAGAAGAAGAAACAAACTGGCTCGGCAAAGAAAGTAAATCGATCTCTAGGTATTAGACTAAAAGTAGGAGTGAAGAAGCCGAAGGGCAAGTGCTTCATTTGCAAGCAGTCTGGACATTGGAAGGTGGACTGCCCTCGTAGTTGAAACATGTTTAGCGGTGTTATCTACCAGTACCTGGTGTGTAGATATAGGAGCCACTGATCATGTCTGCAATTCATTACAGGGGTTCCAGAAAACCCGACAACTATATGAAGGAGAGATAACCGTCTACATGGGCAATGCTACGAAAGTAGCATCTATTGCAGTGGGAGATGTTTACTTATCATTTGATAGGAATAGAACTTTGATTTTGAGAAATTGTCTTTATGTACCAAGTTTTAGAAAGAATTTAATTTTAGCTTCTAAACTGTTTTTGGATGGATATTCTATTTCTTTTGATGACAAAGTGGTTATCAAGAAAAATAGGGTAGTTATCTATTCTGGTGCATTAGTTGACAATTTGTACACTCTAAATCCAATAACTCCCACAAAGTAACAAATGGAAATTAATAACACAACCTCTAATTCTAATAAGAGAAAGGAACCTTCAGAAATGAACCAAACATATCTTTGACATCTAAGGCTTGGTCATATTAACTTGAGTAGAATTCAAAGGCTAATAGTCGATGGACTTTTGGGCTCATTAGTGGTGGAAAACTTTCCATCCTGCGAATCTTGCTTGGAAGGAAAAATGACCAAGAGACCTTTTAAGGCTAAGGGGTATAGAGCAAAAGATGTGTTGAAATTGGTTCATTCTGATTTGTGTGGACCTATGACTATCAAGGCGAGAGGTGGATTGGAATATTTTGTCTCTTTTATAGATGACTATTCGAGATATGAATACATTTACTTGATGCGCCGCAAGTCTGAGTGCTTTGATAAGTTCAAAGAGTACAAGGCTGATGTGGAGAAACGTCATGGTAAAAGTATCAAGACACTACGGTCCGATCGTGGTGGCGATTACCTCTCAGGAGAGTTTAGGAATTACTTATCAGAGGTTGGGATTCAATCCCAATTGTCTGCACCTGGTACACCCCAACATAATGGTGTGGCAGAATGAAGGAATATGACTCTTATGGAAATGGTTAGATCGATAATGAGTTATTCAGAATTACCAAATTCATTTTGGGGATATGCTCTAGAAATGACAGTGTACATTCTGAACTTGGTACCTTCTAAATCAGTACCCTCTATTGGTTGCTACACAGAATATTGTACCGGTTCCCCTGAATAAAAATTTTGTACAAGTCCTGAACATTTCCTAACAACCTATTGTGTTCTTTAGAAATTAAATCTGGAATCGCAAACAGAACTTAACATTATTGATTCCAAATTCAACTTATCTGTTCTTAGAGGTTTAGACTTGGATCATAAACGATGTTTAACATTATTAATCAAAATCCACCTATGTTACAAATTTGATTAAATATTTATTTCAGAGATTGACTTCCAGGTTAAACATGGCGAGGCACTAGGCCTTCTTGGGTATGGGATCATCCACCACTTCCTAGACAAAGTCTTTCAACGAAATTCAATATTTAATCTCCTTATAGTAACCTTAGGTTTAACCATTAAGAACAATCAAATCACAAGATCGAAAAACAAAAAAAAACACAAAATCAAAACATAAATTTGATAGCCTAGAATCATTTGCCTCTTGTGTTTGGTATTTCAAGATCTAAACAAAAGAATAAACTAGTTATACCTTTTGTAGCTTATAGACCTCACGATCTTCTATCGTATTCCTCTTCTTATCTCGGACGTCGTGTGGGTGACGATCTACCGAGATGAGAATCGACCCAAGCCTCCTTCTTCTCCTTGCAAGTTTCGGCCACCAACAATCTCCTTGAGATGAAGAACTTCGGCCACCAACCAAGCTCCAAGGGATGCTAAGAAACAAAGCCTCCTTTCTCTACTTCTTCTCCAAGCTAAATCCGGCCACCAACCAAGCTCCAAGGGATTGATGTCGCCGGCCACCAAAGAAGAAGAAAAGGAGGAGAGGAAGGATGAGGGTCGACCACCTCCAAGGAAGAGAGGAGAGGAATAATAGATGTGTTGTGAGGTGAGACACCTCTACCATATCTTTTATATTCCTTGGTCTTGGCAAATAATGAAAGTTTTAAATATAATTAAAACTTCCTTATTTTCCTTTCCAATAAAAGGAAAATTTAATTAAAAATTCCCTTTTATTCTTTTAATGGCCGGCCCCTACATGTCCTCCAAACAAGGAAAGTTTTAAACACAAAATTAAAACTTCCTTATTTGTTTCCGGAAATTTTTAAAATAAAAATTTCTCTTTTAAAATTCCCTTCATGGTTGGTTATAAAAGGAAACTTTTATAAATTAAAATCTCTCTATTAAAACATGTGGATGATACCAAAAAGGAAAGTTTTCTCCAAAATTAAAATATTCCTTTTAACTATAAATAAGGAAAGATATTAAACCTTTTTCTTAATCCTTTGTAGAAACTATAAAAGGAAAATTTTAATTTTAAAATTCTCTTTTAAATCATGGCTTCCACATAAGGAAAGATTTTAAAATTAAAATTTCTTTTATTTTTATTGTGGCCGACCACCTTCTTGGGCTCCAAGCTAGGGTCGGCCACCTACTTGAACCCATCTCTCCTTGGTTTGGCCGATTCTAGCTTGGGCTCCAAGCTAGGCTTGGCCGACCACCTTAAGGTGGGTAGGAAGTTGGGTTTAGGTGGGTATAAGACTTTATAAATAAGAGGCTATGACAGGGACCGAGAGGAGGAATTGGTTTTGGTATCCCGATGAACTTGAGCTTCCCGTGTTCGCCCCGAACACCCAACTCGAGTTCATCAATAATAACTCATACTACTAAAGAGTTATTATTGAACTACCACACCAATCTCATATTACTACATGGGCTCCTTCTTATCATGAGTGTGTTAATCTTCCTGTGTTTAAGATATCGAATGTCCACTAATTAAACGAGTTACTGACAACTCACTTAATTAATATCTAGCTCCAAGAGTAGTACTACTCAACCTTATCGTCATGTTGGACTAAGTCCACCTGTAGGGTTTACATGATAATCCTTATGAGCTCCTCTTGGGGGCATCATCAACCTAGATTCCTAGGATACAGTTTCCTTCTATAATCAACAATACACACTATAAATAATATTATTTCCCAACTTATCGGACCTATTGATTTATCGAACTAAATCTCACCCACTGATAAATTAAAGAAATAAATACTAAATATATGCGTTTATTATTATATCAAGATTAAGAGCACACACTTCCATAATAACAAAGGTCTTGTTCTTTTATGCAGTCAGTATAAAAAGAGACTATCTTAAATGTTCCTGCTCAATATACTCAGAGTGTACTAGTGTAACTTTATAGTCAAGATAAACTAATACCAAATTACACTACGACTATTCCAATGGTTTGTTCCTATCCATCTTAGTCGTGAGATACTATTTATAATTTATAAGGAACCAATAACATGACCTTCTGTGTGTGACACCACACACCATGTTATCTACAATATAAATTAATTGAACAACTACACTAAGCATATAAATGTAGACATTTGACCAATGTGATTCTTTATTTCAAAATAAATATTTACAAAAAGCTAGGCTTTTAGTATACACTCTAACAATCTTCCATTTATACTAAAAGACTATGCTGTCATAAACGCTGCCATACATCTGATTCTCATTCCTTCAACATGTCAATCAAAAGCTTTCACCGGAAGGGCCTTAGTGAAAGGATCTGCCAGGTTATCTGCTGATGCAATCTTGGCGACAACATCTTCTCCTCGCTTTACGATGTCTCATATCAGGTGGTACTTGCGCTCTATGTGTTTACTCGCCTTATGGGCTCATGGTTCCTTTGAGTTTGCTACTGTACCACTCTTATTACAATAAATTGTGATAACTTTGGGCAAATCAGGAATCACATCTAAGTCCATTAGGAAGTTCCTAAGCCATACAACTTCTGTGGATGCCTCAGAGGCTGCCACATACTCACTTCCATGGTTGAGTCTGAAACGCATTTCTGCTTAACACTCCTCCATGCAATGGCTCCACCTCCTAAAGTAACACATAGCCTGATGTAGACTTACTATTGTCCCTATTTGATTGGAAGTCGGAATCCATGTAACCCACAGGGAGCAAATCATCTGCTTGGTAAACCAGCATATAATCTCTAGTCCTCCTCAGGTACTTTAATATATGCTTTACGACAGCCCAATGCCCCTGTCCTGGATTACTTTGATATTTGCTAACCATGCCCACGGCAAAATAGATATCTGGTCTCGTGCACAACATAGCATACATTAGGCTTCCTACAGCTGAAGCATAAGGAACTGCCTTCATTTCTTCTATCTCTTTTGATGTCTTCGAAGACATCTCTTTAGATAAAGATACTCCATGCCTAAAGGGTAGAAAACCTTTCTTGGAGTCTTACATGCAAAAATAAGCTAGGATTGTATCGATATATGAGACTTGGAATAAGCACAACATTGTTTTCTTGTGATCCCTTATTACTTTGATCCCGAGAATATGTGTGCATTCTCCTAAGTCCTTGATATCGAATTGCTTGGACAATCATACTCTTACTTCTGAAAACACTTTGATATTGTTTCCAACTAACAAAATGTCATCTACGTATAGTACAAGAAATACCACCACGTTTTCGTTACACTTCTTGTATACACAAGACTCATCCGGACACTGAATAAATCTATATGACTGGATTACTTCATTAAACTGGATGTTCCAAGATCTTGAAGCTTGCTTCAGTCCATAAATTGACCGATTGAGCTTACACACTAGACGCTCTTTGCCTTTTGCAATAAATCCCTCTGGTTGCTTCATAAGAATGTTTTCTTTAAGACTTCCATTAAGGAAAGATGTCTTGATATCCATTTACTAAACCTCATAATCCATATGAGCGGTAATAGATAAGAGCATCCGGATAGACTTAAGCATGGCCACCGATGAAAAAGTTTCCTCATAATCGATTCCCTCTTTCTGAGTGTACCCCTTCACAACAAGTATTGCTTTGAAGGTTTCCACCTTCCCATCTATCTCTCTTTTCCTTTTGTAGATCCACTTACATCCAACGGCTTTTACACTATTTGGTGGTTCTACAAGCTCCCAGATCTTATTAGAATACATATATTCTATTTCAGAATTCATCGCTTTTTGCCAATATACTGCATCTTTATCTTGGAGTTCTTCGTCATATGTCCGGGGATCAGTTTCATGTTCACCAGGGATCAAGTCCGAAGACTCTCCCAAAAACATGAATCTCTGAGGTTACCTCACAACCCTCCCACTATGACGAGGCACTGTCTGTAACTGTGTATCATTTGTGACACGTGTTACAGTTTCTTGTGATATTTCATCTTGTACTGTTGGTACTAGACTAAATGTGTCCTCTCTAATTTCTTCTAGAATAATTTCACTCATGGGCTTATAGTTTATTACATAATCTTCCTCTAAAAATCGAGCATTGGTGCTAACAACGATCTTATGATTTTTAGGATTATAAAACAAACCACCTTTCGTTCCCTTAGGATATCCTACAAATAGACAAACTTCTGTACGTGATTCCAACTTGTCAGTATCTCCCTTCAGCGCATATACTGGACTACCCCATATCCAAATATGACTCAGACTAGGCTTATGCCCATTCCACAATTCCATGGGAGTAGAGGGTACTGATTTAGAAGGTATCATAATAAGAATGTACACTGCTATTTTTAGAGCATATCCCCAAAACGAATCTGGTAATTCTGAATAACTCATCATCGATCTAACTATCTCTATAAGAGTTCTATTCCTTCTTTCTGCCACACCATTTTGTTGGGGTGTACCAGGTGTAGACAATTGGGATTGAATTCCGGCCTCTGATAAGTAATTCCTAAACTCTCCAAAGAGGTATTCGCCACTACGATCAGACCATAGTGTCTTGATACTTTTACCATGACATTTCTCCACATCAGCCTTGTACTCTTTGAACTTATCAAAGCATTCAGACTTGCGGTGTATCAAGTAAATGTACTCATATCTCGAATAGTCGTCTATGAAAGAGACAAAATATTCGAAACCACCTCTTGCCTGGATAGACAAAGGACCACACAAATCAGAATGAACCAGTTCTAACACATCTTTGGCTCTATACCCCTTGCCTTTAAAAGGTCTCTTGGTCATTTTACCTTCCAAGCAAGATTCGCAAGTTAAAAAGTTTTCCAACACTAATAAACCCAAGAGTCTATCGGCTATAAGCCTTTGAATCCTACTCAAGTTAATATGACTAAGCCTTAGATACCAAAGATATGTTTGGTTCATTTCCGAAAGTTCCTTTCTCTTATTAGAATTAGAAGATGTGTTATTAATTTTCATTTGTTGCTTTGTGGGAGTAATTAGATTTAGACTATACAAATTACCTACTAATGTACCAGAATAGATAATAACTCTATTTTTCCTGACAACTACTTTGTCATCAAAAGAAACAGTATATCCATCCAAAAATAGTTTAGAAACTGAAATTAAATTCTTTCTAAAAGTTGGTACATAAAGACAATTTCTCAAAACCAAAGTTTTATTCCTATCGAATGATAAGTAGATGTCTCCCACTGCAATAGCCACCACTTTCGTAGCATTGCCCATGTAGACAGTTATCTCTCCTTCATATAGTCGTCGGGTTTCTTGGAACCCCTGCAATGTATTGCAGACATGATCAGTGGCTCCTGTATCTACACACTAGGTACTGGTAGATAACACCACTAAACATGTTTCAATTACTAGAGAATAAGATATACCTTTATTGTTCTCTTTCCTTCGAGGACAGTTTGCCTTCCAATGTCCAGACTGCTTACAGATGAAGCACTTGCCCTTTGGCTTCTTCACTCCAGCTTTAGGTCCAGTACCTAGAGATCTATTCACCTTCTTTGTTGAGCTAGCCTGTTTCTTCTTCTTCCTGCCTTTCGACTTAGAAGTAGAAATATTTTCAGCAAAGTGAATCTGAGAACTATGACGAAATATACCTTCTGCTGCCTGAAGTTCTATCAGAAGTTCCGCCAATGTATAAGCCCTTTTGTTCATATTATAGTTTAGGCAGAATTGCTCAAAACTTCTGGGTAGCGTTTGGAGAATAATATCGATCTGGGTTTCCCCATCGATTTCAGCTCCAAGGATTTGTATTTCATTCAAATAAGCCATCATCTTTAGGATATGATCCCTTATGGGTGTCCCCACTGACATGGTGGTTGTCATTAATTTTCTCATTGCCTCTTACCTAGCAGCCTGATTCTGGTGTCTGAAGAGTTCCTTGAGATTGTTCATCATGTCATAAGCAGTTGGTAAGTCCTGATGTTGATGTTGCAGCAAATTTGACATTGAAGCCAAAATGTAACACCGCGTCATCTCATCTTCCTTTACCCGTTTCTTATAATACTCAATCTCCTCTTCACTAGAATCAATATTAGGTACATTAGGGCAAACCTCTAATAGTATAAACTTATAGCCTTCAGCAGTTAGGACAATGTCCAGGTTTCTTTTCCAATCTATGTAGTTGGGACCAGTAAGTTTATTCTCTTTCAGAATAATAGCCAGTGGGTTGAAAGTCATCCTAAGAATCACAAAATAAACTTTTAGTCAAGACTCTAAATTTAGATTGTGGATGTATACAAATTCAACATTTGTAAGAGAAAGTTTTACCTACTAATTTTATTATCTTGTCATCCTAACTTTATGACAAATAAAATTAATAGTTGGTTTTCCTTTGGTCATACAAAAAACAACAGTGACTCTGTTGGGGAGGTTACTATTGAATGCGTCTAAGTGTATACCATTACTTGATACTTAGTCCATTAAATAAGATTGTGCCCCTTCAGTTGGAGAAGATCACACGCTCTTAAATAATTTCCTATAACCATCCATAAAGGAAGTTTCATCTAGTGATCCGCAAACAAACTCATCCGTTATGGAGGGAGGAACTCAGAGCCAACACGCAAGTTTGTTGCATGACTTACAGACCAGTAATGGAGACCATGGAATTTATTTACTAATCCCTCTCCCACTTAGTTATTTAAGGTGAGGAATTTTAACCATGCAAGCACACATCACACTCATCACAGTAAATAAAAGTAATAAATATGGAAATATAATTTTCCAACTATTATGGCTTCTTCCATCACTGTCCTCCGTGTACTGTCAACCCTAGTTGCTGCCATCTTTAGCCATCGCAATTGGGTCTAGTCGTCGCATTTATCTTGCTTCTTATTCCGTTGCGCCTTTGGTCCTCAAATAGTGCCACACCTCGTAAGGATACGATCCGCGACAAAAATAAAATTTTACATTTATCGATCCTATATTCCACAAGGGAATGTACATGTAATCTAGATAAAAAAAATGTAAAATCCTAAAACTAATACAACTCCTGGTGTATTTAATACATACAATCATGCACACATATAAAATGCCCTCGACATGTCCGAGGGTCCAATCACACACAATCACAATAAGCTATAATAGTTGGAGCCTACAACCACAGAGTTAGCATATCCTACTATTATCATGCTTAAAATATGTATGATATGTGCATAATTAAACTGAAAAACCAAACACACAGAGGCAATATCCTAGCTCTGATACCAATTGTTGGTTGCTACTCGGAATATCATACTGGTTCCCCTGTACAAAAATTTTGTAAAAGTCCCGAACCTTTCCTAACAACCTATTGTGTTCTTTAGAAATTAAATTTGGAATCGCAAATAGAACTTAACATTATTGATTCCAAATTCAACTTATCTGTTCTTAGAGGTTTAAACTTGGATTGCAAACGAGGCTTAATATTATTGATCCAAATCCACCCATGTTACAAAGTTGATTAAATATTTATTTCAAAGATCGGCTTCCAGGTTAAACATGGCGAGGCACTAGGCCTTCTTGGGTATGGGATCATCCACCACTTCCTAAACAAAGTCTTTCAACGAAATTCAATATTTAATCTCCTTATAGTAACCTTAAGTTTAACCATTAAGAGCAATCGAATCACAAGATTGAAAAACAAAAGAAAACATAAAATCGAAATATAAATTCGATAGCCTAGAATCATTAGCCTCTTATGTTTGGTATTTCAAGATCTAAATAAAAGAATAAACTAGTTATGATGCAGAAACTAATAACTAGTTATACCTTTTGTAGCTTATAAACCTCACGATCTTCTATCATATTTCTCTTCTTATCTCGAACGTCGCGTGGGCGACAATCTACCGAGATGAGAATCCACCCAAGCCTCCTTCTTCTCCTTGAAGGTTTCGGCCATCAACAATCTCCTTGAGATGAAGAACTTCGGCCACCAACCAAGCTCCAAGGGTTGCTAAGAAACAAAGCCTCCTTTATCTACTTCTTCTCCAAGCTAAATCCGGCCACCAACCAAGCTCCAAGGGATTGATACCGCTGGCCACCAAATTAAGAAAAAGAAAAGGAAGAGAGGAAGGATGAGGGCCGGCCACCACCAAGGAAGAGAGGAGAGGAATAATAGATGTGTTGTGAGGTGAGGAACCTCTACCCTCTCTTTTATATTCCTTGGTCTTGATAAATAAGGAAAGTTTTAAACATAATTAAAACTTCCTTATTTTCCTTGCATTGCCCATGTAGACGGTTATCTCTCTCTCATATGGTCATCGGATTTCCTGGAACCCCTACAATGAATTACAGACATGATCAGTGACTCCTGTATCTACACACTAGGTACTGGTAGATAACACCGCTAAACATGTTTCAACTACTAGAGAATAAGACATACCTTTATTGTTCTCTTTCCTACGAGGACAACCCACCTTCCAATGTCCAGACTGCTTGCAAATGAAGCACTTGCCTTTCAGCTTCTTCACTCCTGCTTTTAGTCCAGTACCTAGAGATCGATTCACTTTCTTTGCCGAGCCAGCTTGTTTCTTTTTCTTCTTCTTGCCTTTCGACTTAGAAGTAGAAACATTTTCAGCAAAGTGAATTTGAGAATTATGACGAAATAGCCCTTCTGCTACCTGAAGTCCTATCAGTAGTTCTGCCAATGAATAAATCCTTTTATTCATATTGTAGTTCAGACGGAACTACTCAAAACTTTTGGGTAGTGTTTAGAGAATAATATCGACCTGGGTTTCCCCATCGATTTCAGCTCCAAGGATTTGTATCTCGTTCAAGTAAGCCATCATATTTAGGATATGATCCCTTACGGGTATGCCCTCAGACATGGTAGATGTCATTAAGTTTCTCATAGCCTCTTGCCTAGCAGCCCGATTCTAGTGTCCGAAGAGTTCCTTGAGATTTTGCATCATGTCGTAGGCAGTGGGCATTGCCTGATGCTGATGTTGCAACACATTTGATATTGAAGCCAAAATGTAATACTGCGCCATCTCATCTGCCTTGACCCATTTCCTATGATACTCAATCTCCTCTTCACTAGAATCGTCATTAGGCACATTAGGGCAGACCTCCATCAGTACAAACTTATAGCCTTCAACAATTAGGACAATGTCTAGGTTTATTTTCCAATCTATGTAATTGAGACTAGTAAGTTTGTTCTCTTTCAGAATAATAGCTAGTGGGTTGAAAGTTATCCTAAGAATTACAAAAATAGGTTTTGGTCAATACTTTAGAATTTAGAATAATATTGAGTCCTAAAACAATATTATTTAAATTCACCAACACCTCAAAACACCGTGAATTTTGTATGCTATGTTAGTGTGGACGTATACAAATTCAAACATTTGTAAGAGGAGGTTTTACCCATTAATTTTATTCTTGTCATCCTAACTTTATGACAAATAAAATTAATAGTTGGTATTCCTTTGGTCACAAAAATAATAGCAGTGACTCCGATGAGGAGGATACTATTAAATGCGCCTAAGTGTATACCATTACTTGATACTTACTCCATTAAATAGGATTATACTCCTTCAATTGGAGAAGATTACACGCTCCTAAATAATTTCCTATAACCATCCATAAAGGAAGTTTGATCTAGCGATCTGCAAACAAACTCATCTGATGTGGAGGAAGGCACTCAGAGCCAACGCGCAAGTTTGTTTGCATCGCTTACAACCAGTAATGGAGACCGTGAAATTTATTTACTAATCCCTCTCCCACTTAGTTTTTAAAGATGAGGATTTTATCATGCACACACACATCACAGCAAATAAAAGCAATAAATAAGGAAAAACAATTTTCCAACTATTATGGCCTCTTCCATCACTGTCCTCCATGTGTTGTCAACCCTAGCTGCTGCCATCTTTAGCCACCGCAATCGGGTCTAGTTGTCACATCTATCTTGCTTCTTATTCCGCTGCGCCTCTGGTCCTTAAATAGTATCACGCCTCGCAAGGATACGATCCGTGACAAAAATAGAATTTTACATTTATCGATCCTATATTCCACGAAGGAATGTACATGTAATCTAGATCGAATAAAAAGTAAAATCCTAAAACTAATACAGCCCCTGCTATATTTAATACATACAATCATGCACACACATAAAATGCCCTCGACATGTCCGAGGGTCCAATCACACAAACACATTAGGGTCATAATAGTTGGATCTAGGATGCCTACAACCACAGAGTTAATCTATTTGCACATCCTACTATTATCATGCCTAAAATATGTATAATATGTGCATAATTAAACTGAAAAACCAAATACACAGAGGCAATATCCTAGCTCTGATACCAATTGTTGGTTGCTACTCCGAATATCATACTGGTTCCCCTATATAAAAATTTTGTACAAGTCCCGAACCTTTCCTAACAACCTATTGTGTTCTTTAGAAATTAAATTTGGAATCGCAAACAGAACTTAACATTATTGATTCCAAATTCAACTTATCTGTTCTTAGAGGTTTAGACTTGGATCGCAAACAATGCTTAACATTATTGATCCAAATCCACTCATGTTACAAAGTTGATTAAAAATTTATTTCGAAGATCGACTTCCACGTTAAACATGGCGAGACACTAGGCCCTCTTGGGTATGAGATCATCCACCACTTCCTAGACGAAGCCTTTCAACGAAATTCAATATTTAATCTCCTTACAGTAACCCTAGGTTTAACCACCAAGAACAATCGAATCACAAAAGAAACACAAAATTGAAACATAAAATCGATTGCCTAGAATCGTTAGCCTCTTGTATTTGGTAATTCAAAATCCGTACAAAGAAAACTAGTATGATACGGAATAAGACAACTAGTTATACCTTTCTTTGTTAACAAAAACCTCTTGATCTTCTATTGTATTCCTCTCCTTCTCTTAGACGTCGTGTGGGCGACGATCTACCAAGAAGAAATCCACCAAAGCCTTATTCTCTTCCTCTAAGCTCCGGTCACCAAAGGGATCTAGACAAGAGGGCCTCCTTTCTCTTCTTCTTCTCCTCCTAGTAACCAGCCACCAAAGCTCCTGGTAAACTTGATGTCGCCGGCCACAATGTGGAAAACAAAAGGAGAAGAGAGAAAGGAAGAGGGTCGGCCACCAAAGGAAAAGAGAGAGGAACAATATAATAGAAGTTGTGTCCCCTGAAGGCACCCTTTACCTCTCTTTTAGAATCCTTGGTGAATCCAAAAAAGGAAAGTTTTATAACAAAAAATAAAACTTCCTTTTCTATTCATGACATGGTCGGCCACCTCTTACAAAATAAACAAGGAAAGATTTTAAACAAAAATTAAAATCTCTTTTTTAAAATATCCCTTTTGTGGTTAGCTATAAAAAGAATGTTTTATAAATTAAAATCTCTCTTTTTTAAATCCTTTTATGGATATCTATAAAAGATAATATTAAAAATAAAACTCCTTTTATATCATGGTTACAAAAAGGAAAGTTTTCTTAAAAATTAAAATCTTTCTTTTAATATTATAGATATCTATAAATAAGGAAAGATATCTAATCTCTCTTTTAATCCTTTGTAGAAAATCTATAAAAGGAAAGATTTTAAAATTAAAAATTCTCTTTTAAAACCATGTGGATAAAAACATAAAAGGAAAGATTTTATCAAAATTTTATTTCTAATAAAATTCACTTTCCTTTCCTTACTTGGCCGGCCACTTGCTTGGGCACCAAGCAAGGCTTGGCCGGCCCTAGCTTGAGCTCCAAACTTGGCTTGGCCGGCCCCTTGCTTGGGCTCCAAGCAAGGATAGGGGCCGGCCCCTAGCATAGGATAAGAGGCTAGGCTTTGGGTGGATATAAGACTATATATAAGAGGCTACAATAGGGACCGAGAGGAGGAATTGGTTTTGGTCTCCCGATGATCTTGAATTTCCCATGTTCGCCCCAAACACCCAACTCAAGTTCATCAATAATAACTCATGCCACTTAAGCACTACTATTGAACTACCGCACCAATCTCAAATTACATTGTGGACTCCTTCTTATTATGAGTGTGTTAATCTCCCTGTGTTTAAGATGTCGAATGCCCACTAATTAAATGAGTTACTGACAACTCACTTTACTAATATCTAGCTCCAAGAGTAGTACCACTCAACCTTATTGTCATGTCGGACTAAGTTCACCTGCAGGGTTTACATGACAATCCTTATGAGCTCCTCAAGGGGACATTATCAACCTAAATTACTAGGATACAGTTTTATTCTATAATCAACAACACACCATATAAATAATATCATTTCCCAACTTATCGGGCCTATTGATTTATTGAACTAAATCATACCCTTTGATAAATTAAAGAAATAAATATTAAGTATACGTGCTTGTTATTATATCATGATTAAGAGTACTTCCATAATAACAGAGATCTTGTTCTTTTTAAAGAGTCAGTATAAAAAGAAACTACCTCAATTGGTCCTGCTCAATACACTCATAGTGTACTAGTGTAATTTATTAGTCAAGATAAACTAATACATAATTACACTACAACCACTCCAATGGTTTACCCCATTCCATCTTAGTTGTGAGCAACTGTTTATAATTTATAAAGAATTGATAACATGAACTTCTGTGTGTCTCCTCACACCATGTTATCTATAATATAAATTAAACGGACAACTACACTTAGCATAAATGTAGACATTTGACCAATATGATTCTTATTTCAAAATAATTGTTTACAAAAAGCTAGTCTTTTAGTATACACTCTAACACTACCAAGATAACAAACACCCTTCCCTTCGTTGTTTCCAAACCGCCGGCCACCGAGAGAAGCTCTAGGATGGGGTGCCTCCTCCTCTTCTTCCTTCTCCTCTTCTTCCTCTTCTCCAAACCGCCAGCCACCAAGGGATCTAAGCAAGAGGCGCCAGCCCCTAGCAAGCAAAAGGAAACCACCGGCCCTAGCAAGGAAGAGGAAACCGCCGACCCTAACACGGAGGAGGAAACCACCGACCCTAGCGAGGAAGAGAAAACTGCTGGCCCTAGCAAGGAAGAGAAGCTGTCGGCCCTAGGTAAAGGATGAGGTGTCGCCGACCCTAGGTAAAGGGGTGGAGGTGGCGCCGAAAACCAAAACCAAAAAACAACTACTCGTGGATGGGTGGATGTGAGGCTTTATATAGAGACTACAATAGTGACTTAGAGGAGAAATTGGTTTAGGCCTCCTGATGGGCTTGGGATTTCTGGGTTTGTCCCGAACACTCAACTCAAGTCTATCAATCATAACACATACCACTAAAGGGTTATTCTTGAACTACCGCACCAATCCTATATTACAATATGGGCTCCTTCTTATCATGAGTACGTTAATCTCCCTGTGTTTAAGATATCATATGTTCATTAATTAATTGAGTTACTGACAACCCAATTAATTAACATCTAATTCCAAGAGTAGTACCACTCAACTTTATTATCAAGTCGGACTAAGTCCACCTCTAGGGTTTACATGATAATCCTTATGAGCTCCTCAAGGGGACATCATCAGCCTAAATAATTAGGACACAGATTTCTTCTATAATCAACAACACACCATATAAATAGTACTATTTCCCAACTCATCGGGCCTATTGATTTAATGAATAAATCTCACTCATTGATAAGTTAAAGAAATAAATATTAAGTATACGTTCTTATTATTATATAGGGATTAAGAGGACGCACATTCATAATAATAGAGGTTCTGTTCTTTTATGTAGTCAGTACAAATCAAACAACCTCAAACAGTCCTGCTCAATACACGTATAGTATACTAGTGTAACTTTATAGTGAAGACAGACTAATACCAAATTACACTACAACCGTTTCAATGGTTTGTCCCAATCCATCTTGGTTGTGAGTTACTATTTATAATTTATAAAGAACCGATAACATGATCTTCTGTGTGGTACCACACATCATGTTATCTATAATATAAATTAAATGGACAATTGCATTGACATATATATAAATATAAAATGTAAACATTTGACCAAAGTGATTCTCATTTTAAATCATATAAAAACTAGGCTTATAGTATACATCCCAACAGTCTTGTTGCCAAGGGATTCACTCAGAAAAAAGACATTGATTACAAGGAGACTTTCTCACCTGTGTCGACGAAAGACTCCCTTAGGGTAATCATGACACTTGTAGCTCATTATGATTTGGAGCTACATCAAATGAATATAAAGACTGCATTCCCCAATGGAGAGATAGAGGAGTTTATATATATGGTGCAACCATAGAACTTTGAGTTTAAAGACTCAAAACACCTAGTATGTAGATTAAAGAAGTCTATTTGTGGTTTAAAACAGGTGTCTCGTAAGTGGTATCAAAAATTTGATCAAGTGGTTACCTCATTTGGATTTAAAGAGAACCCCATTGATTAGTGTATATATGTCAAGTTCAGTGGGAGCAAATTTGTTATACTTATTTTGTATATGGACAATGATCCGGCGGTAAGATAGGGCCCCCACCCGATAGAGAATCTTAGGCCACGGGTGACGTCAAGGTCAACAGTCAAGATAAAAGTCAACGATCATCACCTCAGCTCGGTTCGGCTCGGGTTTGAGCTCCCGACGCCCGACGGGTGACTAGCATGGCTTAATAGCAGGGGACGAGGGATGAGCGGTTTTCGCCTCGGCCGAGCGGGAATCATGGCCATCGAGATTCTCCCGTTCATCCGGACAGCGCCGGGGTCACCCTATGATTGGCTGAGCAGATGTCCCGCTCGGCCAACCGTGACATTAGCCGAACAGTTCTTCCGTCTAGCTTGGTACAAGATAAAAGGAGCAGGTAACTCCATCTTCCTCGAGACAAGCGTCGTCGACAGACTACATGGTCGACGACCGGATCAGACAGAGAATCGTACGACGGAAGTTTCCACTGTCACATCAGAGATATGCTCGCACTATTGAGGTATGGCATCAGGCATATTTTTCTGACACACTCATTACAGGTATACTTTGAGAAACATGCACGTCTCGGTAAGCATGCATGCACCTTCAGGGAGCCCTATAAAGGGACCCCCAGACCTCAACGGAGGTAGGCGCTATTCATTACTGTAGCTACAGTTCTCGTCATTCTCTTTCGATTTCTTACCACTGAGAGCTGACTTAAGCGTCGGAGGGCCACCGCCAGGAACCCCTTCTCGGCTCAGTTTTGTGCTTGCAGGTTCTCGCCTGAGGTCTACGTCACTCAGAGGGTCATGTGGAGTCAACGAGAGCACCACGTCCCCAGCGACCATCGACTTAGCACTCAGACAAGATCAAATTGGCGTCGTCTGTGGGAACGTACCTGAATCTGAGTCTAGTGGAAGATAGAAGACCTCACACCGTGACGCTCTCTCAAGAGAAGCTCGATGCACTCATCTAGGCATGGGCGGCAAATATCGTGGAGCAGCGGCAGCAAAAGGCATTAGCCGAACGAATGGCACAGCAAGCGACTTCGGCGTCGGGAGGCCGAGTGGCGCACGAGGACTGGCCAGAGCAACTCTCCATATGGGGATAAAACAAAGGCCCGATTGGCACTCAGGCGGAAGCGCCGCCTGCCCCGATACCGTTTCATAGGGCTCTGTTCTAGACGCCCTCAGAAATTGCACAAGCTCATCAAGACCAGGGATCTTCGTCAGATGAAGCTCCAGCTCGGGATGCAAGGAAGGGAAAAGCTGCCCGAGCCGATTGGTCACCCGAGTGGATCAATCGTCAATTCTCTGAGGCAATTTTACAGGATCCGCTACCTAGGCATTATGCTCCTCTGGCAATCGGGGAGTATAATGGATCAACGACCCGGATGACCACTTGGGCAAATTCGACAATGCTACAACTCTTCATCAATACACGGATGGAGTCAAATGCCGAGTCTTCCTCACGACGTTATCAGGCTCAGCACAATGCTGGTTACGGAGGTTGCCGGACGGATCGATCAAAAGCTTCAAGGACTTCCGAACGGCCTTCCTCCACCACTTCGCTAGCAGCAGACGTTATCAGAAGACAAGTGTCAGCATGTTCTCTATGAAGCAAGGGCCGAGAGATATCCTTTGAGCCTACATTCAATGCTTCAACCAGGCGGCAATGGACATCCCCACAGTCTCCTTGGAAACCATGATGTATGTCTTCACCCAAGGGCTTACCGACGGGGACTTCTTCCACTCGCTCATCCGGAAGCCACCTCGTGATTATGATCATATGCTAAAGAAGGCAAGCGAGTATATCAATGTAGAGGAGGTCCAGGCGGCCCGAAGGAAAGAGGCTCTGACTGAACCTGCTGCGCCGACTGAGCGGAGGCCGCCGGTTAATCATCAACCACCCACAGGACCCCGAACCGAAGGGATAAGGCCCCATCAAGAAGCTAGGTCACACGCCGTTCAACATGTGGCTTTCGAGTGACCAAAGCCGAGGGGAAAGGTATGGACTCTCATGTTTTGTTCTTTCCACCAATCTGCCAGCCACAACACACGAGACTGTCGGGGGTTAGCCCCGGGCGTCCAGCCAGCCCCGAGGAACTATCGTCGTCGATCGCCCTCGCCAGACCAGCGTCACCCAGGTACCAGGCAGCGAATGGTTAGACGGTCGCCCGATCAGAAGCACCATCGTTCACCCAGGAGTGGCGATCGACCCCGGGCCTTACACGAGCAAGCTAGGTCCTCCGCTCGAGAAGAGGAAAATAGAAGCAACGTCGCTTGGGGGGAGATCAACATCATAGCGGGAGGACCAACTGGCAGGGACTCCAACTGAGCCCGCAAGTCACACACTCGGCGGCTTGAAATCCATGCCATCGGTTGAAGCCAGGAGAAGGCGAGTGGGCCCGAGATCAGTTTCGACCCCAGGGATCTCGAGGGAGTCGAAGTGTCGCACGACGATGCCCTCATCATCCGAGCGGTAATAGTGAATTACACTATTCATCGCATCTTCATTGACACAGGTAGTTCGGTCAACATCATCTTCAAGAAGGCGTTCGACCAACTCCAGATCGATCGCGTCGGGTTGTTGCCAATGACAACCCCCCTGTACCAGTTCACGGGCAACGAGGTACAGCCGCTCAGCCAGATCAAATTGGTTGTGTCGCTCAGTGAGGAGCCCCTCCGGAGGACAAGAGTAACTAACTTCATCGTAGTGGATGCCCTCTCAGCATATAACGTCATTTTGGGTCGGTCGACTCTTAATGAATTCCGCGCGATCGTCTTGACTTTTTGCCTAAAGATCAAATTCCCGATCAAGGATCGAGTAGGAGAAGTGAAGGGGGACCAGCTGACGGCTCGGCGATGCTACGTCGAGATGGTCAGGACGGAGGCTAGGTCTCCCCGGAAGACCTCGCGAATCGAGGTAAATGTCATAACTGAGAAGCCCCATTCTTTTGTTTATGAAGAAAAAGAGGCAGTACCGATACACCCATGTCGGGCGGAGGAAACCACATTTATAGCATCCGACCTGGAAGCCACTCAGAAGGTCGAACTGATCGAGTGCCTTCAGCAAAACAACGACGTATTCGCATTGTTGATGCACGAACTACCAGGAATATCGTCGAGCGTCGCGCAACATAAGCTTCATGTCCAACCGGATGCCCGTCCAGTAAAGCAGCGGAAGAGGGACTTCAGTGCTGAACAGAACCAGATAATTCGCGCAGAGGTGGAAAAGCTCTTGGAGGTCGGCCATATAAGGGAAGTGCAGTTCCCGAGCTGGCTTGCCAATGTGGTGCTCGTTTCTAAGCCGGGCAACAAGTGACGGGTTTGCATCGACTTCAGAGATCTTAATAAGGCGTGCTCGAAGGACTTTTACCCTCTCCCGTGGATCGACTAAATGGTGGACTCCACGGCCGGATGTGAATTAATATGCATGTTGGACGCATATCAGGGGTATCACCAGGTGCCGCTCGCCAGAGAAGATCAAGAGAAGGTCAGTTTTATAACAGCGGATGGCACGTATTGTTATAACGTTATGCCGTTTGAACTGAAAAATGCAGGAGCTACCTATCAGCGACTCATGAACAAGGTGTTCAGAAGGCAGCTCGACCGCAATATGGAGGTATACGTCGACGATATCCTAATTAAATCCCTCCGAGCTGCTAATCTTTGCGCAGATATTAAGGAGACCTGTCAGACCCTATGAACGTATGAAATCAAGCTGAATCCCCAGAAGTGTCTGTTCGGCCCAAGGAGCGGGGCGTTTCTTAGGATATATAGTCACAGAGCGGGGAATTGAGGCCAACCCCAGCAAAGTAAAGACACTCCAAGATATGCTGCCTCTGAGGAATCTGAAAGAAGCCCAACGTCTCACCGGACGGATAACAGCTTTATCGAGGTTCATCTCAAAATCTACCGACCGAAGCTTGCCCTTTTTCAAAGTCCTGCGCCGAGCCACAAAGTTTCAATGAGACGAAGAATGTGATCGGGCATTCGAAGAACTCAAGTCTTATCTCAATTCTTTGCCTGTGCTTGCCAAGTCAGTTGCTGGTGAGCCCCTAAGGATTTACCTATCCTCGACCGAGTGTCACGCCCCAGAGGAGTCTCTGTCCAAAGAAATTTCGGCAGCATCTCCCTTGTACGGCGGACAATATGAAACTTTCTACATATCACATATACATCAGCCACAAGCGGCTGGAATGATAACAAAAAAAAATAAAATCAAACACCACGCAGTTTATAAAGATATTCAGCCTCTGGCTGTCACAACCACGCAGTTAATAATAGTAATCAATAACAATAGGACTCTGACTCGAAATCCACCCTACTCCACTACACTCGTAAAGCTCAAATCCAACGAACTCACCTCTTCTGTCGTCCAGGCAGGCACGTAGTAGAATGAAATCCAATATCATATCAAAAATCCGTCAAAAGGTATCACTCCATACAATATCCATAGGAAAAAAATCCAAAGACAATACTAAAACAAAGTCTGATATAGAAAAAGGCCAAAATAAAACAAATAACAAACTAGTAGAGAACTGGCTCTACGTGCAGATGGGGGGCCAGCGACTGGAACTGCTCCGGACAGCCTCAACCTGAAAATATCAACAATGGAGGCCAACACTCAGCAGGTACAACTGATATGCATAATAAAACAAATAACAGACAACACTAATCATGCGTACAGTCTCCTGAATACGAGAAGGAATAAATGCAACTAGAACGAAATCAGGAGATAACTGTACTAACTGGGATCAAGGTACAAAGGTAACAGGTCGTCAGACCGAAGAAATCATAATCCTGTATGCATGTCAATCAAATGCATCCATACAAATGCAGCATATAAGTGTAGCAATCACAAACAATAAAATGCAATAAATGCATATGGTGACCGTGCACTCGAACATCACGCCCCGACAAAGGATCGAGTGGACGGAATGCCGCTTGAGTACTCCTGTCCTCTGTCCCCAAATCATAAATGGGGGAGCTCAATGCTCTCATCTCCCGGTACACAATGACGGGGAGGATATCTCTGTCGGCTACCACGCTGAGTCTCCTGACCAACGGAGCCAAACAGAGTCCACCATCTGCCGGCTACCACGCTGCTACACTAAATGCCAACGAAGCCAAACAGAGCGGAACTGACTGCCGGCTACCACGCTGGGTCCTCAGACCAACGGAGCCAAACAGCAGAACCGCCACACACCTGCCTGATATACCACTAATCCATGGGTGGTGGTGGTGTGTGCAGTACATGTAACTGGCGATGGGCTCAACCATAGTGGAGCCGACAATCGCACAGCATGCAAACATGATGCATGATACTAAGCATGGCAATCTCATGAATAGCATAGCAAGATCCATACATAAATAAAAGGTGTACCACAAATCAATGCATCAGATGGAAGGTACACAAACAGATAGGGTATCATATAAACCCTAGGTCCTGAACATGATGTATCACATGGTTGGGTTACTACCGAAAGCATGTATGGTCAGGTCAATAATAACATGCAGTGCATAATAAATAAACAAACAACATGTAACAGTTCATGTAGTGACCAACCGAATCAAAAGGAAAACACAATTCTTGCTATATGTTAAACACTTTATTATGCATATCAAAAGACATAAGTCAAAGTACCCGCCTCCGATAAAATGATCAAAATCTGACTTCGAGATACTCGTCTCGCATCAAAGTCCTGCAGATAACGTGATATACAATTTAGCTAATTTTATAAACAACAACTAGCTAAATCCAACCCAACTTAATTAGGAAAAACCCTAATCGATCCATCATTAATTAATCCTAATTAATGATTAACTTGAATTAATCTCCTTAATCAATAATCCTCAATCAGCACAATCATTTCCTTTCGCTAATCAACTTACGATTAGCAATATGATCATATCTAATGAATCCAAGGATTAAATCTAATCCAACATAAATCAGCAGTACTTAATTCATCCAACTACAATAGATTAAACCTTCCATAATCACCTTAGGTTAAGTTAAACATGAATCCATCATAACTTACCTAAATCCACAACTAACCAAGCAACTGCAGATTACAACATCTCCAACATAATCCAATACAAATGCATATCCTCCAAATACTCATAGAAATACAACCGAAACTCCAAACATAGCTTACCTTAATCAACGGCTGTGATTGTTGATCCATAGCAGGGAGTGTTGATACTGACAACAAAATGCCTACAAATGGAATAGCTGCCGAAACCAAGACCCTCCACCGAACCCAACCTCCTTGCTGGATACTTCACTGTTCGGATCAGATGAAATAGATTGACACCCAATCAAGCAATAATCCTAATCAACAAACGAAGCTTACCTCAATCCACAACTGCTGTGGCTACTGGAACAACAAAACAGAACCACAGTAAAGAGCAAAACTAGGGCACAGTGGCTGGAGGCTAGAAGAGGGGCCGACAGTGATGAACTAGGGCACAGGGACGGCGTCGCTGGAGTCGGGGCAGAGGCTAGAGTCGGGATGTGTCCGTGCAGAGATGGCCGAGGAAGGAGGAAGAAACCAGCAGTGATAAGGAAGACTAGGGCACGGCGGTCGACTGCTCGCGTGGACGGACGGCGACGGCGGAGTAGCAACGGCAAAGGGGAGATCGAAGGCAGTGGATCAATTGGTCGGCTCAGTCCTCACCGCGACCGCTAGGGCAGAGGAGAAGTGGCATCCCACGCGCGCGAGAGAGAGAAGAAGGTTTCGCGCTGACGGTGAAGGGGAGAATTTGATCGCAGCGGCTCGGGAAGAACAAAGGAAACCGGCGAGGAGCAGTTAGGGCTCAGTTCGACGGGGGAAAGAAGAAAAGGGCGAGGCGAGGCTCGGGTGAAGGCACGCGGGGTTCGGCGAGGAGGAAAACGGAGAAATAAAAGAAAGAAAAGAAATAAGAAACAAAATAAATAAATATACAATTCCTCACTTAAATAGGGTAACCTAAACAGGCCTTTTCGGGAACCCAAATTTTATCCCCGTTAACTCGTCCATACGAGTTCCGAAAAATTCCCGAAAAATTTCCAAAAATTCAGGAAAATTCTCTTATCATTATTCTCTATTTTCTGGTATTTTACACCGAGCATGCGGTCGGCTCGGTTCTCGTAAGGCCGAACGGCGAAGAGCAACCTGTATACTTCTTGAGCCATATATTGAAAGACATTGAGTCTCGCTACACCGGTCTCGAAAAGCTCGCATTTGCGTTAATACTAGCCGCTCGGAGGCTTCACCCATACTTCCTCGCACACACTATCATAGTGAGGACCAATAGTCCTCTAGGACGAGTCCTCCTCAACTCGGAAGCATCCAGATAGTTGATCAAGTGAACAGCAGAGCTTAGCGAATTCGACATCCAGTATAAACCCCAAACTACTATTAAGGCACAGTCTTTGGCAGATTTCATCACCGAAGTGCAAAACCCCGAGCCTGAGGCCACGTGGCGAATATATGTGGACGGGGCGTCCACTCGGCGAGGAGGTGGAATTGGTATCCTGCTAGTTTCTCCTTGGGACGAACGGATTCATCTGGTCATCTGACTAGACTATCGGGCAACCAATAATGAGGTCGAGTATGAGATCACCCTCATAGCCGGCTTATAGGTCGCTCGGCATGTGGGAGTCATCAAGGTTTTGATCCACTCAGATTCTCAGCTAGCCGCTCAGCAACTTTCCAGAAACTTTGAGATAAGCAACCCAAGGCTCACACTCTATACCAAGTCATTTGAGAGGCTAAAGGGCAATTTCAAGGAGGTGATCATACAGAAGATTCCCCGATCAAAAATCAAGTTGCTGATGATTTAGCCAAGCTCGCCAGTTCCATATCACCGGTCGTCATTCAACAACCGGTCGAACAGGTAGATCTAGTAGCTCACGTAGACAGGATGGAAGGGCTCAACTTTCCCCATGACTAGCGGACGATCATAACGGAGTTCTTGAAGTCCGGAGTCACACTCTCCGATCGGGAGGAAGCGCATCTGCTTCGAAGAAGGGGCTGGTCATTTCGTCTTGATCGGAGAACAGCTTTATAAGAAAGCATTCTCCAGGCCTTTACTTAAGTGCGTCAGTCCGGAAGACGTCAACTATATACTACAAGAGGTGCATCAAGGGTCCTGCGGAGGACATCCGGGCGGCCGCTCATTAGCAAGAAAGGTCCTTTTAGCCGGATATTTTTGGCCGATACTCCAGGAAGACGCCGCTTGGATAGTCAGCATGTGCCTATCCTGCCAAAAATACCATAGCTTCTCACATCGACCGACGGAAGATATGAAGTCCTCCACCGTGTCTTGCCCGTTCGACCAATGGGGCACGAACATCGTAGGGTCGTTTCCTATGGCACCCAGGTAGCAAAAATTCTTACTGGTGGCGGTTGACTATTTCTCCAAGTGGGTCGAGACCGAGCCGTTAGCGAAGATAACTGAGCAGATGGTCATGAAGTTCATCTGGCAGCATATCATCTACTAGTTCGGCATTCCCCGTCGGCACATTTCGGACAACGGGAGACAGTTCTCAAGTTAGCAACTAAAGGAATGGTGCGAGGGGTACGACATCCAACAAGCCTTCACCTCTGTGGCATACCCGCAGAGTAACGGGCAAGCCGAGGTAGCAAATCAGGAAATCTTACGGATTCTTCAAGCTCGGCTCGATCATGAAGGGGGAAGCTGGGTGGATGAGTTGCCGGGTGTATTGTGGGCGATCTGCACAATGCCTAAGGAAGGGACGGGGTCACCCCATTCCACTTGGTATACGGAGGAGAAGTCGTCATTCCGGTCGAAGTCGGAATAGAGTCCGACTGGATCCGACGCTATAACGAGGACAACGCCGAACAGAGGCAATTGGAGCTAGACCTGGTGGGCGAGATGCGAGCCAAGGCAGCCGTCCGGCTGATGGCATATCGACAAAGAATGAAACAGAACTACAACAGGCGAGTGGTACCCAGATCATTTCAGGTTGGCGACTTCGTTTGGAAGAAAGTCATGCCGGTCGGCGATGTCACCAAGCTGGAGGCCCCATGGGTTGGGCCATTCAAGGTTGTGGAAAAGCTCCGCTCGGGGGCATATTATCTGGAAGATGAGAACAGGCGGCGATTAGAGCACCCGTGGAGTGCTAAACACCTGCAGTCATACTGAGCTGGATGAAAGGTGAGATAATGTAACTAATATCCTGTTCCTTTGCATTCTCCTTTGCCTTTTCATTATAGGCTACAAACCAAAAGCACCATGTTCGCTAAATTTATCGCCGAACGGCCAGTCCTCAAGACCTCACCAAACCGTTGAGCGGCGACGTTAAACCCAGGGTTGGAGCGGTGACCATAAATACTCCGCCTTGAAGACAGTCGAGCGGTGATGTTAAACCCCAGGGTCAGAGCGGTGACCATAAATACTCTGCCTTGAAGACCGTCGAGCGGCGACGTTAAACCCCAGGGTCGGAGCGGTGACCATAAATACTCCGCCTTGAAGACCGTCGAGCAGCGACGTTAAACCCCAGGGTCGGAGCGACGACCATAAATACTCCGCCTTGAAGATCGTCGAGCAGCGACGTTAAACCCCAAGGTTGGAGCGGTGACCATAAATACCCCGCCCGGAAGACCGTCGAGCGACGACGTTAAACCCAAGAGTCGAGCGGCGACTATAAACCCCAGGGTAGGAGCGGCGACTATAAACCCCAGGGTCGGAGCGGCGACGATAAATACTCCGCCTTGAAAACCGTCGAGCGGCAACGTTAAACCCCAGGGTCGGAGTGGCGACCATAAATACCTCGCCCGGAAGATCGTCGAGCAGCAACGTTAAACCCAAGAGTCGAGCGACGACTATAAACCCCAGGGTCAGAGCGGCGACCATAAATACTCCGCCTTGAAAACCGTCGAGCGGCGACGTTAAACCCCAGGGTCAGAGTAGCGACCATAAATACTCCTCTTTGAAGATCGTCGAGCGGCGACGTTAAACCCTAGAGTCGATGAGGCGACTATAAATACCCCGCCTAGAAGACCATCGAGCGGTGACGTTAAACCTCGGCCTTGAAAAATCGTCTAACATAGACACTAAAACTAAAGTCAGGCAGTGATTCTAAACCCCAGAGGTATAATCCTAAAAGAATCTTTCAATAATATCCTGGGCGTCACTGCCGATCGGGACTACGCAACCACATACACAGCAAATCGACAGCATATGAAGAGATAAGATTTCATTCATAGACATTGCCGAACGGCAGGAAGGCCATTAAGGCTTACAAAAAACAAGGCTTTTACAAAATAGTAGCTCCTTGCTCACTCGATATATTGAAAGGCCTCGTTAGGAATACCCTCTAGGAGTTGGACTCGGTTGACATCCCGATCAGAAAAACCTTCAAAGAGGTGGTCGTTCGTCTTCAGTTGGGCGAGCGTGGCAGTAATGGCTAGCTCGAACGAATTGACGATACGGTCTGTCGCCTTCTCCAGAAAGGGCTCCGAGCAGAGGTATATGCTTCATGGTGGCAAAGCGAACCAGCTCAACCTCCTAGTAGGTCTTCAAATCAGCAAGCGACGCCAGCAGCTCATCTTCAAGGCGCTTCACGTGGCCTTGTAGTTCAGTCTCCTTGGCTGAGCGGCTCTCCCGCTCAGTAACCAGGGAGTTCTCCACTGCCTTCAGCTTCTCGGCCAGTTGCCTGGCTTCTTTGTTCTTTTCTTCTAGGTCGGCGATGGCCCATTGCTTCCTTATGGAGGCCAACTCCAGTTTCCTATCATAGGTCTTCGATTGAGCCACGATCTGACTTAGCCTACTGGCCTGTTCGACCGACTTCTGCTACTCCTCCATCAGAAGTTGTTGGGCCTTCTCCAGCTCTGCCTTCAATCGAGCGGGTGAAGGCCCCCAGGAGGAAGAGCCTTCTCCCGAAAGTTTGAGCTTCTTCAGCTCATCCTCCACCTGTGCCAGCCATTGGCACATGGCGATGCTTTCCACCCAGTACTGCAAAACGAATATTAGTGCCAATCGGAGGTAAGTTATGAAGTGATAACCAAAAGGAATAACCCCGGTGGACATCTCCAGATGACTGTCGACTAGCGCACCCGGGGGTTTCATGGCCGCTTGAGTCCTCGCCTGCTCCCATATGCGGCCGAGCCGACCCCGGATGTAGACTTGATGTTAGGGAGATTTGGCCTGATTGCCTGGCGAGCGAAGATCCTCAGTCGGCAAACGAAGGGTGGCAGTGATGAATCGTCTCCCGTCCAACGCTGATTGGGCAGAGGCAGACGGACCAGAGGACTAGGTAGGACGAACGGGATAAATGGCTGAGCGAGTTATCCTCCTCCCAGCCGAAGGAAGGGAGGTAAGTGGCTGCACGGGAAGTGGCTCCTACAGCTCGACCACAGATGGGGTCCGATCGGAAGAGGTAGCCTCCACTATTATGGGGGCTGTAGATGGGACGCCTCCCGCAGAAGTTTGCACAACGGACGTGGCGGACCGGGAGGGCATGTCGGCTCGGCGCCTTTTGCGAGAGAGCGGAACTTCATCGCCCAAGGATCTCGATCCCTCAGCGGGAATGGTGGGCAACGCATCGCGAACCGCGCCTGGCTCAGTTGCCACACCCACGCTTGGCGTCTGTTCGGCGGTCCCATCGCCCACGGTTGCGGTTTCTCCAGCCACGCCCTCCTGCGAGTCGACCGGGGTCAAGTCAAGTCGTTCCATCTCCTTAGCTGCAGCTACCTCGATCTCGGCCTGCTTGGCCTTCATTATACTGGCAGCTCGGGCTCACATCATAATGTCAGCTGCAAAAGAAAAATAGAATCAGTTAGACTCAAAGGAAGAAAGTTTAAGAAATTTTTTACCTAGGCTGCTCGGAAGCTTCACTTGGCTCGGACTCAACTCGAAGATGTACATTACTCCCTTTGGAAGCAATTTGTGGATATTGAACTTCAGACCATCCAACATGTTAGCAACATGGAGGTAATCTGGCTAGGTCTTATACCTCTTCAGTTCGGGAATAGGTGGCAGAGCGGTTTGCCATCGGGTGCGGAAGTATGGCCGCTCGAGGAATCTGATGTAGAAGAAATACACCTTCCAGTGCTTGTTGGAGGAAGGCATCCTATCGAAAAACACTAAGCCGATCCGGGATTGGAAGAGATACGTGCCCAGCTCGGATTGTTTAGGATAGTAAAAGTAGTGGAAGACCTTGTTGGTGCGGTTAGCACTAATGGTCTAATCCAGGTTTTGATGAATGACAAAACAGGTTAAGCTAGTTTTGTTGTTTTTCTAACACTCTAAACCGAGTGTGCAGGAGAAGCCCAGACAAGTCGACGGACTGACCTGATGTCTGGCATGAAGCCAAGCTAGGTCGACGGGTCGACCGGATAGCTGGCACGAAGTCCAAACGGGTCGACGGGCTGACCGGATGTTTGGCACAAAGTCCAGCTAGGTCGACGGGTTGACCGGACAGCTGGCGCGAAGTCCAGACGGGTCGAAGAACTGACCGGATGTCTGGCAGGTAAGTAAAGGTAAGTCACTGGAGGGGAGTGACTGTGAGTACGCGTTCCTGGGAAGGGAACTTAGGCACCGATCCGACTTAAAACCATTTCGGAACTCTAAGTCGAGATCGTGACTAGATTCTAGTCTCACAAATATGGAATCTAAGTTATACTCTTTCTATTAAATTATAAACTGTGTTAATAATCTGTTTTACAGGATATATGAGTACTTCGGACTAACATTTTTTTTTTGCAGGAAGGAGTCTGCTGAAAAACATGGTCCGGGCACCCGGAAGGTACCCAGGCGCCCGGAGGCGAACTTTTATCCCCAACGTCACTGAGGCACATGGAGCTCACTGGTTGGCTCGGCTACATCACCACCAGGGTGCCCTGAAGGTTCCAGGCGCCCCGAACCTCCTATACAAGGAGGGTCAAGGCTGAAGCTCAACACACAACTAACGATCAGATCTTCAAGTGCTCTTGTGACGCTGCCAAAAGCTCACCGACAAGTTTTATTTCCTCCTGTCTTAGTTTTCATAATTGTCGGCATTTTCTTTACTAATAATTCCTATACTTTCATTGTAACTTTAATTTCAAATTATTAGTAATTGCCCACCGAAAACACCCTTGTGTGCGAGCCTTGGAGTAGGAGTCGACACAGGCTCCAAACCAAGTAAAAATTACTTGTGTCATTTCCTTTTCGTTTTACTTATTCTGCTGTGTATTCTCGATAATTTTTTTTAATCGATATTCACCCCCCCCCTCTATCGAACGTCTACGATCCACCAAGTGGTATCAGAGCAGGTACTGCTCTGACTTGATGCAACCACCAGTCAGACAAGGGGGTGACATTTCTTTCCAATTTTTTCTCTTTCAACTTTTCAATTTTTCACATAATTCCAAACTAGTATTATTACATTTTTGGAAAGTTTTTTTGTTGCAATTAAATCTAAATTGGTGCAACACCAATTTGGTTCTTTTTATTCCATCTCCTCCCGCACTGCTAATCCAAGACTTAGTCTTGGGATATCTTTGTCTATTTTTTTTGTGTGTGCAGGTTAATCATGTCTCAACTTGAAGGATTCAGCACAGTGCATCCTCCCTTATTCAACGGGGATGATTTCCCGTACTGGAAGAAGCGGATGGAGATTTACTTGAAGACGGATTTCGACTAGTGGCTCAGCGTCACAAAAGCCTACAAAACACCCGTTGACAACTCTGGAATTCCGCTAGATCGGGAACAGTGGATGTCAGACATAAAGAAGAAGACATCAACGGAGAACAAGGCGATCAACACGTTATAATGCGGACTGACAAGGGAAGAGTTGAACCGGGTAGGACCGCACTAGATCGCTAAAGAGTTATGGGACAAGTTGATCGAGTTGCACGAAGGGACCAGTGACATTAAGGTAACGAAACGAGATTTACTATTAAATAGAATATTTAATATAAAAATACAGGAAGGAGAAATGGCGAGTCAGCTTCACGCGAGGATCAAGGACATCCTCAACGAGCTCAACACGATAAGCCACCAGATGGATAACAGAGACTTGATAAGGTACACGTTAAATGCATTTCCACGCAATAGTTTGTGGGCATCCATCGTGGATGCCTACAAAATTTCTAAAAATTTGTCAACATTAAAATTAGACGAACTTTTTTGTGAATTAGAACTACACGAACAAACTAACACTGGAACCGAGAAAGGTATAGCTTTGTTTGCAGGTTCCTCCAAAGAAAAGAAGAACAAGCCTGAACCTGAAGAAGACTCTGACCAGAACTCTAAAGATGAAGAGCACCTGGTGAACCTGGTAAGGAAGATGTTCACCAGGAGGAAGAGAAGCTTCAGCAAGAAGGACCTTCAGAAGATCAATTCTCCAACAGAATCAAGGAATGTGACATGCTTCAGATGCAACAAGAAGGGCCACTACAAGAATGACTGCCCGAGATTGAAGAACGACAAACCGAAGACAACCAAAAATAAGGCCCTCAAAGCGACGTGGGACGACACCTCCTAGGACAAATCAGAGGTCGAAGATTAGAAGCACCAGAGTCATCTTGCGCTAATGGCCTACGAAGCTGAGTCGGAAGGCGAATCAGAAGACGGGTCCGAACCCGAATCGAGCCACGAGTCCGTACTCGTTTCCGAAGGTCTCGAAGAGGTATATCTTAACTTAAATAAAAAATTCTTTAAAATTATTTCGTGTTTGAATAATAAATTGGTTAAATTAGAAAAAGTAAATGAATTGCTCCTTGAAGAAAACCAAAATCTCAAGGAATAAATCACGAATATCAATCCAACTCAAGATCTAACACTTGAGGAGGAGAATTCATCATTAAAAATAGAAATTAACAATTTAAAGGGAATGTTAGAAAAATTTACAACGAGATCCAAAAACTTGGATCAAATTTTAAATAACCAAAAAGCAACTTACAACAAAACTGGACTTGGCTACAAGTCAAGTTCAAACAAAACATTTAAATCGTTAATAACCCAACATAAACCAACTAGTAAAGCTTGGGTTCCGAAAGCGTGTTTAACCACGCAAGTAGGACTTAATCAATATTACATACCTAAAGATAAAATATATTATGTAAAGTCAATCAAACCTAGACCAAAAAATTCAAAATCCAAGTATACTAAAACTCACCAAAACTTAGACTATCATCAAGTAAAGTATAACTATAAAAGAAATAGACATAAACCTAAAACTAAAAATTAAATTAAAAGGCAAATAATTCATGGGGAGGCTCCAGAATAGTTGGCACCTCCAAAACTAACCTACCCGGAAGGGTAACCCAAATTAATCTACCCGGCAGGGTACATAAGACCGATTAGGAAGGGGACTCAAGTTTAACTTGAAAAATGGTACTGGTGAAGTTTTGGATGATAGTACGTTAGGGATGCTTAATCTATGCATGTCTAGGAAGATATGACTTCGACCTGGTGCATTTGGCTAAGTGGAACTGACCGAAGCTACCCTTTATGGATCCTAACCAGTTAGACCAAAGTTTTGTACTAAGTCCAGTGGATAGGATTATTTGGAAAACCTCGAAGGCATGGTTACTCTAATGATGTCCAAGTAACTCACCATAGCCCAGAAGTTTATCTAGAGAATGTCTATTTGTTGAACCCAAAGCTAAACCTGAATCTAACATAAGTTAAAAACAAAACCCTAAAATTGAACTTAATTCATCTCACAAAATTATAAGATTCCCTGATTAAAAACGTAGATCATGTGAGATGATTAAGGACCCAATTAAAATTTTTAAATCTAATTAAATTTAATTAAAATTAAATTAAATTAAATTAAATTAAATTAAATCGAATTAAAATTAAAATTTATCTTTAAATTTAAACTTAATTTTTAAACTTAAAATTTATCTTTAAAATTAAATTTGATTTAAATTCATTTTTAAACTTAGAATTTATCTTCAAAATTAAACTTAATTTCATTTTTAAACTTAAAATTTATCTTCAAAACTAAACTTAATTTCATTTTTAGACTTAAAATTTATTTTAAAATTAAATTTTTTTCTAACTTAAAAATTTATTTTAAAATTTAAACTTAATTTTAACTTAAAAATTTATTTTAAAATTAAAATTAAATTTTTTTTAACTTAAAAAATTTATTTTTAAAATTTAAACTTAAAATCTTTTTAAATTTACTTTAAAATCAAACTTAATTTTTTTTAACTTAAAAATTTACTTTAAAATTAAACTTAAATTTTTTTAACTTAAAAATTTATTTTAAAATTAAAATTAATTTTTTTTACTTAAAAACTTATTTTCAAATTAAACTTAAATTTTTTTAACTTAAAAATTTATTTTTAAAATTTAAACTTAAAATCTTTTTAAATTTATTTTAAAATTAAACTTAAATTTTTTTTCTTAAAAATTTATTTTAAAATTAAACTTAAATTTTTTTTAAAAAAAAAAATTACTTAAAAATTTGTTTTAAAATTAAACTTTAATTCTGCTTGCTTGAAAATTAACTCAAATTCTCTCATAAAATGACCAATCTTAAAAATAGTTTTAAAAGAATAAAATTAGACTAACTTTAATTCCTACCTATTGTAGGAAACCAGGTAGATTTTGGACAGTGATTGCTCCAAGCATATGACTGGAGATCACACCAAGTTCACCCAACTTACTTACAAGAGTCTAGGAACAGTTGCCTTTGGAAACAATGGCAAACTCAAGGTAATTGGTATAGAAAATATTGAATTAAAAATAGATTTTATTATTACAAATGTTTTACTTGTTGAAAACTTTAAATATAATCTCCTAAGTATAAGTCAATTGTGTGACACTAGGTATAAGGTTAAATTCCTATCTACAGAATGATTAATCAAACATCTAGATAATTCTACTATAAGTCTAAAAGGCTTTAGAAAAGACAACATCTATGCAATTATCTTAATCACTTCTTCAGTTAAGTGTTATTTAACACAAAAAGAAGAAACTTAGTTATGACATAGAAGGATGTCACACACAAATTTTAGAAATATAAGCAAATTAAATGGATTAGTTAGAGGCTTACCAAAGTTACCTAACTTAGACTTAACCATATGTAATGCTTGTCAACAAGGTAAACAGACAAAATCTACTCACAAACCAACTAATCAATCATAAACCAACTCAGTATTAGAACTTCTACACCTAGATCTATTTGACTCCCATGGAGTCAAATCAATAAATGGAAGTTTATATTGTTTAGTCATAATAGATGACTACTCTAGATTCACTTGGGTCAAATTCTTAAAAAATAAAGATAAAACTTTTGAAATATTTACAAACTTCTGCAAATAAGTTGAAAATGAAAAAGACCTTAAAATCAAAAGAATTAGAAGTGATAATGGGGGGGGGGGGGGGATTTAAAAATCATAACTTTAATAAATTTTGTCTCGAAAATGGCTATCATCACGAATTCTCGTGTCCCAAAACTCCCCAACAAAACAGAATTGTAGAAAGAAAAAATAGAACCTTGCTTGAAGCATCTAGAACAATGCTGAACGAATACAACCTACCTAAGTACTTTTGGGCAGAAGATGTTAGTACAGCCTGCTACGTACAAAATAGAGCAACACTAAACAAAACACATAATAAAACCTGTTTTGAAATCTATTATAATAAACAACCCAATATAAAATACTTTAAAGTATTTGGGTGCCCAGCCTTTATTTTAAATACAAGAGAACACTTAGGAAAATTCACATCTAAAGTAAAAAAATGGAATTTTTATAGGGTACTCCCTAAACAGTAGAGGTTACAGAGTTTATAATAAGGTTACCTTAAGAATTGAAGAAACTACTAATGTAAAATTTGAAGAATCCAAACAAAACCAAGAACAAACCCAACTTCAACCAATTCAACTTGTTCAAGAAAGTACCAATTCTGAAGGAACCAATCAATCTCTAAATCACGAAGAGGACGAAGAACCTCAAGAGAGTCAACCTCTTAGAACAATTAGAGTCAACCCAAATCATCCAACTAGCCAAATAATTGGTGATCCAGTCCTAAGAGTTCATACTAGGTCATCCTTTAGAAACTTAAGTCAAATTTCATTAATTTCAAAATTTGAACCTAAAACAGTGGCTGAGTCGCTACTTGATCCAGACTGGGTAATTGCTATGCAAGAAGAACTAGCTCAATTTGAAAAAAATAAAGTTTGGGATTTAGTACCACCACCCAAAAATAAAAAGATAATAGAAACAAAATGGGTATTTAGAAATAAATTAAGGGAAACTGGAGAAATCAAAAGAAATAAAGCTAGACTAGTTGCTAAAGGATTCAGTCAAGTAGAAGGACTTGACTACGATGAAACTTATGCCCCAGTGGTTAGACTAGAGTCCATTAGAATGTTACTTAGTTATGCAACCCACAAAGGGTTTAGACTGTACCAAATGGACATTAAGTCAGCCTTCCTAAATGGACTGATAAAAGAAGAAGTCTATGTAGGACAACTACCTGCCTTTGAAAATCTAGAACACCCTGATTATGTCTTTAAATTAAAGAAGACTTTGTATGGACTTAAGCAAGCCCCTAGAGCATGATATGAAAGACTCACTTCGTACCTAATTTCTAAAGGGTTTAACCAAGGTCAAATTGACCCAACCCTTTTCGTTAAGACAATACAAAAGGATATTTTCATAGCCCAAATCTATGTAGATAATATCATCTTTGGGTCAACAAATTCAAAATATTTAGATGAATTCACAAGTCTAATGGAACAAGAATTTGAAATGAGTTTAGTAGGAAAACTAACTTATTTTCTAGGATTACAAATCAAATAAACAAATGAAGGAAACTATATTTATCAACAAAAATATACTAAAGAATTACTTAAAAAATTCAGAATGGAAAGTACTAAAGAGATAAAAACACCTATGGCCGTGAACACAATCCTAAATAATGACCCAAATGGAAAATCGGTTGACTTAAAATATTATAGGAGTGTCATAGGTAGCCTACTATACTTAACTGCAAGTCGACCCGATATTTTATTTGCAGTTAGTATATGCGTAGATACCAAACCTGCGCTAAGGAATCACATTTAACCCAGGTTAAAAGAATCTTCAGATACCTTAAAGGAACAACAAATGTAGGCATTTGGTATCCTAGAACTAATAACTTTAAATTAATAGGATATTCTGACTCAGATTATGTTAGGTGCAAATTAGACCATAAAAGCACAAGTGGTGGTTGTCAACTACTAGATCCATTACTTGTTAGCTGGTTCAGTAGAAATCAACACTGTATTGCGCTATCCACAACTGAGTCAGAATATATAGTCATAGGATAATGCGTTGCACAATTTTTATGGATGATGCACACTTTAAAAGATTTTAACTCAAACCTTACAAATGTAAAAGTGTTAATTGACAACATTAGTTCAATTAATTTAACAAAAAATCTAGTGTATTATTCCAGAACCAAACATATTGAAATTAGACATCACTTTATCAGGGATCATGTCACTAAAGGAGACATTGAACTCAAGTACATTGAGTCAAAGTCTAATTTAGCTGACATTTTTACTAAACCCCTCCCTGAAAGTGAATTTAGCAATCTACGTAGAAAATTAGGGATGTGTCTAATAGATTAGGAATTTTAAACTGTTTTCAAAAAGTTTACTTTCAAATTCTAAGATAAAATACTTGTATGTTTTCAAAATCTCATATTTTTATAATTTCAAAATAGTTTTAGCCTTAGACTAGAAAAATTCCCTAGAAATCATGTTCCCCTAGGGCTAGTACTTGAGCATCTCATCAACACCCTAGGATTTCCTTGTTTGTGATTGCCAAACTTAGAAAGGGGTGAGATGCATAGGCAGATTACTTGGACTTAAGATGCTTATATCAGTGCATCAAAATAAGTCTGGGCGTTAAATATCAAATAAATAATAATCAAATTAAGTCATTCAGTGTAGTCAAACACTAACTGATACTCAGACTTAACTTGACTAACCTAGTGAAAGCTGTTATCCTCTAAATAGTCAGTAAGTAACTAACTGGTTAGACAGATCTAACAATGTCAGGTTCAGGGGGAGCAACAATTATTTTCACATCAATTTTTGAATTTAGGTTTTGGAAAACACTCTTCTAAAAATGTTTTAGAAATATGTTTATGAAACCTAACCTTTGTAAAACTAAGCTTTTAACTTGGTTCTGAAAATATATGGTATAAACTTGGTTTGAAAATTGGTTTTGAAAATCGAATGTTACAAACTTAGTTTTGAAATTACAAAAATTAATTTAAGAAAATAGAAACTTATTTTTGTAAAATAGATTTCACAAACGTAACTTTGAAAAATTAGATTTTGAACATTGAATTTTACCTGGTTTTTGAAAACTTTAGGGGGCGTTTGGTACGCGCGTTTTTCATTTTCATTTTCTGGAAAACGCGCGTTTTCTGGAAAATGGTGTTTGGTTTGCATTTTCCGCGTGCGTTTTCTAAAAAATTGGCTATCGTTTTCTAGAAAAACAGAGAATGACAAAAAGTCACTTTCTGTTTTCTAGAAAACGCGCGTTTTCCAGAAAATGAAAATGAAAACGGTGCAAACCAAACGCACCCTTACTTTTGTAAAATTTTCTTTACAGAATTTATGTTTGAAAAATGTTTCAAGTTCAAGTTTATTTTGAAAATTTTAGAACATATAAACTTATGTTTAGAATTTTGGGTTTTTTTTAAACTTTAACTTGAAAATTAGCTTTTGAAAATCTGCAAACTTATTACTAAGTTATTTTTCTAAACTTAGTCATTTTCATAACTTAGCTATTTTGAAAAGGTTAAGAGATACTCATTAAAGCAAAATCCTTAATTATCTTAACTCCCCCGAGTCAATCTGACTTATTTCTTGCAATTATCCATTTTCTTTATTGCAATGTTTCTGTATTTATAATATGTTTGTGTTTGATGAATGCCAAAGGGGGAGGGTTTGGTGGTTAAGTTAGCTAAAATAAATTGAAAATAAAAACTAACTTAAAAACCTGTTAATGCTTGTTTTACTTGCATTTTTACACTAACTTAACCAAGTTGTCATTCCATTAAAAAGGGGGAGATTGTTGGTGCGGTTAACACTAACAGTCTAATCCAGGTTTTGATGAATGACAAAATAGGTTAAGTTAGTTTTGTTGTTTTCTAACACTCTAAACCGAGTATGCAGGAGAAGCCCAAACAGGTCGACAGACTAACCTGATATCTGGCACGAAGCCCAGCTAGGTCGACGGGTCGACCGGATAGCTGGCACGAAGTCCAAACGGGTCGACGGGCTGACCGGATGTTTGGCACAAAGTCCAGCTAGGTCGACGGGTTGACCGGACAGCTGGCGCGAAGTCCAGACGGGTCGAAGGACTGACCGGATGTCTGGCAGGTAAGTAAAGGTAAGTCACTGGAGGGGAGTGACTGTGAGTACGCGTTCCTGGGAAGGGAACTTAGGCACCGATCCGACTTAAAACCATTTCGGAACTCTAAGTCGAGATCGTGACTAGATTCTAGTCTCGCAAATATGGAATCTAAGTTATACTCTTTCTATTAAATTATAAACTGTGTTAATAATCTGTTTTACAGGATATATGAGTACTTCGGACTAACATTTTTTTTGCAGGAAGGAGTCTGCTGAAAAACATGGTCCGGGCACCCGGAAGGTACCCAGGCGCCCGGAGGCGAACTTTTATCCCCAACGTCACTGAGGCACATGGAGCTCACTGGTTGGCTCGGCTACATCACCACCAGGGTGCCCTGAAGGTTCCAGGCGCCCCGAACCTCCTATATAAGGAGGGTCAAGGCTGAAGCTCAACACACAACTAACGATCAGATCTTCAAGTGCTCTTGTGACGCTGCCAAAAGCTCACCGACAAGTTTTATTTCCTCCTGTCTTAGTTTTCATAATTGTCGGCATTTTCTTTACTAATAATTTCTATACTTTCATTGTAACTCTGATTTCAAACTATTAGTAATTGCCCACCGAAAGTACCCTTGTGTGCGAGCCTTAGAGTAAGAGTCGACACAGACTCCGAACCAAGTAAAAATTACTTGTGTCATTTCCTTTTCGCTTTACTTATTCCGCTGCATATTCTCGATAATTTTTTTTAATCGATATTCACCCCCAATTCTATCGAACGTCTACGATCCAACAGACCTAAGGGGTCAGTGGGATGTTGTGCACTCAAAATAACACCACCACGCCGCACAGCAGGCAGAAAGAATTAGGGACGAGCTGGGCAAGTGGGATTTGGAAAAAATTGCAAACTTCAGTTATAAATGGATAGATAGGGAACCGGGGACCGGCCATGAACTGGTCTCGAAAGAAATAAATAGTGTCGTTCGGCAGGTTGTGTGGCCGATCGGTTGGTCCGGCCAGGACAAGCTCGTGGTCGGACGGGAGGTCAAAGGCATTTATAAGATGTGTCGCGTCGCCCGCGTCAAACCTGGTTTCCATAGTGGTATACCAGGGACCCGGGGCAAGGTCGACCGGTTGGGAAGAACTGGCCATGGGCGAGAAACGAAGAAACAAAGGAGTTCACTTAGAAGATCGTCGGAAAACCCACGGAAGTTCGCTAGGCAAGACAGCGGGACACTGGAAAACGGTAGAAGGTGGGACAGGAAGACAAAGAAACAAGGAGCGAAGCTTAAGGCAAATGGAATGCCGGAGAAGAAAGTCGAGGGTCGTTGGAACACTGAACGCGAGCAACCGCCGAAGCACACGAGCATGCAAGCAGCAACTGTGAAACAGAAGTCGGCGAGGCGACTTTATAAAGGGCGAGCTCGGCTAAGCGGAACCGTCTGATCTAGGTCGCAGAGACCAACGCGCGCATCCGGCCATTGATTTTGAACGGTCGCCTGTCGCGTCATCACTGACCCTTCGATTGCAGGGCAAAGGCGGCAATGATACGTGGCATCCACCCATTGGGCGCATTTAATGAACGTCATAACCCGCGTGCTCGACCTTAATGGCAAGGATTTGCATGAATTATGAGGTGATTTGGATGATGTCAGCTTTGACCACTTGCGGATCAGGACGCGAAGCAGCAAAAGTAGCAAGTGCTAGCGGGTGAATCACCGCTTGGCATGTGGGAGCACGGTCCAAGATGTTCGCCACTTTTGAATGAGCCGATCGGAGCATCTTTCAACGTCCTTGCCAATCGGCCACCTGGACACTGGGTACTTGTCCAGTCAGTCGGACTTCCAGCCTCCTTCAATTAGACTTGAGGGGGAGGCAGGTGATCCGGCAGTAAGATAGGGCCCCCGCCCGGTAGAGGATCTTAGGCCACAGGTGACGTTAAGGTCAACAATCAAGATAAAAGTCAACGGTCATCACCTCAGCTCGGCTCTGCTCGGCTCCGAGCTCCCGACGCCCGGCGGGTGACTAGCGCGGCTTAACAGCAGGGAACGAGGGCTGAGTGATTTTCGCCTCGAGCGAGCGGGAATCATGGCCATCGAGGTTCTCCCGTTCGTCCGGACAGCGCCGAGGTCACCGTATGATTGGCTGAGCAGATGTCCCGCTCGGCCGACCGCGACGTTAGCTGAACGGTTCTTCCGTCCGGCTTGGTACAAGATAAAAGGAGTAGGTAACTCCATCTTCCTCGAGACAAGCGTCGGCGACAGACTGCATGCATGGTTAGCGGCCTGATCAGACAGAGAATCGTACGATGGAAGTTTCCACTGTTACGTCAAGGATATGCTCGCACTATTGAGGTATGGCGTCAGACACATTTTTCTAACACACTCATTACAGGTATGCTTTGAGAAGCGTGCACGTCTCGGTAAGCGTGCACGCGCCTTCAGGAAGCCCTATAAAGGGACCCCCATACCTCAATGGAGGTAGGCGCTATTCATTACTATAGCTACAGTTCTCGTCATTCTCTTTCGATTTCTTGCTGTCGGGAGGTGACTTGATCGTCGGAAGGTCGCCGCCGGGAACCCCTTCCCGGCTCAGTTTTGTTCTTACAGGTTCTCGCCGGAGGTCTATGTCACTCAGAGGGTCACGCAGAGTTAACGAGAGTGTCACGTCCCCAACGACCATCGACTCAGCACTCGGACAGGATTAGACAATATATTACTTGCGAGCAATAATAAGAATCTACTACTTCAAACTAAGTCATTTCTATCTGGTAATTCTGAAATGAAAGATCTTGGTGAAGCATCCTTTATTTTAGGCATACAGATCTATCATGATCGTTCATGAGACATTCTTGGACTTTCACATATATCGAAAAGGTGCTTATAAGGTATGGTATGCAGAACTATACACCCAGTGATACACTTGTATCAAGAGGTGACAAGTTCAACTTGTAGCAGTGTCCATGGCTTAAGCTTGAAATAAAGGAGATGGAGTAATTCCCATATGTGTCAGCAGTGGGAAGTCTTATGTATACACAAGTTTGTACTCGACCAGATATTGCATTTATAGTTGGGATGTTAGGCAGATATGTTAGTAATCGAGGATTGTCACACTGGAAAACGGTAAAGAGAGTGATATGGTATTTGCAAAGAACTAAAGGACATATGCTGACGTATCGGAGATCAGATCATCTAGAGGTGATTGGATATTCAAACTCCGATTTTTGCTGGATGCTTGGATAGAAGAAGATTTACTTCAGATTATATTTTCATGCTTGCTAGAGGGGATATATCTTGGAAGAGCGTCAAGCGGACGCTAGTAGCCACTTCTACTATGGAGGTAGAGTTGGTAGCATGGTATGAAGCATCTAATCATGGGAATTGGCTATGGAACTTTATCACAGCATTACAGATCGTTGATGGCATTGACAGGGCACTAAGAATCTACTATGATAATAAAGCCACAGAACTTTATGCCAAGAACAACCACAGTTCGTCGAAGTCTAAACACATCGACATCAAGTTTCTAGCGGTTAAAGAAAGAGTTCAGAGTTGTCAGATTATGGTAGAGCAAATCAGAACATATCCCATGTTGGCCAATCCACTCACCAAAGGCTTGGTGCCTAAGGTATTTCATGCGCATGTTGTGGATCTGAGAGTTCTTCTTATGGAAGAAGAACTCATCTAGTAGGAGTCTGTATTTATTTTTATTGCTCTATGTTGATTAATAAAGACAAACATTTGTTTTGATTATTGTACGTACTTAAAGTTCAAAATATTAATGAGAATTTATATGTTTGTTTGACACTCTGACTGTGATATCATTATTTACTACTGTTGTTTAGCATTTGATGTTTGTAAATATGATAAAGATTCCTTTTGAAATCATAAAGTTGATCATGATTTGCTATTGCAGTTTAGCATAAAGTATTTTGCAAATATGATCTGATCTCTTTTGAGGTAATCTTAGGACCAGTTGGAAATTGACATGTATTGATCATATTTCATGTAATTTTCACTCTATACATCCACATCTTGATTTATATCATTAATGATATTGGTATTGTGATTACTGTTGGGGTTTGTTACGATCATATATAGTAGCTATGACCTTTTTAGTCCTGTACCAATAAAGTTAATGGACCAGATTATTTACAGGGGTATTTTGTACCAATAAAGTTTGATATCAACTAATGTTTTACTTATATTTCACATACAACTCACATATAGCCCAAGTGGTTGATTGGTGTATATAATTATCCCTATTATGTGAGTTTATTTCTAAGTTGCACACGTAAATACGATCTGAACCCTTTAAAGTGATCTAACTTATGTCTAGTGGATTTCGGGTAATTGGATGTGGATCTCATATGTGTAGAACTTATAGTCCCGCATCTATTATCATCTATTTGTTAATAATAGATGTTCAGTATATATATGGATTTATAGTTCCACATCTATTATTATCGATGGACTGATAATAGATGTGCACTATATAATAGGTTGATCCCCAAAGGATTAGAGAATTTTTGAGACATCTCTTTGTTCCTCATTGATGAAGAGGATTTGGTGCCGTCAACCCTAACTCCTCCGGAAGGCCAACCTTCTTCTCCTTCTTCTTCTTCTTCCGCAGGATTGTTGGATCGATGAGCTCTACACGAAGAACAATGACAATTCTGCTACATTCAGGTTCTTTGTAATTACAGTATTTACTTTCTTATGTCTTGTTCTCGATGGACCGAAGATCCATACTCATATGTTCATGATTTTCATATTCGAATTCTTATTTTAATTGTCTAGAATTCATGCGACTTAGATTTTTATAAGAACTATCATTACTTTCTTACTAATAAATTTAAATAGATGGTGAATCATGTTTATAAATAAACCTTTTATTAAACACACAAAAAGATTAAAAAATCTTAAAATGAACTAGCAAATTTATAAAAGCATATGTATTGATTTGAATGCTAATATATCACCTCTATCATATACCTATTATATTAATATTTTTTTTATTATCACATTCATTTTAACATTAAATTACTGTGCATTTATTTTTTTATTATTTATATCTAAAATTTATTTTCTTGATTTTTAAATTTTTTATATAAAATCCGCTCATTAATCACATTAAAAAAATAAACATTATTAATACGTGTCAACTATATTGGTTTATAACACCATTTAAAATTTTAGATATTATAATATCCGGATATTAATATCAATACTAACCTCATTAACCAATCAAATAAATTTAAAAATATAAAATCTTAAAAAAATAAATAAATTTAAATCGAGAACTTAATAAAACTAAACCTGATGCGGTGATAAGGAAGGACCCACTCCACGAAATGTCAGCACCACGGTAGAGGTTAAAGTCAAGGTCCACTCCTCTATATCACCGATCGATCGGGTAACCCACTTGCTCGACCGGGATAAAGAATGTCCGGTCCAATATCATCATAGCTCGGCCAGACGTCGAGCTTCTGACGCTCATAAGAGCCAAATATCGACAAGGTATACGTCTAGCGGCCAGCTCGCTCAGACTTACATCAAACTCGGAACCAACGAAGCGGAGTCACGACCGAGCAGATTATACTCAGACTAGGCTTCCCGCTCAGCATGGCAGCGAAGCTCGGACAGTGGAAGCTTGGCCGAGCGACTCTCCCGCTCGATCCAGTAACATACAAAGGGAGGATTCGACGATATCCTTTTGGGAACCAGAGCCACCGACAAGCGGCATGGTGGGTGGTATGATCAGGCAGAGGATCGTACGACGGAAGCTTCTACTATCATGTCAGAGATATGCTCAACTCGTTGAGGTATTGTGTCAGAGATACTTTACTGATACATCTTTTCAGGGAAGCCTCGAGACGCGTGCACGCCTTGGGAAGCATGCACGCGCGCTACAGGAGCCTTATATAAAGAGGTCCAAGCTTCGTCGGAGGTACACACATATTACTGTTATTACTGTTCTTCTACTTCTTCATTCTACTATTTCCACATCGCCGGTGACTGACTTGAGCGTCGGAGAGCCAACGTCGGGGAATCCTTCCCTAGCTCGACATTGACGTGATTGTGATTACAGGTTCGTTTCACTCGAAGTCTTCATACGATCAATAGGAGTGCCACATTTTCAGCATCCGTTGATTCGATTTTCGAACATGATCAAAACCAATCAATAAAAATTTAAACAATTACTTTAATAGCTTAATTCAATTTAAATTGACTCGATTTTGTTATTAAATAATTTTGAATAATATAAATCTTTGCTCAAGATATCCGGAAGCTAAAACAAAAGAAAGGGCAACCTGTGGGAAACTGTCGAATTTACATTGTGGTCGATAGGAAATTTATATGCGTGGATCGGACTGTAGGTAGAAAAGAATTAGTTGGTTGGTTTAACTTGAAAATCTGGAGTCTATATATATATATATATATATATATATTAAAAAAAACTTCCTCCATATAATATAATATAATTTTATTGAGTTTTTTTAGGACGACGACGATGATGATATTTCTTCGAAAAATTTTTGTTGATAATGTTTCTTCGAAAAATTTAACGGCCGTGCACCCTTTCCGTGTTTAATAGATCGCCCAGTACCACTCCGCCCTGGATATTGGAGCAGTTTGGGTTCCTGCGAAAGCCCGGATGGGGGATCGGCTCCGGTCTCCGCTCTCATGCTCATCGCCCCCCGTCCCCTCTCTTCCCCGATCCCGGCGTACTTGCGTCTATTTCTCCGGCAGGTCAGTTCTCTCTCCCTCTCTCTTCCCTTTGAATCCCCTGGGCATTCCCTCTCCTGCTTGGATTGGATCCTTGACGCCTGAGACGGCGATCCGCCTCTTCGATTCGTTGACGATTCAGGCGAATCAAATTTTGTTTTGATCATTTCAATTGGGGCACGAACAGAGTGGCATTCTGAAGATTGGTTGGTTTGGCTGACTACCTGATTGTATTTTTGTTGCTTGGTCAAAATGATTACAATCAGATGCCAATAACTTGTAACTTCGTCGAGTGAGGTGGTTACTTGTTTGTTTCATTCATCGACTGCTTCTCTGATTCTTAGACGTTTGGAGGATTACTAATCTTTCCTAACACGGATTTATAAAGAAACTGGATTTCTGGCTTTATCGTCTACGGCTAGTTGGTTGGAATTTCTGTTGTTTTGCTTATAGTTAACGTAGCTAGTTGATTGTTCTCTCCTACCTAGTTGGCTGTGATACCTAATTTATCTGCAGTTGGAATCTAGGCTGTTTCTGTTGGCAGGATTTTTGTTGTGATCTGGCCCAGAATATTTGTATCTTATACTTGGTCTTTTATGCATCTACTTGGGTGAGCTACGGTTAACTCCAGTATCTTTCTTTTCAAAATAAAATAAAATGTTTCCACTTAATTTTACTATTTTTGTATTCACTTGTCCATATTATATTGATGCTTGCACCTTAATGTTGTCATTCTAGAGGATACTAGTTATGTACAGTAGGAAAACTAGTTTTGATAATTTTTATAGGGATCAATTTAGATTGCCTTTTGGTGGTGTTATTTTCCCCTTTTCCTGTTCCTTTGACATTTTCTTGAGGAAATTCATAGTGTGTTGTGTAACTTTGCCATACAATACAATACCTGCAGGAAGTATGCCAATGTTCAATATCACTGGACACAATCATCAGTGACTGATTCCAAAGTCTCACAAAAGTTTGTTCCAGGTGCGCTCAATATCTAATGTGTACTTCTTGCCTTTATTATGGTTAAGACATCTAAAAATTACCCCTACACATTAAACAAATAATGTGAAGACATCATAATTTTCAAAAATAATTATCTCTACAGTTAATCATTTGAAGTTTTTTAGTTTATTTAATCTATCCATTTGCACCTTTGAACAAACTAATTACTCACATACATAAGGCTTGATATTGAGTTGATATTACGGTATCTGCTTAGATAGCAGATGCACCCCTGAAAATTCCAAGTAGAAAACAAATGTATTCTATCCTAAAGGGAAGAATGGATGCGTTCTTTAATTTATGTGATTAAACCCTTTTTAGCATGGTGTCATTGTAATTCTCAACATGTGAAATCCATTCCTTCAGTAAGTTTCTTGTTAGGAAAACAGTCCTGTTTGCATAGCTGCCGTTTTGTCAGTTATGTCACACCAGTTATGTTTATCACACCTATCATGAAAATTCATGTTTATTGTTACATTATCTCTTGACTATATAATCTTTTACATGTTACAACGTGTTGGAGCTTCTTGTAAACTTAAGGTTCTATTATGAATGAAATTATATCTAATAAAATATTTATCTACAGTCACCTGCATTTATAATCTTTGTAATATGAATGATGCAATGAGTAAAACTAAACTTAATGTGTGACAACTGACAACATATGTCCAATTTAGGCTCCTAAATATCAGCTTAGTAGGCATAAAAGTATGCAGAGAGGTTGGTCAAGCACACTTAGTATCTCTTTGCATGTATAATGGGATTTTAAGTTTAATAGGGAAAAATGCTCGCTTGTTTGGTTAGCATTGACTCAGAATTTACCATTATCTTTAATAGTAGTGTGATAACAACAAACCTAAGTACATCAAGATCTTAATCAAGACTTGTGCTTTTAGATTCATTCTCTTTGATACCCTATGCTTTATGAAGTACTACGTACAGTGATTGCTGACTACTGTGTTGAGCGTATATTCAAACCTTATCAATGTAATATGGCAATCAAATATATTACATGCCCTTTATTTATTATGAATGCACATGATCTTGGCATTCATGCACTTGTATCTGATGAATACAAAGTGCTCATTGACTCAATGATCATGATTGGCATTATTATATTTGCAATAATAATGGTAATTGATGAGCTATTCTTTTTTCATTTTTATGGTATCATACTATCATATTTGGTGTTTTCCCAGGAACTTCAATAAACAGACATGAAAAAAGATTGCACAGAATACAGACTACCAAATCACACATGTTATGTTTCAGACAATTCAATTTGGAATCTGCAAGTAACACTAGCAAGAATATCTACTATGAGAATTATATTGTAATGCCTTTTAACTGCATCTACTTTTGATGTTATTGTTTGTTTTGATAATTATAATGTTGGTTGTTGTTTTTGATAAATTGATAATTTCATGCTTGTGTGTATTTGTAAGATATTGAAGTACTTGTTTCGTGTCTCTAGGTTACTTTGCTCGTCAGGTATACTACAATGTATTTCATTGAATATGTTATTTCTTTGGCAGGCCATATACCATAGTCATCATTTTTTGTCATCTGATTATAAAGATAATGCATGAATACCTATTAATAAGGAAAAGTCATCAGCTTTAAATGTCTACTTAGACAGTATTTGTCTTGCATGTGGCAATTACTTGACTAGATCCAAGTGCTTGATTAGATCATGGAAAGTACTGTAGAAATTTCTATTTTTCCCAATTTTGCTACGGTAGATGGTTAAGAGAGCGAATAAGTTGCTATCTCATAATAAGGGAGGAGAGGAATCAATCTTCTTTGATAGAGTAGCTGGTGGCAGGGAATTGAGGGGTGTAAATGAATCAAGTCGCTCATGAGATATTCGAAGCTCGATTAAATAAAAGCTCATTTAAGCTCGTTTAATGAGGCTCGTTAAGATAAACAAACCAAGCTCAAGCTTCACAATATTCGGCTCGTTAGCTCGTGAACGTGATCGTTAGTAAGCTCATGAATCAACTTTTAAATAAAAAAATAATAGTTTTGATATTGAATTTATATATTTTACACTCTCTTATGAAAAATATAGACAAATATATTAAATTTATTTATTAGAATAAAATTATAAATTTTAATAAGAATATTATAATTTTCTCTAAATATATAATTTAGTTTTTAATGAATATTTAAATTTATAATTTATATTTATTAAGCTCGTTTAGGCTCAATAAAAGCTCGAATAAGCTCGTGAGCCATGAATATATTCGTTAAATAAAGTTCGAGCTCGACTCAATTATAAACGAGTCAAACTCAAACATTCAAGAGTTCGACTCGGCTCGGCTCGGCTCGGCTCGATTACACCCTTGAGGAAAGTCATAGTCATTTAGGTGATAGGGTTGGTGGCTTTTCCAACAATGGGTTTAAGTTGCATGGATGTAGCTAGTTATACATTGTCGGACAAGAACACATGGTTGTTTCTTTGTAGATGAAGTTAGGGGGATTGTATTTAATTTGGGTCGAGACACCCGATTGTTGGTGGTGTTGTTCTTGATGACGGCTAGGCTAGCATCCGTCACGTGGTTGGGTGGTGACATAGGAGGATAGGGTCATGTCGTACTTCTCACATGAGTTTCCCTCTGCAATCAACAAAGTGCATTCACAAAGGGATTTTTGGTGGTGGAATCATGGTGGTGGTTATTGTAGCCCCATATAACAGAGAGACTAGTACTACATGGGGACGTCAGTTAGGGAGGTGTAGTCTCGAGCAACCAAAGTCATGTGCATCTTGCATGGGAGGAAGACGGCAATGCTCAATAGGGACACAACAAGAAGTTGTGTGCTTAAACTGGCCTCTCGAGGTGTTATAGTAGATGGAGGACACATGACGGCTCAAGTCGAGAGAGGTTCCTATTTATGGGAGGAATTAGCACTGACAGGAGATTGCTTTTGAATCATACAACTCATGTATAAGGAATTGAACTCTAAACCACTTGATGCAACATGAACAAATTGTGCCATCTTAAAGGCAAAACTCTATTAACAAGGAGGAAGAAAATATTATTAAACTAAAAGATAATCAAATACACATGATCCTAATTCCTTTTATATTCAAAATAAGCCCTAGTAATCTAAGAAAATCCTTTTTTTCCTCTAAAATTATAACTGACTGTTTAATAGGCTTAACTTATCTCTTTCAATCATAGTTAAAATCTCGAGTTGTTTCGCATGATAAAACTTGTCGTTCTACCCACGCACCAACACCGACACAAGCACATCTCTGGTGCAGGTGCACAACGACGAGGATGGATGCGCCGTACAGGCCCTACGACGAGTCCGGGCACGTCATGTGACCCTAGTGACACATTCGGACTCATTGTGGTCGCTTGCAGTGTGGAGGGGTAAGGTTTTTAACTACTTTAACTAAATAACTTAAGTTAATAATTTTAATCAACTCCTAGCTATATTGGGATAATTTAAAGAGGCTTAATTAAAGCCTAATAAAATTATCCCATTAATTATATATATATATATATATATATATATATATAATTTTTTATTTTTAATTAATATATTTTATATTTTTAAAAAAATACCGAAACTATATCACCACAGCACGATATGGTATCGAAACTATATCATTTTGGCCAAGGATCGAAACCCCGACACAGTTCGAGATTTTAAACCATGCTTAAAACTATAACACACTTTTTAACAACTCTTAAAATTTAAAAACATAAAAAAAAATTAAACTCTAAGAAACTTCTAAATTCAAATTGCGCGTTAGCTATTCACCCAATTTTATAAAATATGCTCACACATAAACATGTGATATATGGATCAATTGAATCTTCATAGTTGGACCTTTGTCATTAGTTTGCTGGCAAATGATAAGTATTACATTGATAACTGGTATAAGAGTCTGAATTTATTGGTAGGTAGTAATTCTTATTGGCTGTTAGATTTCTGAACTATATTTGCTATGCATCCATTCCATAGTTACTGGTGATTAACAGGTGCTAGACTTGGTTCAGCTATGAAATCTTTCTTCTTGAGTTGTAAATCATTTCAGTTAAATATTTTTGGATCTGCATTGACTGTATGTACTCCACCTAATAACTCAAAGATGATTTTCTACTAGAAGTATGTGCTTTTCTTATAGAACCATAAAAATAATCCTCTTGTTAAGATTCATGCTTTTATGCTGTCATTAGTAAATCTTCTTATGATCACTTCTACACCTGATGTCTGACATGTAAATTTTACACTCTAATATCCCACTTGTATGGGTATTTATTCCCTGTATTGATTTAACTGGTATGCTTTTCTGAACCTTTTTTGTCTAATCATTTTTCAGGATTTTGCTGTTAAAATACTTTTACAATGCATGACATCCTACTTATTGTCCAGATTGGCATGGTCAAATTGTGTTCATATTGTCTCATCAGTTATGTGTACATTGCCATGGTGCAGCAGCGCCTTACCTTTTGCTTGTTTGTCAAATCCGTCCTCCATAAACAAACCAATACCGCTTCGGCTGAATGTGTCTTTTCCATCATTCCAAGATTTTAAATGGAGTATATCTCGGCTATATTATCTTTTCAATATCCAACTGGAACGGAATATTGGCGTGTAAGTCTGATTGAATTCTCTATAGCATATGCTGATTTCTAGTAGCACAGTAGTAGTTATTGGCTTGTGAAATGAACTTTTAAATTTTATTCAATAATTGACTATATTTTGTTCGACAGACTAGTTACATTAATTTAAGAGCTAGAATCGTTTTTATCTGTTCTTTCTCATTGTATACCTTACCTACTTACCTCTTGATTCTATCTAGGCTCTAGTAATGTAAATTAAAAAAAAATCACATCTAGTTGAACACATTACACTTATTATGCATAACTATTGGATCGTTCCATTTAACATTTGACAACAAGCCAAGCATCTAGAGTGGCTCCTTCCAGAGTGTGGGACCGCTAAGGTGACTGCTTCACCTTTGCTCCAATAGAGTGGTTGACACATCACCTGATGCAAATAAAAATGCACTATTTAAATAAATTGTTTCAACAAAAAAATATTTTTCATTTTTTTCTTTTTTCTTTTTTTTTTCCTTTTATTTTTCTAGTTAGCCAGTATAATTTGGCTTCATTTATGCTATTAATTTATTCTAGACCTATGAGATCATTGTTTTAGTATTCAACCAATAATACCATTCCTTTTTCAAAATCTCTCCTCTCGCATGAGATCATTGATTGAGACACATAATCCTCTGAGAACAACAGCTGAGGCACAAGTATATGCTTGGAGAAACAATCCGACCTAGTGTAATCATTTTGGTTGATCCCCTTGTCCATGAAAAAATAATATCAATAGTTATGATCCAAACTGAAATTATACTTCACTTTTGGGCCATTCATGAAGTTTCACAATGCATCATCTTGCAATTTGCCTTTTGATAAAATTTTTGTTAAACGCTTAATTCATAATCAAAATGTCCAAAGTTACTAACAGTGTAACTTTTATGATGATAGGTTCTTTATTGCATTGCTCGTTGCATGTTTCTCGTTTGTTGCAATTGGAGGTGTCCTATTCTACAGATTTAGGTTAGCTCCTATTTCACTTCTTGGTTGTGTTATTATTATCTTTGGTTTCGCTACTGTCTTGTACAATCTTGATCTGGATGTTCTACTCCTGGTTAAGTTTACAAGAAAATTCTGTTGTGTACACTAATTTGATTTCTATCGTGCTCTCCTAACATGCTTATTGCAAAGAGGAGCACGCAGTTGAATATGGCACATGGCTCCAAATAGGCCCATGTATTTGTCTTTTTTTATGTGCTGTATTAATATTTTTTATCAGAGTGCTATATCAATAGTGGATTGGATTGTTCTCATTTTTCAATAGTTCTTGTTTTGTTAAATTGTAGAACTCATCAATTTCAAGTACTAAAATTACTGAGGTACTTGAATTTGGAAGTTCACCTATAATTATAAATGAACAATTTAATCATCAGGAGAAAAAAAACATATTATTGACCAACTATAATATAATTTTTCATCAACTGATATACACAGTTGGACACAGTTGTAGGAATGCTGTTTGAAACTTGAATGTTGATGAGAAGAGAAAGAAATCAAATATAAAAAGAATGTGTATTAATTTTGAAAAATAGGTAGGTTTTGAGGAGTTAGATTGAAGCTTTGGAGATTTTTCTTTGATTACTGGAATCAATTACAAACATTCTGAAATTAATACTTGCTAGATGGAAATCCAAAACTTGAGGTGAAGTTTACTTTTAGAAAAATTGAAATTTAGCAACAATTCCATGGGAAGGGACTTCCTGAAGTCTCAAAATTCAATTCCAAAACTTTAACATTCCTGATATTTCGTATACCAAAATCTAGATGCCGGAGAAGAATTTAGATTGAGAATTTGTCATGCCCCGAGGGTTACTTGTTCATCAAACTGAATGGTACCCCTAGTGACAATATGAGAAATATGATATCGAACTTAGATAAGTAAAATAAACATCGATGTCAAATAAAAATGCGCTAACTTTTTTTTAAATACAAATACTGATGTGAATATACTAAACTAAACAAAGTAAAGATTATTATTATTCTACCAAAAACTTAAAGAGACGATACAAAAAGTAACCGAATCAAAACCAATGTTCTAAATGGCGGTTGAGGCGGTCGCCTAGGCGGGAGGCGGACCTCAACTACACCGCCTTGTGTTTAGGTGGCGGTAAAGTGTTTTCGATTCAGATTTGGGTGATGCGTTCGGACGCATCACCGGATTCTGGCAATGCGCCTGGGCACGCGCAACGGGTCTGGACTCATCGCTCGGCTTAGGCGACCAGTCCAAACGTGTCACGTCCGACGACACATCCCACACCGAAACACTAAAGCCGATCGTCGAATAGAATAGTTTTTTTTTAAACTTAGGATCTAATCAAAACTTTAGATTAATAATTTTAATCATGATTGAGATAATTTAAATAAGCTTAATTAAAATCCAATAAAATTATTCTATTAATTTAATATATATATTTAAAAAATATTATTATTTATATTTTTCAAAAAATATTTAGATTTAGATTAATTTTTTTATTTTCAGTTAATAGATTTTATAGTATTTTTTAAATTTTAGATTCTTTAGTTAATATATTATTTAATTATATATAAAAATAATAAAAAGATCAACCGCCTAGGCACTCCTAGGCGGACATTGACAACACTGCCACCGCCTATCGCCATTTACAACAATCAATAGAAAAACAAAATTTAATAACTTGAAGTCGAGCAAGACTGGCAAGCATTGATCTTTTAGCGACACTAGGGTAGTCGACACAACTGGCCCTCTATATAAGAACTTAGAAGTCAAAGAAAAGCAAGAGGTAGTGAGTACAAAACACTTAGTGGGCATAAGACAAATAGTGCATGACCAACATATAAGGACGGATACTATATATAAGGAGATCAAAGGAACCAGTCTCAGGTAATATATTTACTATAAAAGTAAGAGCGCCAATATAATCATATGCTAACTAAAAGCATAACTGACAACATAATACTCCACTAACTTTCTCAATTAGGTATAACCAAAAGTACATACAGTACATCCAAAACCTACATGAAGAAATACATAACCAACATATAATAAGTCATGATTGCGCGCAACAACATGCTACCTACGAATAAGGGTGTCCAAAATAAACCCGATTTGAGTTGACCTAAAAAAAAATTAGGTTCAGGTTGGGGATTTTCGGGTTCAGGTCGGGTTTGGATTGGAGGTTTTCGTGTTGAAAATTTTTGGGTCGAGTTCGAGTTGACCCGGGTTGACCCGAATTTAAGGTTTAGTGGATTTTTTGGGGTTAAATTAAATTTTATTTTAAAAATTAAGATATTTTTATGTATATTAATATCAATCTTAGTATGATAATGATGGAGTATTGAGATAAAAGTAAAGAATTATAGGAAAATAGCAAAAAAAAAGTCATTTTTAATAAGGTTATTTGAGTCAGATTCGAGTTGGTCGGGTTCGGGTTTAGCGATTTCGGGTTGTATTCGAGTTCAGAAAATTCCAACCTGAACCCGACCCGACCCCACCCAACCTGATCCACCTGAATTGACACCCCTTCCACAAATGAGTCTCGTAGACAGTCAAGATATATAAATAGTTATTGTCCACAAGAGAAATGCTCTACTACGGATGGTCTTGTGACAGATAAAACATATAGGTATGCTCTACTACGGATGGTCTTGTGATAGATAGAACATATAGGTGGCCATTGTCTGCGGGATAAATACTCTATCATGGATGATTTTATGGGCAGACAGGGTATATACGTAGCTATCTAGCTACGGACTATAGGCGAACTGCCTACCACGGATGGTCTCAGGGGCATACAAGGTATATATGTAGCTATCTAGCTACGGACTGCAGAGGAAGTCACTACTATGGATAGTCTCGTGAGCAATCGTGACATACAGGCATGCAAACCAATAATGACTAGTAAATAGTAACAATCATGTCCAATATTAAACTCTGCTAGCTACATTATGGTTCAATGATATTGTACGTATATAAACAATCAAGCATGAAGAACAATGAGACTGTATAGATATCGAATAGAATAAATATAAGGACAAGCAACTAACTATCAACTCAAGAAACAAATAAAGTGGCCCCCACGGGCTGGATCAGCTGGTTAGGTGCCTGCAGCTTGCCAATGAAGTCGTGGGGTCGAAGGTCGCCAGTTGCACTCGGGGATAAAACTCTGGTCTGCTGTGCCAAAAATTCCTTCGACCCCCAGTCACCTATCCTTCCCAGCATTAACTGTGATTTACTCCCTCTGGAATCTTGTGGGGCCGGGGCCAGGGGACCGCTAGGGTGGCGGTTCCACCTTTTTTTTTTTTTTTGCCAAGAAACAAATAAAGTGGAGTCATGCTAAACAAGTAAATGCTACCTAATTAACATAAATTAACGAAAAATCATGCACTAAGATCAATGAAACTTTAGAGGTCAAGGAAGAACTACCCACTTTTAGAGTAGAACGTTCTAGTTATCTTCAAATTCGGGGTTCTGTCTAGCTCAAATCCTAAAGAAAAGAAAATACAAGGCTATTTAAGTATTAAGCTAACACTAATAACAAACGTCATATGACAATTTATTCCCCAGTTCTTTAGTATTAATCATATTACTTTCTTAATTGATTGTTAGTACTTTAGTTAATAGATCCATGGCTTTATTAGTGTTAGCTTAATACTTAAATAGCCTTGTAAATGCTACCTAATTAACATAAATTAACGAAAAATCATGCACTAAGATCAAAGAAACTATAGCGGTCAAAGAAGAACTACCCACCTTTAGTGTAGAACGTTCTAGTTGTCTTCAAATCCGAGGCTCTGTCTTGAGCTCAAATCCTAAAGCTAAGAAAATACAAGGCTATTTAAGTATTAAGCTAACACTAATAACAAACGCCATATAACAATTTATTCCCCAGTTCTTTAGTATTAATCATATTAATTTCTTAATTGTTTATTAGTACTTTAGTTAATAGATCCATGACTATATTAATCTATCTGTCCATTTACCATTCAATAGATTCAATCAATTTGTAATTAATCTTAAGCTTATTAACTAATTAAACCCAGTTAGTAGTATGGTTCCTCTAGCCTTACACTTATTTGGTTAGCATGATAACTCAGTTAATTGGCGTTTTAAACCATCAACAAGCATTAACAGAACGGTTAATCCCTTCCTAAATCTCTAACAGATTCATGTTCATATACTGAGATAAATTTTCATAACATTTGAATGAACAAAGCTTAGGGAGTAAGGGGATTTCATTACCCATGGCTTCTTCTTCGGCGATGGCCCACTGTTGTTGGCAATGGTAGCAGAGTCGGGGGTGAAGGTGGCGGTGACTGCGCTATGGCGGCGGCAGTTGTTGCTTGTGTGAGGGAGAAGGTGAGTTAGCGCTTCGACCCAATCTCAACCCTCTACAGTCCATCGTAGTTGACCCTATCCCTCTGTCCTAAACGAGGACAGTGGGAGATGTTGGTCACAGCACTGACGGCGACATCGGGGCCGTGGCGTGCTTCAAAGATGTGAGAGGGAGAGGGTGAGGCGGCGGAAAGGGACTTACGGTAATTAAATGGGACATAGGCTAATTTCATAAATTAACTCCTCCTTTAAAATTGGTATTCTAAATAGACTCTTCTAAAGCTTAACCAATTTACCCCTATAAAATATCAAAAATTCATATTAAATTCTGAAAAAATCTAGAAAATTCTAATAAATACTATATATTCCTATAAATTTATTTACTTATTGATTATTAATTATTTTGTTATTATTTTACTAAATAGATTCAATTAGATAATTTTAATAATTTTAAATTCCTATTATCTCCGATATTAAATTAAAATACGATTTTAATCTCCTTTATATATATATATATATAACAGAATTAGATCTATGCCCATTGTCTTATGATGTAGAACTATATGAATATAGAAATATCTAAAGGTTATCAGTTTTTCTTTTTACAAAATGGAATTAAGAGACATTTTCATGAGAAGGGACTTCCTGAAGTCTCAAATACATTGACAAACAATTGGATAGCATTTCTGATAGGTAGCATACTGAAACCTAGATACCTAAGAAGAATATAGATTCAGAACTAGACTCTGTAAAGTGTAAACATTATATGGTGATGTAGATGATAAAAAAAATATAACAATTCCATTGATGTATTTCCTTATTCTGTTTCCATATTGGTGTCCTATTGGTCATATTTTGTTGAATATGACATATCAACAAGGTCAAAAATCATATTGTATCAAATTAGAGTTTTTCGCCTATGGTCATGTCATAATAACTTTAACTTGAAACAATATAATGTTTTCAAACTGAAGAGGAATTTCAACTCAAATTCAGGCAAAATTACCACACATACTGTTCCAGTTGAACTTGCTTAGATGCTCAATCACTTGGTTCCTCAGAACTGAACATAAACTAGTAGAATATTTATTCATCTTAAGTTGTCTACACACTCTTTTTTGTTCATAAATGCACCTCCTGTTATGAAGTTATCTATGGTTATTAAAACTATCTCAAGACATTCAGTTGCTATTTGTTTTTCTCCTACAGACAAACTAGCAAGCAGCTTGCTTAGGTCATGCATACATGCGTCAGTTTCTAACCTACATCTCCACATAATGCTGTCTGGTCTTATTCAGGAACAAGCATCATTCCCTGGAGGACTGCTTTTGGGAAGCTTGGGCTTGTCTTTGTTCATCTTCTACTCATTTAAGAGTATGATCATGCAACAGAAGCTGATATTCCTGTTTGTTTTATGTTTGTGATATGTGTTTTCTATTCATATATGTTAATGGTCTAAAATGTAGGTTGTTATGTAATTTGGCAGCAAAAAACTCGTGTTGAACGCATTCTTGGACTCATACTTGCTATATGGGGAATACTATTCTATTCTCGATTGTTAGGCACAATGACTGAACAATTTCGAGTAGGTTCCTATATAATGTTTCCAACACTGTAATTTTATTATTTGGTCTAATATGTATTATTTTAGTTTCTAAGAATTTATTTCTGAACTAGTTTATGTTGTCAGAACAACATGCAAAAAGTAAGAGAAGGAGCACAGTTGCATGTGATGGAAAGAGACCATATCATTATCTGTGGAGTAAACAGTCATCTGACTTTTATACTAAAGCAGATTAACAAATTCCAGGAATCTGCCATCCGCTTAGGTACAGCTAATGCAAGGTAATAATATCATCCCCTCCTATTTTATCCATATTATTGACTTGCTTTTTGGAGATAAGGCAGCGCTTCATTGTCTATGTTACAATTATGTAGGAAGCAAAGAATTCTTCTTTTGTCTGACCTTCCAAGGAAGCAAATTGAGAAGCTGGGTGATAGCATCACTAAAGATTTGAGCCATCTCGATCTCCTTACTAAAAGGTGCAATTAATAACTGAATCACTGATCAAACCTTTAACAGAATCTATATATTTTATTTTATTTTCTTTAAAGACCAAATATGGTTGTTTACTTGCTTACATTTGTTGCTTGTTAATCACTTCATTTGTACGCAGCTTCTGTTTCTCCCTTTTTGAATGAAACTGGAGGGGAAAGACCTACCTTATAATATAATATATAGAAAGAGAGATGCTTCCATGGAATCAAAGATTAGGGATGGAGTTAATATTAAAAGATATGTTGGTCTCCTTTCTTCTATAAGAATTATGCTGAGCCAGTTAGATGTGTTAGGTTAGGAGACTTGTTTCATACTATGGGCAACAAGTAAAAACTTGGTCAGGAATTCAGGATTAACCATTGTATATTGGAGGGAGAGAGAGTATTGAGGTTTTGAAGTGAAAGACAAAGGAGACGGCTGGAGGATTGAGCAGTCAAGAGGAAGGCCAAGTCCTGAAAGTTGCATCACCTGTTTGTGCAAAAGGTGAAAGTGCTGTTGTCTCCCATTGTGCAACCATAGAAGGGTGATGCAAGATCATGGGATACACTATCTTTTATCATCTAACAGACAGTTCTAGGAAGTGACGCAATTTTCTGTTGGAGATCTTTAGGTTGAATCCAGGGAAGATTTGCGGTTGCCCTTTATCATTCACAGCCAGTCATAGTTGTTCTTCCTGTACTTTGTTTGATGAGAGTGTTTTTAAGTCATTAAAGTCCTTAATTTCCATATTTCATTTACATGCTTAGATGGAGCCTAAAACTGCCAATGCCAGTCCCTAGCCCTGATGAAAAAAGTTGATGTTTGCATTTGCTCTAGATAGCCAACATCAAAATTGTCTGAACTTATAAACATAATCTTTAACTCTCTTTTAGCGAGGTTAGTTTCGGTTGGGTACCTTGACATGCAAAGGGGTAAGCTAGGAAGTCGACCAGAAACAACCCATCGTATCAAATGCTCGAACTAGGGCCGTTCTAGTTTTAGTTGTATCATTGTTGTTAGCTTGTACTATTACTTTTACCATACAGAAGTAAGTATGTAGGATCCCTAGGACTTTTTTCTATCATCACAGTATAGGCAGGTTAGTTGGAGGATGCTACTTTTTTTTTCCTTTATCATATTATCATAGTTATACATTGAGAGCAACTCTGAATAGCCTTTATGATTGTTCCATTTGAGGATGCAGACTTCACCTAATTTTCTTTTGTAGTTCTGCCAATATTGAAACAATTTCCATCTAATGTTTCTAGAAAATTTGATATTGCAGCTGTAGTTTAAGCTTGACAAGATCTTTTGAAAGAGCTGCAGCAGATAAAGCACGTTGCATCATAATTTTGCCTGCGAAAAATGACCGGTGAGTAGACACCTTAAGTTTTTTTTAAATAACCTGGATTTTGTCATTGGTGGATATTCTATACACGAGATTCAGGAATCAGGAGCATATAAGCTAATGTGAAGTAACATTGTTGAACCTCTTTGAAGTGATGTCCTACTTCATCTGAATAAGTTCTTAATTTATCCTAGGTCAACAAAGATCCTATTAATATTTGGAAAAAGGAAAAAAAATCATTATTAACAAACTTAAACATATCAGATTTCAGCAGCATTGTTGTTTTAATTGAGACTGCAAGTTGTTTAAAAGATTATGTTCCAAGATATCATGCAATCCTACATTTCTCTGTATTCTTGTGCTTTAGATTTTACACAAAAGTTGCTTATATGAGATTGTCAATCTGATCAGCTATGAAGTTGATACAGACGCATTTCTCTCTCTTCTAGCTCTTCAGCCTCTTCCTAATGTAAATTCTGTCCCTACCATAATTGAGGTATGTTGCTGGTGCAGTTGAGCATTTACATTTTTAAAAGACCACATTAAAAATTCAGCATTATTTTTCTAGTTTCCATTTGCTAGTAAAGGCCAAAGAGGTTAACTTCATTAGGATTGTTATCTTGCCAACAAGGATCAACTCTGTGATTTCTTCATTCTTTATGTCGTACTAGTTCCTGACACTCTAGCATTCAAAAGCTAGAACTTTCAAGATAAGCCCATCATAATTGGAACTTGTACTAATTTTCTTCTAGATTATTCTAGTCATAAGGTCAAATACTTGGGCATTATCCTATCATGAACAATTCAAGCATTTCTTTCTATTATTTGGAACTCTTATTGAACTGAGCAATTGATTCCATATTCAAATTGTGATAATGACATTTTTATTAATTGAAATTAGGCTTCCAGTGCTACCACATCCGAATTACTCAAGTCAATTACAGGCTTGAATGTGCAGCCAGTCGAGATGGTAGCTTCAAAGCTATTTGTTCAATGTTCTCGACAAAAGGGTCTCCTCAAGATCTACAGACACTTGCTAAACTACAGAAGTACTCCATTTCCCTTTGCTTGAAAACATAATGGTAGTTGCCATTCAATGCAATAACAAATATCAGAGAGATTTTTTAGGCATGGAATTTTGCTTGTCAAACCATTGTAAGATAATGATGATGATGACTATACTTTAAATGCTAACCTTAACGTTAGCATATAGGATTACATATTCAAAAACATAATGGAAAAATGGAGTTATTCTCTATGGCCCCACATGCATTTTCTTTAAGTTGGCAGATTAATCATTTCTATTCACTCTGTTTGTACCCTTCCTTTATGGTTTCCTTTTCTATGCTGATAACACAAGAAATTTTCAAATATACACCAATAAACTTGTACATGATCACCTCACATATCAATTTCTATTGGTATATATAATTAATAGAGAATCTGACCTTAGCCTTGTGTAGAAAATATTTCGAGACTTGCACTCTAATCCCTTAGTACTGCAATGGAGCAACCTAATCTCCCACCAAGGCTTGCCTGCATTTTTGATAGAAAATATTGTATTTTAAAATGTCTAGGTGGGAAAATTGTGTTATCATATTTCATCATTAGGCTAAATTCTATAGATGATTATTACTTATTTTCCATGTTGTCTAACTTCTGTCTTGATTAAGCATTCTACTTATTTTCAGTAGTTTTCTATGTGATAGGACTCTATACATGAAGTTCTTTCTCAACAGTATTCGCAAGACTGATTACTCGTACCATTTTGTATGATTCTTGACATATCAAAAATGTTGGTACCTGATTATTTGTCTATTTTTATAGTGCCAAGTCAATTTGATAAACCATTTTCCTACTCAGATTTTGGAGGTGTTTAGTGTGCAACAGGATGACTAGTTAGTGTTTGATGGCTCCTTATATTAAAAATCACTTGAGGGATTTTTTTTTTCTTATTCTTTCTTTTACTTCTCAGACAAAATAGGAGACCTGCTTTGGAACCTTAATGAAATCTTGACCTGTTGTTTAGTTCTTCTTGGTGACATGACATTTCATTTCTTTTTTTTTTTCCTTTTTTGTGTATATGGATTTCCTAGTCCTGGCTCATAACCTTCTATCCACGATGTGCCAATAGATTTCTTTAAACAATATTTTTTCTTATTAATTTTGTTTAGCAATAAGCAGAGCAGATTTTCTCATGGACATGAAATCTTGATTCTGTTCTCTACTTCTCTTACAGAAAATGTATTCAATATCTGTAGCTTCTCAAACCTAGTAGGCGTCAAGTACAAGTATGCAAGACAAGCAATCCAGGAGGTCAAACTAAAAGCAACAAGTTTTGCTATATATTCTCTGATGTAATACTCTTGTGATGATTTATTGATTGTCTTCTCTCCAGGCAGTGGTTTGCGGTCTACTAAGATCTGGCAAAATATATTTCCATCCAAATGACGAGGAAGAGATTAGACAAACAGATAAAGTATGAGCATCTACAATTTTTTATTGTTTCACCGAACCTTTTTCAATTTACATTATCTCCAGAGATTAAATTAGGTATTTGCACTCAACCTCAGTTATGGTGCACTCTGATACATCAGATTCTTCTGAGCCCTAATTGGGAACTCCAGTTGGCCTTAATATTTACATTCTCTTATCCTAATATTACTGTCTCATGGTAGTATCACCCAACTCGTCTAGATGATAGTCATAAAATCATTTCATTAGCTGACTTCCTTAATGATTCTAAATTGTCTCTATACATAAATATTAATTCAAAAGATCAAGTGAATTGTCTAAAGTTCATGTGTCCCTGTGATTGGTTGATACGGTTTCAGCTAATCAACCTTGATATCAAAATCATGGATTATGTGTTCTTAGAATAGGAATTTTTAATGTAACTATGTTATCATTTCCTATTTCAATGACAAGAAGCCACAAATCATGCTTAATGCTTATAAGAGAAAATTTCATAGTTGGTTTCCCCTTGTTTATTATATGTTGTTGCTAACTTTCATTTTGAAAATAGCTTCTGCTTATAGCTCCTGTTTTTGGAAAAAGAACACCAAACATATTCCTTCCTGTTGAGTCAATTGAACAACATGATTCCAACAAAGGCTCAGAAAGCAAAGCTCCATTCGAAGCTGAGATTAAGAAGTCAAGGCTCAAGAATATTGTTGAGCGTCCTTTAAAATCAAGCTCCAAGGTATTATGCTAATTAAATGAATTTACAACAATATTGAGAACATCATAATGCTTTTATATCATTTGCAGACTAATGATTTGCATCTTGGACCTCAAGAGTGCATATTCATGATTGGATGGAGACCGAAAGTTGCTGACATGATACGAGAATATGATAATTACCTTGGACCTGGTAGTTCATTGGTGTGTTCCAAATACTCATAATGCGATCATACTCTCTAGTTGCACTGTCAGATTAGTAAAAAAATCCTTATACTTTGCTTGACTGCCTCAATATGACACTAGAGAAAGAAAGTTTACAATGTAAAATTACATGTTTTCATGATGGATACTGAAGACTAAAACAACAATAACCATATCTTTTGAATTTGAAAACTTGGGTGACCAAGATGATTATGTATTTGAGAAGGTGATGGAGTTGGCACAAAAAGTAGAAGATGATAAAGACAAATCTAGCTAGTATGGTTTACAAGACTGTTGTGTTGAGTGTAAACCCATTACAATCTTTGTGTTCATCTCAGAAGCTCTGTTTCACGCTTTTGAGTTTGTGCCAGATGCACAGGGTCTTACAGTCTTGAGCAGATGATCTCAAGCTATCGGCTGATGCAAGCCAATCGCCCGAGCTCTTTCGGGATACCGCTGGTGGTTGCACGAGTTGAGCAGATTGCTAAGTCGTCAAGTGCTCTGTTGAGAGTCGGCGAGGAGCCAAGGGGCTTCCCCGACCCAAATGGAAGCAGAGTCGGTGCTTTGACTCTTCCGAGAGTCACAGATTGGATGCCGAGAGCTGCAACATGAACATCGAGTGGATGTCGAGTCCGGGAGAGCGCAGTTTCCTTAAAACAGATTCGTCCCCTCTAGCAGTGCTTGGAGGTTTCTATGGATGTTTATTTCCCATGATAAAATGGCAAGACCACGAGCTCAACTGAGCACTGGTTGTCGTGGCGGACTGAGCGTATATCTAAATGCTATCACGAGTTTCTATCAAGTGAAAAGTGCACGACAGAAGTGAAGAAACAAGGGGATTCAAGGTGGAAGACAATCACTTGCTAAGCTCATACTTTCTCTATGTGCTCATATACTCCTTATATAGGAGAGTATATTTGCTAAGCAAGTAAAGCTTTTACTTGCAAAGCAAGCCAACCATGGCTTACCTCACGTAATTGCCAAACAAGTAAAGTCTTACTTGACAAGCAAGCCATCCGCGGCGAGTTGTCTACATGGAATGCATGACATGCAAGCCATAGCTTGCTCAACAAGCCAAACGTGGCTTGCTTGATAAGCCACACACGTGGCAGTGCCACATGTGCATGATCATATAAAAGAGATACGTGGCTTGTACTTGGACACCTCGTGCCCTGACTGGTCTATAACGAGCAATAATGTTCACATAAGAACTCTTGGGTTAGTGCAAACCGGGCCTGGATTCTCACCCCATTTGCTCTGAATCAGCCGTAAAGCCTCTCTTTCACTGTGGGACTAAAACCCACAAGTCGTGTTTTCATTTAAATTTTCCAACGTGTTGCTCAACAGTAAGCACGTTGCTCAGTTTCAAATCTTCAGTGCAAATAGAAGTAGTGACAAATGTTATAGAACAATTCAAGAATTTAGTCAGGTTGTAATTTACTAATTGGCTAACCACTGAATGAAAATTCAGGTTATGTTAAATAAAATAGAGGATAATGACAGCAAAAGTGAAAGGGAAACAACCTCAATGTCTTTAACTCATGAGTGAGATCCATTGGTAGGGCACGTTCATGTGCTAGAGTTGACAATAAAGCGATATTTCCAGAAAACTGAACAGAAATTGAAATATGTAAAATAGTATAGAGGATAGTGACAATCGATGTTTTAAAAATCATCCTAGGCGGCCGCCTAAGGGTTAGGAGCCAGCCAGCCGCAGTGAAAACATGCTAGTTGGCCATCCTAGGCAGCCTTGACACCTAGGCTGCCCTCGGCGCCGACTAATCGATCGAATTGTCTAGGCGCTGTGGAAATATCAGAGAGTTTTTATGATTTTTTTAGTTTAAGCTTTTAAATTTAAAGTCCAATTAAAAAAACTGAAATGTAACTTTTTTTTAATGTTAAGCTTAAGTTTATAAGCCCTAAACTTTGGTCCAACAAGAAAATCGATTTGTTGGCTTGCCCACCAAACTTCATGTTCATCGTACTTAGTAATTAGAGCTGGAGACATCAGAGCGAATGAAGAAGCCTGCATTTTGGAGAAATTAGAGAGTTAAAAGGCTGGAGAAATTTATTTGAAGAAAATTTTATTGTTTGATCTTTCCACAACTGAGCGACTTGAAAGAGATTGAATTGAAGGTTGGTCAAAACCTTATCCTTTGGAAACGTTATTTCATCATACACTTGCAATTTTCATTGAAGTTGAAAGGTAATTTGTTTTAATTTTGATACTTGCAAATTGAAAGATAATTTATTTTAATTTTGACTTCTCTTCACTCGATTTCTACATGAGTCTGTCATTTCTATTTTTTTTTTGCTTAATGAAAAGATAATATGTTTCTTCTTAAGCATCTTGTTCTGTTATTTTTTTTGGCTGATAATATTGGAGCTTGAGAGAAAAATAAATTTCAAAGTGATTTATGAATTGAATTGAAGTTAGAGCAGTGGTCTTTTACTTGTTAAATATCGAAGGTTCAATGAAATTGAAAATGGTGGATAAAATGAATTAGATGATTAAATCACATAGCTTCCAAAGTTGCTGATTTTATTCTTAAAGCTTTTTTTGGATTACTACAATTAACAGATGAAGTGATTAACAATGTCAAACAATCCAGCTTCGACGACATCTATCACTCAGCCTGAATATGAGATTCTTAGAAGAAAGTCACAACGGATTGGAGTTTGGGATTTTAAATGATCCTAAGAACCTCAACAAAGTTAAATGCAAGTTATGTGGGAAAATAATGTCTGGTGGAGTTTATAGGGCACATTGAAAATATACCTAAAAATATATCTGATTGTCAAAAAGCATCTCAAGAAGATCGCAATAAGTGCAAACAAGCTATTTTAGAAGGAAGAAATAGAAAGAAGAACAAAAGAATAGAAGAAGAGAGTTGTAGAGTAGAGGTAAATATTCCTCTAGAGGAAGAAGATAATAAAATTGAAGGGATAGATGGACTTCAAAAACCTCTTCCATTTTGCCCCATGGATAAATATGCATCGATGATTTCTCTATAAAATTTAGGTTCAAGTGGAAGGAAAGTACTTCGTCAAAAAAAATATAAATGAGGCTCTTTTCAAAGAAAACTCAACAAGTTCAACAATATATTAGGAGATGAGTTTATGAAAATGGAATCTCATTCAATGCTATTGATAATGATAGCTTCAAGCAACTAATGGAGGTAGTGGGTCAATTTAGACTAGGATTTAATCCTCCAACTCAAAATTAACTTAGGGAGCCACTTTTGAAAGCTGAATTTAAAAGAACAAGGCAACTGCTAAAAAAATATGAAGAAGAATGGGCAAAGAATGGGTGCTCGATCATGTCAAATTCATAGAGTGATAGAACAAGAAGAAACATCCTAAATTTGTGTTAATTGCAAAGAGAGTACTATATTTTTAGAATCTGAGTCTTTAGACAAGGCATATACAGAATTTATTTTTGAGTATATTGACAAGTGTGTTGAATAAGTAGGAGATTAGACTATTGTTCATATTATAACATATAATGCCACTAACAATATGGCTGCAACTTAATTGATGAGAGAAAAGCGGTTTAGGATCTTTTGTAGTTCTCGTGCTTGAAAGTATTGACAAACTTCCACGATATAAAAAGGTTATTGAGTAAGCCAAGTCTTTTACCATTTTCATTTATGCTCACTATAAAACTTTGTCATTGATGAGTTTCACAAAGAAGAGAGATATAATTCGACCAGGGGTTACCGGGTTTGTATCAAATTTTCTCACATTCTGAAAAAAAATCTAGTTTAAGGGTCATGTTTACAAGTGATGTGGGAGAAATGTAAATGGTTAAAAACAAATAAAGGGAAATTGGCTTACTCTAATATGATGAGCATGAGTTTTTGGACTAGTGTATGACACTTTGTTTGAAAACATTTGCTCCTTTGGTAAGAGTTCTTCGATTGATAGATGGAGATAGAAAGCCATGCATGGGGTTTTTATATGAGGAGTTTTTTCAAGCTAAAGAAGATATCAAGGTGGCTCAAAATAATGTGAAATCAAATTATCAACATATTACATTGATTATTGAGTCAAAAATAGGATAAACTTGATATATCATTGCATATTGTTGCTATTTTGTTGAATCCTTATTTTTACTATAAAGATGGTTCCATTGCTCTTTACGAGGAGGTTGCGATAGGGATTTTTGAATGCATGGAAATTTTGCATGTCAATGAGTTTGATCTATAAGATACAATTATTAACAAGGAATATGTAAAATATAGAGACAAGACTAGGTTATTTGGGAAAACATTGGCAGTAAAAGTATGTGAAAAAAATGATGATACATTTGATCCATGTGCATGCTGGAGTACCTACGGTACTCACAAACCCAACTTGCTAAGAGTGGTTTTGAGGATACTTTCATTAACTACAAGTTCATTTGGGTGTGAAAGAAATTGGAGTGTATTTGAAGTAGTAGCTTAAACTTTAAGTCTTTAATTAAAAGTAAAGTACTAATTTTAAAGTTTATATTCATGTTACTAATTACAATATTTACTTTTTTTTTTAAGATTCATACAAAGAAAAGAAATAAGTTAAATGTCAACAAGTTGAACAATTTAGTATTTGTCCAATTTAATGCTAGATTGTTGAACAAATAAAAGAGAGAGAGAGGAATGTCGATGTCCTTCTTGCAAAAGATGCTTCAAATGCACAAAGTTGGATTGTGGATGGTAGGGAAGAGAATCAGGTTCCGAAATCACTTGGCAAATAGTTAATGAAGCAACTAGAGCAGACGAAAATGTACAACCCTGAAGAAGCTATAGAGTGAAAGAACTTCATGAGGATGATTTTGTATCTGAAGAAGAAGAGGAGGATCACAATGATGATATTGAGTTTATATGTAATGAAGAACAAATTGTTGAAAATTATGAAGAAGTAGAATAAATTTATGATATTTTATTAGTTGTGTAATTTTAAACTCATTTTAAATTCGATGTTATTGTGTTGGAGTTATAGAATGTGATTTATTATATAATTTATGTTGATAGCGTAGAATTTGCCTAGCGATGCCTAGTCCCTGCCTAGACGGCCTAGGCATTAGACGCTAGGTATTGGTCTGGCGCTCGATTGATGTCTAGCGATTTTTACAACCTGGGTGACAATAAAAGTGAAAGGGAAACAACCTCAACGTCCTCAAGTAAGGAGTGAGATCTATTAGCTATTGGTAGAGCATGCTAGTGGGTTAAGAGATGAGAGAGGGGAGATGCTAGAAATATGCTTGGGGCCTTTGAATCTAGAATTTAGGGGAAGATCCAAATATATATGCTAAGCAAATAATAGAGGTACTCTATGAGCCATAGAGGTAATTAGCTAAGGCATTGACAAATGTTTGGAATTGAAGGAGGCATGAGTATTCTTTGGTAGGAATTGCAATAGCAAAGTCCATGAAAAGTAGCAATGACTGGACCACTTGAATTTGGTGTTTAAAGGATGACCAAGTAGGTAAGCATGAATGCAGCAAACATCTTGTGCATGCTCAAGTACCTCACAATGAGAGCACTTGGGCTTGTCTTGTTGTCCAGATTGTTTGCCATGTCCTCAATGATGATCTCTTCCACCGCCACATGATCCTCTAGATGGCAATTTAACCACCTAAGTGGAATGCTCTACCATGGGATCAGAGGATGGTGGGTTAATGATAGAAGCTTAGGGCATTTGCATGTACAGGAGCCTGCAAATGCCCTAAGTTTATACCATAAACCCACCATCCTCTGATCCCCTGGTAGATCATTCGAATCACTTTGGTGGTTAAATTGCATCTGTAATTCAAGTCTTTACCGGCTCTAACTTAGGAAAAATAGCATGCAGGAACATAAGATTAGGAGCTTGTCAAGGCAATCTTGCATGCCCTGACATCTGAAATAATCGGGAATATATCTTTCAAATTAGCCACAAATACCCCAGAATCGACTAATGTGGGTAATTATTGTGGTGTCTAATTGTCATAATTGGAAGAGTTTACAAGTGAATATGCCTTGGAGATGTCCTCTGTATAGAGAATCCTAGCTTGTGACCAAGTCTAGTAGAGGGAGAAGGAACAATAGAAGATGCTCTCAAGAATTGGATCAATGGATTGCCAAAGGAGGCAAGTAACTAAGGCATTTGGTAGTGGTGGGCATAGGAGCCTTGACAGCTTGAATGGGGTTAGGTGTTCAAGCTGACTTTCTCCCATAAACCAAACTCGCACTATTGTTGCTTGAGCCCATAAAGCCTTTGTATCAATTTCTCCGTAGTAATTGTCATGAAACTAAAGAGACCTGAATGATCAACATTAGGATATAATAGGGAAATAGTTGGTAAATCTAACATTCTGGATTGAAAGGAGATCTCAATGATTCACAACTCAAGGTGAAATAACTGCTTGATATTGAGAAAGAGATTGAAATTTGCTACTTGAAATGGGATGTCTACCGCTTTCAAGGGAGAACAATGACAATTGTTCTCAAGTGCATGAGGAGGAAAAAGAGCTTATTGGGTAGCGGGAGCAGTCATAGTGATCAGAGAAGATGGTAGGATGTGGTTGGTTGACTGCTCTCAGGTGGGATTACTTCCTAGACACTGCTCGGTTGTTGCTTGGACTCGCTAAGGCTATGCTTACTGGACTGTTGACATGCCATGCAAAGGTGAATGATATGTGTGTGTGAACAGGCGAGTAGCACCTGCACTTGCACAAGTGAGCGATGCTTTGGATCAGCATGCTCAGACAAGCACCACTGCAGATCTGTTGCATATAAATAGGATTGTAAACAAGCCAAGCCAAGCCAAGCTTTGGGGTGTTCAAGCTTGTTTGATAAAATAATCAAACCTAAAATGAACCAAGGCGTTGAAATGATTGTTCAAGCTTGGCTTGGTTTATTTTTTTTAGTTTGAGCTTGGTTCAAATTTGGCTTAAGCTTGGTTTAATTAGACGTTAAGCTCACACTTGTATATTCATTTTAAAAGTTTTTTGTTTATTTAGTATGTTGATAAGTGTTTTATTAATAAACGTTGTTCGCGAATGTTGTTCGTGAATGTTGTTCACGAACATTAACGAGCGAACACATATATGTTCAAGATTGTTTGTTTAGTTTAATGAGTTGTTCAAGCTTGTTTATTTAATTGATCTTGTGTATATTGAACAAGCATAAACAAGCTTATACCAAGCCGAACATCAACCTTGTTCTAAAACGTTCGATTCATTTACAATCCTACATATAAATGTTTGTGTGCATGTAGACTAGTGATGTTGGGTGATTGTGCACGAGTAGATGAGCGTGCTATAGATCTGTGCCTGGGCAAGTGTCCACCTTCTGCATCATGGTGAATGTGAGAAGATCTCTATAATGTGCTGGCAAGAGTGTGTGCATGGGTTTTTCATCCAAAAAAAAGAGTGTGTGCATGGGAGGGGACTCAATATCAGCATCATGGTGTTGATTCCAGATTATGGGAAAATTAGGAAAATTAGGATCAATATTGTAGATAGTCTCCTCTTCCTAAATTGATTATTCATTAATGTAAAATCACCAGTAAGTCCCTACTACTATGATATTTACATTTAGGTCTCCGGAGCATAACAATCTCCAAAACATATAATTTTTTAGTTTAATGGTATGTTGGAATTATAGTAATTGGATGGTTATTTTTAGCTTGAAATTACACTGCCTTAAATGTTTTTCCATTTAATCATTAAAGTTGTTTGTTCTCTTTGGTAGGTTATACTGTCAGAAGCTTCCCTCGAAGAAAGGAATAACATTGTTAACCCTGTGCTCCAAAGCCAATTAAAGAACATCAAAGTTTATCATCTGGTATCTCTCTATTTGCTCATATTTATATATGAATTGTATTATATCTGTGTGAATATACCTACACTAGTATCTTGCTCATATAGATTGTTGGTTTATATGCATAGGTTGGAAATCCCGTCAACTATGAGATGCTAAAGGAAGCTATATCAAACACTAGAAATGAATACATGAAAGGAGAAGGCATACCTTTATCAGTCGTTGTAATATCTGACAGAGAATGGCTTGCTGGAGGTACATCTATATGAACGTCCACTTTCAGTTTTTGTAGTGAATTTGACATATTTGTTCTGCTGCAGATCCATCCCAGGCAGATAAGCAAACTACTTATTCCCTTCTTCTTGCTGAAAACATTTGCAAAAAACATGGCATAGAGGTTTGTTCTTTACTACTGAAGACATTTTGAGATTCCAATTACTTCTGAGAGTGAATCCAGGAAAACATCTGAAAGATTACTAACTAAAACAACGCATGCCATGTTGTCTCCATGAAATAGCAATTTTTTTGCTCTATAATGATCAATAGTTGCAACTCCTTCATGCTATGACTGTTGTGGTCCAGTTAACGTAACCAAGGAAAAAGGCTATAAAGTTGATTCTGTTAGCTAAATTACTACTGAGATCTACTCTCCTTCATTTCATTCGGTGCTTGGTTCGAACCAAACCTGCACTGAAAAGAATCAATATGTTAGTGGAGAGCTCTGCAGTAATTCTTTCCATCATTCATCCTTAACTCTGAGAGTGTATATAGATTTGTGGTAGCCATATTTGCTGAATGCTGTCGATTTGATTTTTTTGGTAAACTATGTTACAGACACTAGTTTACTGGATACCTATCCAATAGCATGCATCCATTACCTGCTCTATATTGTTTAACAGTTAGAAACTGAAACAGCATGATCCGGCATCCTATCCTGTTTCTTCATTTATGCTATTATCCTTTCTTATCTAATTAGATGATTTTATTGCAGTTATTTAACCTAAGTTTAGTCGAGAAACTGTGAACAAGATTTTCTAGTAAGGTGTGCTTTAAACATTAAGTTCAGTAACAAGGAGATGTTTCTTTTCAGGCGGTGAACCTAGTTGCTGAAATTGTTGACACAAGGCTAGGGAAACAAGTAATGTTCTATTTTTGCTAGCTAACAAAGAACATTGAATAACAAATCTTTAAACGAATCCATGTTTATGCAGATTTCAAAAATAAGACCTTCCCTTTTGTTTATTGGCGCTGAGGAAGTAATGAGCCTTGTCACAGCTCAAGGTTTTTTTTTCTTTTTCTTTTTTAAGTTTTGTTCATTTGCAAGCAAAATTCCTTCACTTTTATAGGAGTTGTGACTATTTAGAAAATGCGCCTGCTGAATGACAGTGGCTGAAAGTGCTGAGTTGAATGAGGTTTGGAAAGACATTCTTAACGCTGAGGGAGATGAGATATATCTCAAGGTAATATTATTTCCTTCGCTCTATTAGTTCAGCCATTAGCCATAAAATTTTCATATTTAGGCCTTGAACATTTGTAGAATTGCACAGATCCGTCATGCTTTCAACCATTATGGGTAAATGTTTGCATGTGTTGTGGTTCAACCCTAAAATTTGAAAATTATCAGTTTTGCCTACAAAAATTAGTCTATATGTTCTCAAGGTAAATGTTTGCTATGTATGTTCTTTCATCTTTTGGACAAAAATTACATGTCATGCACGTGTGGTTTCTTTATTAGTCTATATGTTCCATGTTGGTCCTGGGACGGGTTGGTGGGGGCGCTGAGGCCGAGCGCAGTCGCCTTTTGCCAACTTTATTAGTCTACATGTTTTTTTAGAGCAGGCACGGTTTGAGTTATGATTTAATAGGTGAAATCAAACCCAAATGGAATTCCTTTTGGTTTGAAAAAATTAAACCAAAACCAAGCCTATGGGCAAAGTTTTCGTTTTGAGCGGGGAACTAATATTTTTTAAAATTCAAAAGAAAACTACAAAAGCAGGCTAACTTATGGGGAAAGTGAAATTCTTCCCGAGTTTGGTTTTCTAAATAATGTCGTCTTCATGCATTGTGCTCAACAACAGGACATAGGCTTCTATATGAAGGAGGGTGAGACACCATCATTCATGGAGCTATCTGAGCGAGCAATTCTACGCCGAGAAGTTGCAATAGGTTATGTTAAAGGAAACAAGCAGGTATTTCACATTTTGATTGTGTAGTGCGCCAATACTTGTCTCACTGAGTTTAATTATAACCTTGTTGACATGATGGTAGGTCATAAACCCGCAAACAAAGTGGGAACCTCTCCTTTTAGAGAAGACAGATTCACTTATTGTAATTGCAGAGTTTGAAGGCGAGTAAGCATTCATTGTGTAATTCATTTTTTATAGCACACTTATCAGTCAATCTCAGTTATAGATAATTTGGCTTTATTTGCATAATAAAAGTGAAAAAGAGGTATGTTTTTTCCCCTTGCAAATCAAATGATTTGTGCAATTTGCAAACGTTTAAATCAGTGTAGTGATATCACCCTTGGATCACAATATCGAAATGTTCAGCAATCATTTATCAATTCAAAACCGATAAATCGTATCATTTTACAACTGTTTCATTGCAATAACAGGTAGATTTATTTTACTTGCAAAACTGTTGGTTGTTTCTTTGTCAAATTTGATCACCTCCTTTTGATCCATCATCTCCGGAGTTATAGTGCCATGGTAGAATATCTAGACTTTCACTCAAGCACTCATGGTTCGATCATTAGTTATGGAGTATTTATAGAAAAATTTTTTCTAAATGGAATGCGCAATCAAAGAATGTTAAATTTTTGGGTCGCTCATCGTGTGCATATCCTAATTTACCTTGATAGTCAATAAAATTTTTATAAGATTAGAATGATAATTCACGGACAGTCGATAAAATTAATTTAATTTATCATTATTTTCTTCGTTGTTTTTTTCTAGGTATGAGCACGAGCATACATTAATGCTATTGACTTGAAAAACGTAGATAATTGTCTCAGTCAATTAGGAAGAGTTATATTACTTTTCTTTGTTTTGCATATTAGAAATAATAAATCTATTAGAATAATTAAATAATACTTTCTGACACTTGTTTGAAACTCATAGGCTATGGGGCAGGATTAGTAAACAATTCTCCGGCCCATGCCTAAGAATTTAGTCCTTAATTTGCTTCCCATTCTCCATTAGATTTTCTAGCTATAGTTTTGAATTTTAATTGAAAAGATATTGTGCTTAGTATTGTGTTGACGGTTTGATAATAGTTGCAAAAGATGAAATTGTTCATCCTCAGTGTCCCCTATCGCATCCAACCAAGGTCATCACGAAAGAGGTAAATTATGGTAACCGAGAGGGCAAGTGGTGGGTGGAGTGAGGTACACAGGGTTCGAAGATTTACGTTTCGACATCCCTGTGATTCAACCCTGTATTCTCAACTGTAAACATCACCATCATTTATCATCTCGGATAATCCTTGAGGTTGACGTTTTGATAATAGTGCACATATTGATGTTTGAAAGAGAAAGAAGATGAAACAAAGAAATGAAATATTATTTTGAGTGATATCAAGTTTAATAATTTATCGGAACTTATATTTTAACCGTTACGACTGATATAGTAGAAGATTTAAAACGATTCTGATCTCCTTATGCCTTGTCTCATTCTTAATTCTAATATATGATCGACGTCATATATGGAAACATCCTATTTTGAGATTTTACATCCCACAAAACTCCGTATGATCTAACAATTATAAATCATATTAGTTATAATTGAAGAACGCCTTATTTATGACTTCTCCAGTAGATAATAATCTGAATCCCAACATTATCCTGTTTGAATGGAGCACAATAAATTTTTTTTCTAATGGATTTTTTTTAAGAGTTTAATATTAAATATATAATGTACTTTTTTTTTTTTTTGATAAATACATTATGCATTGTATGTGATTTGTACATATGCAGCGCATTCTCCTTTAATGTTACGACAATTTACATTAATGAATGTTACACAATTTAACAATTTAACACAATTTAACAATTTTATATTTTTTAAAAGAATATTAATAACAATAATTTATCAAAGGGTGCACGTAGCTTTCTGAATTTACCAAAAACACATACTACTTTGATATTTATTAAAGAACGCACATTTTTAAGTGCATTTCTCATTTTATCTTTATGAGTTCTAACAAATCTGACTTTTTTACTTTTCTCTATTATTTCTCATTCTCTCTTCTATTGCTCTCTCCTATGCATGTAACTAATCTTATTTTTCCTCCTCTCTTCTCTTTCTTCTTTTTTTTCATACATGCATACATAACATAGGCCTGATATACAAATCATATCAGACCCACGGCGTTTAGAGTTTAGTTAATTTTTTGATAATATTTTAATACATTTAGAGAAGTCAAAATAATCAATAAATAGTATATTTGAACTCTTTATAACATCAAAAATCGATCCATTATTTATTTAAGCTTCTACATAGGTATAAAATTATAATAATGATGAATGGACAAAACTCCTCATGCGTGGGCCTAACATGGAGGTTTTTTTGCTGATTTTTTATTACATTTTAACACCTTATAGATGTCAAAATAAATAATAAATAATATATTTGAACTCCTTGCAACATCAGAAATCCACAAGAATTGAAATGGACGTAATCAGAACTTTCTAGGCCCATTATTGAGTTTTGACCAATAATATCAAGCCTAATGTAGGCTTGATATGGAATCATATCAGGCTCAACATAGGTCTGATATGGAATCATATCAGGCCCAACGTGGACCTGATATGATTCCATATCAGACCCAATGTTTGAAAATTTTTGCTGATTCTTTCTTATTATAATTTAATACTTTTTGAAAGTCAAAATAAACAATGGATAGCATATTTGAACTTTTTGCAATATCAAAAATCCATAGGAACTGAAATGGGCGCAATCGGAGCTCTCTAGGTCCATCAGTGGGTTTGGTCAAACCCACTGATGGACCTAGAGAGCTTCGATTGCGCTCATTTCAGTTCCTATGAATTTCTAATATTGCAAGGAGTTCAAATATGCTATCCGTTGTTTATTTTGACATCTATAAGATGTTAAAATATAAGAAGAAAGAATCGGCAAAAAACCTCTACGTTAGGCCTGATATGAATCATATCAGGCCCATGTTAGGCCTGATATGATTCCATATCAGACCCAACGTGGGCCTAATATGATTCCATATAAGGCCCAATGTGGGTCTCACTCTATTAGGAATGCTCAATTATTTTAGGAACTCTTCATTTCATAATGGATGTGTCTATGATTGCTCCAACACTGTGTGCCACTGGTTTGGTGCAATCAAGAATGAAAAATCCTTAAGCACATATAGGTAGAAGGAACAAGCAAATGCTTAAATTGAACAATCATACAAGTCACAATCACTTAAGGCCAGTACTCAAACTCTTGGATGACATCAATGTAGTGAAAAGGACACCTTGTTTAAATTGAGTTCCTCACCCTGGAAACTTGAGGTACTCTTCTAAAATTGTCACCCAGTTTGGTGTCCTTTTACCTCTGCAAGCTGGGTATGGGGGGAATATCAATACTCAAGCTAATACTATTCATATCAGGCCCAATATTTAGAGATTTTTGTTGATTCTTTCTTTTTATATTTTAACACCTTATAGATGTCAAAATAAACAATGAATAGCATATTTGAACTCCTTGCAACATCAGAAATCCATAAGAACTGAAATGAGCGTAATCGGAGCTCTCTAAGTCCATCAGTGAGTTTTGACCAAAATCCACTGATGGACCTAGAGAGCTTCGATTGCACCCATTTTCAGTTTTTGTGGATTTCTGATATTGCAAGAAGTTCAAATATGATATTCATTGTTTATTTTGACATCTATAAGGTATTAAAATATAATAAGAAAGAATCAGCGAAAATCTCATATGTTAGGCCTGATATGATTCCATATCAGACATACATTGGGCCTGATATGAATCACATCAGGCCCAACGTATGAGATTTTTGTTGATTCTTTCTTCTTATATTTTAACATCTTATATATGTCAAAATAAACAATAAATAATATATTTGAACTCGCAACATCAGAAATCCACAGGAACTGAAATAGACGCAAATAGTTTTGGTCAAAATCCACTGATGGACCTAAAGAGATCAAAACCCACTGATGGATCTAAAGAGGTCAAAACTCACTGATGGACCTAGAGAGCTTCGATTGCGCTCATTTCAGTTCCTGTGGATTTCTGATATTGCAAGGAGTTCAAATATGCTATTCATTTTTTATTTTGGCATTTATAAGGTGTTAAAATGTAATAAAAAATCAGCAAAAAACCTCCACATAAGACCCACGCATGAGGAGTTTTATCCATTCATCATTATTATAATTTTATACATATGTAGAAGTTTAAATAAATAATGGATCTATTTCTAGGATTATAAAGAGTTCAAATATACTATTTATTGATTATTTTGACTTCTCCAAATGTATTAAAATGTTATAAAAAAATTAACTAAACTCTAAACATCGTGGGTTTGATATGATTTGTATATCAAGCTTATGTTATACATTCATGTATGAAAAAAAAAAAAAAAAAAAGAGAAGAGAGAAGAGGAAAAATAAGATTAGTTACATGCATAGGAGAGAGGAATAGAAAAGAGAGTGAGAAATAACAAAGAAATGTAAAAAGTCGGATTTGTCAGAAGGATAAAATGAGAAATGCAATTAAAAATGTACGTTCTTTAATAATATCAAAGTAGCGTGCATTTTTTAGTAAATTCAGAAAATTACATGTGCCCTTTGGTAAATTATTGTATTAATAAAAAATCTAGTACAATATGATAAAAAAATAATACATGCCAAAAAAAATTATTTTTGTTATTAGCATTTTATCTTCTTTTTTGCCATTGTACCATAACACAAGGCTCGCAAGTAGGCCGTCGTTGCAAGCTCCCCTTGTTAAATTAACATCATTATACGAAAGAATTTAGATAGAAAATATATATTCATAACGTCTCATGATATTTAAAATATCCTTCTACCCTCCCATTATAAAATTGATTTGTCTCAAAATAGTGCTACCTTCGAACTGTCTCGTATAAAATTATTTCACCGCGTCACTTTGGTATAAAAAACAGCTAAAGTGAATACCATTTTAATAAATTTATAAATAAAAAATACTATTAATATTCTATTAAACTTTATATTTCATTATATCTCTACTATCACTAACTTACGATCCTTAGAGTGCATTTCATTTAAATTATAGTATAATTTTAATTATGTGATCATCAAATAATTACATAATTAAAATTATGGGAAATAAAATATAACTAAATATTGTTTAGTTCAACCTAAGTAATGCAATAAAAACTTATTTATTTGAATATTTTAATGAACAACTTAATTTAATATTTTACTGTATTACCTTCAGTTATAAAACTAACTGATCCTATCTGAGATCTGCGGAGATAAGCACTGGTTCTGATAAATGATGATGACCTCCAGTGAAGACGAACTCTGAAGATCTGAAGAAACTCCTCAATGCTCCTACGCACAGTGAGACGAGCTAACAAAGCGTTAGTAACCTAAGACCGGGGTGGGGATCCCTGGCTAGGCCCTCCAACGCTCAAGTCAGTTCCTCTCACAAAAGGAAGAAGAAGAAAAGTAACTGAAGTGAAAACAGAGTTTAGATGCTAGAACTTTCGTACCTTGCCAACGGAGAAGATCTCCTTTTTATACCACCTCACATGACCTCCATAATCGTGAAGTGGTCCTCGGTTCATTAGAGTTTGTTAGAATATGAGGTTATCTTCTATACTTCGTACAATAATTCTTTAAGGAATCTTTTCTATACCCCAGATGTACCCATTTTGTCGTTTATGACTGGTATTTATAATGGGAACACGTCGTCATAATTGAAGAAGCTTCTAGAAGATATTTTCCGCCAAATGTTCTATTAAGCATGTCTAGGCCGGTCGTTCAAACTAGCCATATATCAAGAATACCCCTTTTGAATATATCTCGGCCGATCATTCAAGCCAGTCGTATACACTATTAAGAATGCTTCCTGTTGAATATGTCTCAGCTGGTCGCTCAAGTCGACCGTATATACTATTAAGAATAACTCCTACTGAATATATCTCGACCGCTCGTTCAAGTCGGCGGCATATACTATTAAGAATACCTCCTGCTGAATATACCTCGGTCGGTCGTTCAAGTCGGCCATATATATTGTTAAGAATACCTCCTGCTGAATATATCTCGGTCGGTCGTTCAAGCCAACCATATATATTGTTAAAAATGTTTCCTATTGAATATGTTTCGGTCGGTCGCTCAAGCCGACCATATGTACTGTTAAGAGTACTTCTTATTGAACATATCTCGGTCGATCGTTCAAATCGGCCGTATATTATGAACGTATTATAAGGCTAAGTGACTTTATTCTCGGGCGGGCTCTGTATCCCGACCAAACATATGTGAGCATGTGGGTGCTCGCTTGGCCCACGGTCGACCGATAATAGGCTGAGAGTTATATATAAGGCTAAATGTCTTTATGCTTGAGCAGGCTTTGCCCGGCTGAGCATATATGAGCGTGGAGGCACTCGCTCGGTCTGCGGTCGGCCAGTAATATGCTGAGAGTTATATAAGGCTAAATGCCTTTATGCTTGGGCGAGCTTTGCCCGACCGAGCATATATGAGCGCGGAGGTACTCGCTCGGCCTATGGTCGGCCGGTAATATGCTGAGAGTTATATATAAGGCTAAATGTCTTTGTGCTCGAGCGGGCTTTACCCGACCAAGTATATGAGCGTGGAGGAGCTCACTCGGCCTACGGTTGGCCGGTAATATGCTAAGAGTTATATATAAGGCTAAATGTCTTTATACTCGGGCAGACTTTGCCTGGCCGAGCATATATGAGCGCAGAGGCGCTCACTCGGCCAACGGTCGACCAGTAATATGCTGAGAGTTATATATAGGGTTAAATGCCTTTATGCTTGGGCGGGCTTCGCCTAACCGAGCATATATGAGCGCGGAGGCGCTCGCTCGGCCTGCGGTCGACCAGTAATATGCCGAGAGTTATATATAAGGCTAAATGTCTTTATGCTCGGGTGGACTTTACCCGACCGAGCATATATGAGCGCGGAGGTGCTCACTCGACCTTTTGTCCTGGCTGTCATTCTATTACATGCCCTTACCTAGGATGGGAAGAACAATCTGGTAGCTCCAGGGAGCAGGATAAGTAGAAGATTATTTCTTTGCCAATATGACTACCCAAATAAAAGTTGAATTCCGTTGGATGACAGATTTTCCTATTGGCAATAGTACCGGGCAAAATATTCCTGATCTAATGAAAATTTGTTTTCATTCCACAGAACGTGATAATGAGTCGGCTTATCCGTCCCCTATATTCCCAAAATTTGTTCAAGTTGTCATTCTACTACACGCCCATACTTGGGGTAGGAAGAACAATCTGGTAGTTCTAGGGAGTGAGACAAGTGGAAAGTTATTTGCACACTGTATCCGTCTATAGGAGCTTTTCTTAAGTCTAAGAGTTATGACTGTATTTCTAATGATAATGTAAAATTCTGTATCTATATTTGATTATGCTATTTACCTTGCTAAGTGTTTCTTGTGGTTGGTCACGTGAGGATTGGTCGAATGAGAGGTCCCATGTGTACGCCTGAACAAATACGAGTTCGACTGGACTTTGGGGTTCCTTTCTACACACAAGGTCGGTCGGGATTACAATTGGTCGAAGCCTCTTTCCTGTTTACAAATTTTGTTTATTCGTCCATATTTTAAGATTCACACGATTTTTCAAAGTGGTTTCATCGGTAATTGGTCCTTCGACAGAAAGAGAACGTTCAAAGATATGGCGGTTCAGTGTATGATTCGATATGTTCTGTCCATCATAAATGCCTCTTCCTGGGTGTACGCCACGTATCTGTTTTTCTCCTTTTTCTAGGTAACTCTCGGTACGTTTTTCGTTCATGTCTCATCACATATTCTTCTTGGGAAATCAACGGCTCTCTTTTACGGAATCGTTTTATTTCGACGACAGTCCTTATATTGGCCTAAAACCCTAAGCCTTTTTTTTTTTTTAACTTTTTACTCTTTGTCTTCCTCCAGTTATTCCTTGGTGATTTTCTTTTCCGACCTTTCTCCACAACTCGCGCTTCTTCGTTTTCCCTGGTCGTCTTTTGTGACATTTTCTCCTTTAGGATTCAGTAAGTCATCTGCTTCTTAAGTGTTTCAGTTTTTTGACATGGTTGAAGAATCCCTACTCCCTTGGTATGCTCAAATTTATTTTTCCTTCACTGTCGCTGACCTAACTTCCATCCGCTCTTAGTACGAAATCCCTAAAGAATACCGTATTAGGGTTCCACCACCTGACACTCATCCTTGTCTTCCTCCTGACGATTGTATTACCTTTTTTAAAGATCAACTAATTGTGGGCTTACGCTTTCCCATCCCGATATTCTTGATAGATATAAGTCAATATTTTGGTATTCCTCTTCAACAATTTACCCCAAACGCCTTCAGATATCTATATGGGTTGTATATGGTATTCCGCCTCTTCAGTATACCTCCTACTCCTCAAAATTTTTTCATGTTTTCCCATCCTAAAAAATCAGAACCAGGAGTATTCTTTTTCCAGTCTCGCCCGAAGATGGTGTTTTTTAAAGAGATGCCTTCATCCATCAAGAGTTAGAAATCATGCTTTTTCTTTGTCAAATTTCCCAACCCTGTCGCGTGGTCCACTAAATAGCAATCTTCCTTTCCTCCTCTCCCTGATGTGAGGGAGCTTCATCAATAACTCATCTTTTCTGAATACTCTAGTAAATTACTAGGTCATCGCTTTCATATTCATCAGTGGATACGCGATGATCTCTTATATCTTTTTGGCTTCAGTCCTATTCAAAAGAGCCTACAATACTCTTTTGGTAAGTTTTAAAATTCTTAGCTATCCCTCCTTTACTAACTAAAATATTTATTTTGTTTGTTGCAATGGACACTCTATATAGAGCTTTAGTTGACAATGCAATCTGCCTAGAGGAGGAGGAAGTGTTAGCTAAGGAGCAAGAGCTTAGAGCAGAACTTAATGTCGCAACTCAAGCATCTGGTGCTCCTTTACCTGAACCCTCCAATCAACCAGCACTCGTTCCTAGCCCTCCAACTACTCTTGGGGAAGCATCTACCAGCGTACCTCCAGAAGATACCCCTTCGGACGTACAAGAATAGGGATCTGGGGCTACTCCTACAAGAAAATGCCCCGGGCATCGTTTGACATTAGCACCCCGATCCAAAAAATGGGTTGTTTCTACCTCTGAAGAGATACCCACAGGGGATATTCCCCCTTCTTCTCCAGAGCCTACCCTTTCCTCTTTGTATTCTATGCTTGCTTCTTCCCCTTCTCAATTACCCAAAGATCCTCCTCTTCTGAGTGATAATTCTAACCCTGAGTTTATGACGAATCTTCCAGAGTCACTTTTCCTACCACCCCCGATAACTTTGGGTTCTTCCATTCTTATCTTTTCCCCTCCTTCTATCCACAGCTCGTTATCATCTTCCTCCGCGTCTGCTCCTACTCTCCTGATACTATTGGGGGGTTCTTTAACAACAACCTGGGCAGAAGTTTGCAAAGAGCTTAAGAAGCTGACCTCTACTGACTGGGCTGACAAGTTTTCGTTTGAGGAAACTAAGGTAATATACTCTTCATCTCTCTGTTTTTCCATTAATGTATTCTAATACTAACTGTTTTGACAACGGTGGATTATTAATATGAGTATGGCCTGACACATGTATGATCTAACTCAAGAAGTGGCCAAGCTAAAACAGCAAGCTTCTGGAGCCTCCTCCTCTCAAGCCTCTGAAGAGTATCTCACCAATTACAAGAAACTCGAAAGCTTCTTGAGGTAGAACTCGTAAATTCAGGCAAATGGAAAGCTTCTGCAAAAGGTTTTGAATCTCAAGCTAAGTCAGAGACCCTTCTCCGCACTGAACTAGCATCCAAAGTGGATACATATGCTTCTGAGAATGCTCAGTTGCTATCTCAATTGCAAACGTTGAAGGTGGAATTAGCTGCTAAGGATGTTGCTCCGGAATCTAAGAATTCTGAGTTAAATTCCCTAAGCTCATCCTTAGCTTCGATTAAAGCAGAGCTAGCCTCCAAGGAGCTTAAATCAAAAGCTTCCCAAGATGCTTTAATAGCCTATCAAGTAGGTGAAGTTGAGCGATTTGAAAAGAGGACAAAATCCCTCCTAGAATCTCTTGAGTTTAATGCTCCTATTGCTGCCTCCTAGCCAAAACTTTCACTCATGGGGCTGAGGGAGGTGTGAGGCAACTAAAAAGGAAAGGGCATTTGGTTTCTGATCCTCTCACTAACTTTCTTGACCATCGGGAACTACTCACTACCATACCACTCGACATGTTCCCTAAGTTGATCTCAATATGTTTTTTTAGCGTAGAACAATCTTGAATGTTAACTTTTTCCTTATGATGTTCTAATCATTAATTCCTCTCTGTCTTTGTCTATGTTTGATGAATACTCGGCAATTTATATGGTCTTTAATGTTGGCTTTGGTTGGTGTGATTTTATTGTTGAAGAGCTAAGTTATTCACTCACAAATGTTTTATCACCTTTAAGATTATCATTTATTCATCTGTCTATAAACAAATTATCCTTCTTTGGTAATGACCAGACAAGATCATTCCTATGTTGAATTTCCTCCGCACTTAATATTCAACCGACTATCAGAATCAAATTTACTCCTATATTTAATGTTATCCGGGCTTGATACTCGATCGGTCGTTGATAATTGACCGAGTTTACTTATATGTTTGACATCATTTCAATTTAATACCTGGCCGACCATTGGTGTCTGGTCAAGTTTACTGATATGTTTAATATTCTCAAACCTTAATACTCGGTCAACCATTAATAATTGATCGAGTTAACTTATACACTTAATATTATCCTGACTTAATATTTGGTTGGTCGTTGGTGTTCAATCGAGTTTATTTATATGTTTAATATTGTTTACTACTTGGTCGGTCTTTGGTGACCGATCGAGTTTATACTAATGCTTAATTTCATCCTTAATATCCGGTCGGCTTCTATTAGCCGATCGAGTTTATGCTTGTGCTTTAGTTTTCTCTATACTTGATATTTGGCTGATCTTTAGTGGTCAATCAAATTTATACTCGCGCTCAATTTCAACCTTAATATCTGACCGGTCTTGAATGACTGGTCGAGTTTATGTATATATATATATATATATATATATATATATATATATATGTATATATATATATATATATATATATATATATATATTATTTGTATATATATATATATATATATATATATATATATATATATATATATATATATATATATATATATATATATATATATACACTAACCCTAAGTTTTGATAGACTAATGTTGGCCGACCGAATTCGTAATATAAGAAATCTCTTTAAGGCTCTCCGAATTTCTTATAGTTAACTTCGGTAATGATTATAGTATCTTGGGAATATAACCTTTCGTATTGACTACCCATACTATTTCCTTATTGGTGACACGCTTGCCTATGATGTTTGGTGTGCACCTGTTTTATTGTGTTCGCCGTCTCACTATTCCATCCAACGGCTCCTCTTCAATCCCACTTTTCTTGTCATCTCAATCCAACGTTTTTGCTTAAAACACCCTTTTCGATGCCCTACCAAGGCTTTTAAAGGTAAAATATAGAAACAAATCCCTAACATTTCGTCTTCTTCCTCTTGTTCGTGTATCCTTTGTTCTTCATTCTCTGCTAACTGTTCTTCTTCTTCTCACCTCTTTCTATTAACAATGTCGACCCTCTATGAATGGTACACCCAATGCTCTTTCGAGTTTTCTGCAATGGAAGCCTGTGAGTTTCAATGGAATTACAACTTCCCCTTGTACGTGGTCACTCCCACCCCCAGGGATTGTCCTCATCTTCCTCCTCCAGAAAATGTAGTGATTTTCTGGGAACAGGTTCTATGTGGTTTTAGGTTTCCTATTCATCCTTTTTTTTGTTGACATTAGTAGATACTTTGACCTTCCCCTAAATCAACTTATTCGTCAATCATTTTCTATCATGGTTGGTTTTGTTGTTATTTCCTGTCTACTGGACTTTCCCCTATCTGCTCGACTTTTCCATCATTTTTTCGTTCCCCATCAAGTGGAAGATGGTGTTTTCAAATTTCAATCACACTCTAAAACTACTCTGTTCTATAGATTCCTCCTCAAGGAGAATGGGGGGATAAGTTTTTCTTTATGCCTCTTCCTTCTCCACCTTCATACCCCATAACCTGGCATCGAGAGTTTTCCCCTATTCCTCAATTGGGCAATATTTTGGAAGATCCTGTTCTCCGTTTTTCAATGGAGAAATTAAAGGGCGTGAAGTTTAACTTACCTGCCCTAATTGTCGAAAACTTATTATTTGCTTTTGGTCTTAGCACAATAGACACAATCTTAGATGTTTCCTTTGGTAAGATTATTCTTCTTATTCATGTTTTGAACCATTTTATGTTGTTTCTAATATAAATTTCTTTTTTGTCTTCGGCTGATGCTATTCTCCCTGCCCTCATGTACAAGAATCCTCGCTTGACAAGAGCAACATTAACGAGAATGGGTGAAGAACTATTAAAAGATCACCCTCTTGATCAACCCCCTTCTTCCCTTGGCCTACTACCTCTCTCCGAACAATCTCAGGAATCTTCCAGCTCCTCGGAACCCAGAAACCTCGTACTTTAACTCCTTGTCCTCTCTCTCATACCATAGCTGATTTTGAGCAAGTTCCCATTATTCCTGTCAAAATCTCCCACTCTAGAGGTAAAGAAGTTGCTCCCCCTATACATGTTCATTCCAATTCTACATTACTTATGATGAGACCAGGACTCCTCATTCCTATGTCTCCTGTTACTCCCCCAGCTGCTTCTTTATCAGAGGAGGTACCCATCGCTCTTAAGGATACATTGCCCCTTCTCCCATTTTACCTTTATCTTCCACCAGGCCTCGTGCTAAGAGAACTCCTTGCAGGAGATCAGTTACCTCTGGGTCTATTACAACACCCCTTGAATAGGGTTCTCCATTAGTGAACCTCCCATCTCCTAACCCCTCTTCACAAGCCTCTGAACCTCCTTCCTCCTCTTCTTCACCATTTACAGGTTCTCCTCGCCCTTCCATCTTACCATCTCTGCTCGGTCAAACTTCTACCTCTGCCTCGTATGGATTATTACAACTAAAGGGGACACTAGCTGAGTCTTGGCTGCAATCCCAAGCGCATATGAGAAGAAGCACCTTCTCTGAGCGTGCTGATGACCACAATCGTCAAGCCACTGTGATAAGTTTTAAAATTTAACTTCCTTGTTTTGTGCTTACAAAATGTGACTCTACTATCATTCTATCCAGCTATATGCCTCGATCCTGCATTTAGGTAAGTTAGTTGTAGATTTGGAGAGAACTAACCAAATTCTAAAATACAAAGTGGAGGAATTACAAGCTGCCTCCAACCTCCCTAATGATGAACTCATTCAATTACGGGATAGAGTGAAGTCAAAGATGAGTCACTGCTAATTTAGAAAAGTATTTGCAAGACACCCGTCAAATGTTACAATCCCGAGAGGAGGAAAAAAGAAACTTAGAGTTACAGTTAGAGGGACTTAATTCTACATTTAGCATTGAAAGAGCTCTAAAAGATAAAGCTCTCTTGGATGTTACTCTCAAAACCACCCTGCTAAACCAGTTACAACAATCACATGGTTCAGGGTCTTCTGAGTTAGCCCCAGAGTTGGCCTCTAAGGACTTTGCCTTGTTCCAACAACAAGAAAGATTGTGAGCCGAAGATTTGCAAATAAGCTCGCTCCTAAAAGAATTAGAGGATGCTAAGGCAGAGAAGACTAGCCTACAATATGAATTTCAAGCTTACAAGACAGGTGAGGAAGAACGCTGGCATAACAGGCATAGGGCCTATTTAAATTCCCCTCAATTTGGTGAGGAGTATGCTAGACAAATTGTGGGAACTCTCACTCACTCAGTCGATGGAGTAATCCAACAACTGAAGAGGGGGGTTGTTTATCTGAAGTCCCTCCTCCCTTGTTTATAGATCGTCGATGACTCAACCGAGAACTCCCAATAGATCTTTTGAGCAAGTTTGAGTAGACTTAGAATTTTGTACTTATATTTTATCATAATTTCATGATTGATGTATATACCATTTGTTATTTATAAAATGTTAATGAAAGTTCATACTTACCTGCTCTTTCTTATGTGATTTCCTTTTCTTCAGAAACCCCAAGCATTGATATGAATGACCTTGTTTAATATGTTCACCATATGTAAAGAAATCCATGGAAAAATTATAAGCAAAGGAAGTAGATCCCCTATTTATCCTCTGAGTGATATATAATGATAAATGAACTTCTTTTCTGATGCCCTCCAGGTTCGTATGATAAATTAGGTGCCTTGCTCATATATGAAGCATTTTCGACTTTCCCAATGGACCGTTCGGATTTATATATCTAAGCGAGATTAAATATCTGCTATGTAAATGTTCCTTTGTGCTTTCTCGACTGTGTAGAAACCCGGTCGGATTTGTATTCCCAAGTGAAATGGAATATATGCTATATAAATTTTCCTTCGGGTTTTCCCGACTGCATAGAAAATCGGCCGGGTTTGTGCACCCGAGCGAAATTGACTATATACTATATAAATGGTCCTTCAGGATCTCCCGACTGTATAGAAAACTGATCGGGTTTGTGTGCTCGAGCAAATTTTGAATATCAATAAGTACTGTTTAATGTTCAAACCCATGATTGATCTTAGAGAAGGTTTAAGGTCTCCGATTCCCCTTAAGGAAGTCAGGTCGGTCACTCCTTAGGGTCCTCGATCGATTGTGATAGAGGTTTAAAGTCTCTGGTTCCCCCTAAGGAAGCCAGACCGATTACTCTTTAAGGCCCCTCGATTGATTGTTATGGAGGCTTAAAGTCTCCGGTTCCCCCTAAGGAAGCTAGGCCGGTCACTTCTTAGGGTCCTCGATCGACTATTATGGAGGTTTAAAGTTTCCGATTCCCCTTAAGGAAGCCAGGCCGGTCACTTCTTAGGGTTCCCGATCAACTGTTATGGAGACTTAAAGTCTCCGGTTCCCCCTAAGAAAGGCAGGTCTGTCACTCCTTAGGGTCCCCGATCGACAGTTATGGAGGTTTAAAGTCTCCAGTTCCCCCTAAGGAAGTCAGGCCGATCACTCCTTAGGGTCCCCGATCAACTGTTATGGAGGTTTAAAGAAGAGTATGCGTTTCTCCCAAATAATATTGCCTGCACTTGCTATGTTATTTGTATTAACAATGCTCGAACAAGATACATAAATGACTTATAGATATATTTGTTAAGTTCTATATGGTTGCAAATGATTAGCGCTCTAAGGTCATTCGAGTCTTCTCCCTTCTGCATCTTGGAGGTAATAGGCGTCCGATATAAGTTTCTGTATGATTTTATAAGGTCCTTCCCATTGAGGTTCTAGCTTGTTAACATCTCCTACGGGTTTGATGCACTTCTATACCAAGTCTTCTACCTGAAAGAATCTTGGAATAACCTTTTTGTTATAATTCTGTCTCATTTTTTACCGATAAGAAATAAGTTGGATTGTTACTTTATCTCGTGCTTCCTATATTAAATCAAGCTCTATAAGGCGTCGATCTGCATTGTTGTCATCATAAAGCCTTTTTCGATCAGACTCTACTCCAACTTTAATTAGAATCACTGCTTCACCACCATAAATCAAGTGAAAAGGAGTAATTCCTGTACCTTCTCGGGGAGTAGTACGATATGCCCACAATACACTGGTTAGTCCATCTACCCAGCTGTCACCAATATGATCCATCTTGATTTTGAGTTCTCTGATAATTTCCCTATTAGTTACTTCAGCCTGTCCATTACTTTGTGGATATGCCACAGAGGTAAAAACTTATATAATACCTTAATCATAACACCATTTTTTAATTTTCCTCCCTTGAAATTGTACCTTCCATTATCAGAAACTATTTTATGTGGAATACCAAATCTACAAATAATATGTTGCCATAGAAATTTGATAACCCCATGTTCAGTAATTATAGCCAATAGTTCTGCTTCCACCCATTTAGAGAAATAATCCACTGCTACTAATAAGAACCTTCTCTGAGCAGGCGCAAGAGGGAAAGACCCTACTATATCCATGCCTCATTGATCAAAAGGATAAGATACTATAGAAGTCTTCAATAATTTAGTAGGATGATGAGGAATATTTTGATATTTCTGACAGGACAAACAAATTCTCAGTAGCTGAGCAGCATCTGCTTGTAAAGTAGGCCAAAAATATCCAGCTAATAATATCTTTCTAGCAAGAAACCTACCTCCCATATAACTGCTACAAGAACCTTGATGCACTTCTTGTAAAATATACAGTATGTCATCTGATCCCACACATTTAAGCAGAGGATGAGAGAAGATCCTTTTATATAAGTGATCTCCAATCATAGTATATTGGCTTACCCTTTTCTTGAATACTCTAGCTTGTTCTGCATCAGTGGATAGAATTCCTTGTCATAAAAATAGAATGATTGGTGTTCTCCATTCACCTTGAATTTCTAGGTTATCCTGTTGTTCAACACAAGATACTAATAACGTTTGTTCCACTGGTCTATCCAAATCCCAAGGCACAATGATAGAAGTTAATTTAGCTAACTCATCTACTACTTGATTATCTGTCCGAGAAATTTTCTTTATACTTACTTCATGCAAATCAACCTTCAATTTATCAAAGGTCTCTGTATATAGCTTGAGTTTTTCATTATTAATTCTAAAGCTACCCGTCAATTGTTGTTCTGCCAATTGAGAGTCAGAATGAATTATCACACTAGCAGCTCCCATATGCTTAGCAACTTGTAAGCTTACTATCAATGCTTCATACTCAGCCTCATTATTGGTGATTCTGTAATTCAATCTAACAGATAACCGTATTCGATCTTCCCTAGGAGATATAAGAAGAACTCCAATTCCACTATCTTATCGAGTAGAAGATCCATCCACATAGATAATCCAAATTTCCTCTGTTTCAGGGCTCGATATTTATGTTATGAAGTCCGCCAAGGCTTGAGCTTTGATGGCGTCCGAGGCTAATACTGTATATCATACTCACTGAGATCGGTCGTCCACTTAATCAATCTTCCGGACGCTTCTGGGTTAACAAGCACCCGACCGAAAGTACTGTTAGTTAATACTATAATTGAGTGTGATAGAAAATAAGGGCGTAACCTCCGAGCTGCTAGATCAATCTGTAAACTAACTTCTCTAGTGTCGTATATCGACACTCTGCTCCCTTTAATAAATGACTCAAAAAATATATAGGTAATTGTTCTTTTTCTTCCTGCCTTACTAATACAGAACCAACAGCATGATTGTTGGCAGATAAGTACATCCACAAAGTTTCTCCCACTACTGGCTTAGCTAATATAAGAAGAGTAGATAAGTATTCTTTTAACTCCTCAAACGTCTTGCTGCAATCTTCATCCCATTTGAACTTAGTTTCTCGTCGGAGTACTTTGATGAAGGGGAGACTCCGATCGACCGACCGAGAGATGAAGCGAGACAGGGCAGGAATCCTCCCTGTCAATCTCTGAGCCTCCTTCAGGTTCTTTGGAAGAGTCATGTCCTGCAATGCTTTCACCTTGCTGAGATTGACTTCTATTCCTCGTTCGGTCATCATGTATCCTAGGAACTTTCCACTCTTGGCCCCAAATAAACACTTTTTGGGATTGAGCTTGAGCTCATACCTCCTCAAGGTCCTTTTCTTGATCAGCCTTAGCAAGTGAAATTTAATGATACCCTTGATAGGCATCCAGCATACTAATAAACTCACAGTCAACCGTGGAGTCCACCACTTAATCTATACGGGGTAGAGGATAATAGTCCTTCGGGCAAGCCTTGTTGAGATCTCTGAAGTCAATACATACTTGTCATTTGTTACTTGGCTTTAAAACCAAAACCACATTAGCCAGCCAGCTTGGAAATTGTACTTCTCGAATGTATCCAGCCTCTAGTAACTTGTCCACTTTTTCTTTGATAATATTATTTTGGTCAGCTCCGAAGTCCCTCTTTTTTTATTTTATCAGCCAGGCATCCGGATATACGTGAAGAGCATGCTCCATAACCTTCAGCGCAGCACCTTTCACTTCCTTAAGTGTCCAAGTGAACACATCGCTATTTTTTGTCAGACACATTATCAAATCTTCTTTGAGCTCAGGATCCAGGTCGGAAGTGATATGTGTGGTAGCTTCCAATTGGTCAGGCTGTATTTGCACTTCCTCCTTCTCTTCATATATAAGGGTGGGCAACTTTTCATGAATGATATTAATATCTATCCTTTGAGCTTTTCAGGTGGCATTAGCTTCCACCCTTACAATCTCCACATAACACTTCCGTGCTGTTATTTGGTCTCCTTTGACTTCCCCTACTTGATCATCCACAGGGAATTTTATCTTCTGACAGAAAGTAGCAATGACCGCCCTGAATTCATTCAAGGCCGACCGATCCAGAATAACATTATAAGCTGATGGAGCGTCCACAACTATAAATACCGATCGACGAGTCTGCATAAGAGGCTCCTCCCCTAGGGATACGACCAGTTTTATCTGACCTAGTGGTTGTACCTCATTGCCTATGAACCCGTATAATGAAGTAACCATAGGCTGAAGGTCGCTCGGGTCAATCTGCAACTGGTCAAAAGTCTGTTTAAAAATAATGTTAACAGAGCTACCAGTATCAATAAAAGTACGTGAAATGTTATAATTGGCTATAACATTCTTGATTATCAATGCATTATCATGGGGTACTTCTATCCCCACCAAATCTCTGGGTCCAAAACTGATCTCTGGCCCTGCCACCTTCTCAGCACTACATCCGACGACATGAATTATTAATCGCCGAGCGTGTGATTTCCTGGTCCGGTTAGAATTACCATCAATGAGCCCTCCTACTATCATGCTAATGTTGCCCCGAGCGGCGTTGCTGCAATTCTCTTCCTGTCGAGCCGATGATGGCTTTGACTGTGCCTGGCCGGGTGCTTGAGCTTGTACCACAGGGAGAGATAATATTCCCTCTTGCAACCTACTCTGTTGATATTCAATTTTAAGCGGGTTGTTTTGTCGAGGATATCGTCGACGACTTGGGATTGGAGAACGCCAACGATATCGAGTGTTGCTTGCTTGTTGATTCTTCAAAGTGAAACAATTCTCGGTATCATGAGTGTTAGTCAGATGGCATGTGCACCATCTTTGAGGAAAGTGTTGAGGAACCCCCACATGTCATACCGCTTGTGGCTGAGGCTCGGGATGACGATGGTGCGGGTCCACCCGAGGTCCTTTAGGAGGCTGGACAGGTCCCATCGAGCGGGCCGCTGTTGGAACCGATGCAGAGGTGTTAATCTCTTTCCTATGGGCAGCTTGAGCCTTCTCCGCATTAATAAACTCCGAAGTTTGTTCAATTAATATATCAAAATTGGTAGGAGGATTCCTAACCAAATCCTTGGAAAAATCATTATCATTAAGCTCCCAAGAAAAGGCGCTTACTAAGATCTCCGTGGTGGCTGATGGAATATCGATAGCCACCTAATTAAATATCTTAATATAAACCCTAATAGACTCTTTAGGACCTTGTTTGATAGAAAAGAGACTTCATGGAGTTTTATGATACCTCCGATTACTGGAAAAATGGTGTATGAATACCTTGCGGAAATCCTTGAAGTGACAAATAGAATTTTTCGGTAATTGCTTAAACCATCTTTGAGCTACTCCTCCGAAAGTAGTAAAGAACATCTGACATTTAACTCCATTAATAAATTATTGGAGGAGCGCCGCATGCTCAAACTTAAGAAGATGATCTTCGGGATTCGTTGTTCCTAAATATTCTCCAACATTTAAATTCTAATAATGCTTCGGCAACGGATCATCCAACACCCATTGAGAGAATGGAGTGATAATTCTTTCTGGAGAATTATCACTAGCTATCACCTTCCCTTTTCGTTTTTCTCTTACAGGGGTTTCTCCAGAAGATTCCTGAAGGATTGCTCTTCGTCCTCCTTGTTCGATAGGTGTTCGAAAATAAGCTTTAGGACGTCAGGTGGGAGAGAGAGGAGCAGAGAACAGATGAGCAGAATCTCCTCCCCTGATCTCCTTCTCCTAGCGATGAGAGGCTACTGACATCGCCGGAGGTGACGCTACAGGTAACGTACCACCAGTATTGACTTGTTGTTGTTGTTGTTACAGTGTCTTTTGTACTCTGGCATTGATGAGCAACTCCAGATCATCTTGAGAGACAGTGATGGTGTTGGGTTTACCAACTTCCTCTATCTTCGCAATCTCAGATCCAGGTGAATAGTTCCCACAGACGGCGCCAAATTTGGTCCTGTCTGAGATCTACGGAGATGAGCACTGGTTCTGATGAATAATGATGACCTCCAGTGAAGACGAACTATGAAGATCTGAAGAAACTCCTCAACGCTCTATTACGATTCCGTAAGTGCACGGATTCGTCGTCAGTAATAAAGATTATCGATCCCATGAGAACTGGTTATAAGCACTAGCGATGACACACTTGGGATTAACTACACTATCGATGATTGTAAGTAATCTAAGAAAAGAGATTGGGAAGCGGAAACGAGAACTAGCAACGAGAAGTAATCAACTTGGTTTATGAAGAGTTCTAGGAGTTCGGTTTCATTGTGGTGGTATTGATGTATCACATGCTATCCTATACTCATTGTCCATCAGCATGCATTCACCGAAAGTTAAAGCAACTATCCTTAAGCACCAAGCAAAGACGATCCCTATGAAATCCTGATACGGTTAACCCCTGTCACTAGGGCGCCTCAGTAGATCACAAGGACGCAACTCTAATTGATGTTATCAAGGATAGAATTAAAGAGTTTAGTTTGGTCACACGAGATGTCCATGAATGGGTTATCCCTGTCACTAGGGCCCTTCGGGTGTACAATATAAGATATTCCCTCTACGAGATTGTCAATTCCTATACAATCAATCAACACGATGTAGAGATCGAGTAGTCGAAACAAAGCAAGTGAAATCATCCAATAAATATAAGCATAGTACGAGTCTTACATCAAAATCAATCCACAATTACTCCCTCATCCTAGAACAAGGGCTCTACTCCATAGACGTCAGAGAAAAACCCGAAGACATAGTGTATTTAAACATACAATTCTCAAACACGAAGAGAGAAAGAAGAAGTATGCTTATCCAACGATGACAAGTGATCTTCGGATCTAATCCTTTTCTTCTAGAGTTCATGTGGTGATGAAAGATCGCTGGACCGATATCTTGAACGGCGTGGAACAACACCAAAGTGATTCTCTTGTTGAGGGCTCGCTTCCCCCGGCTCCCCCCCCCCCCTTGAGGAAAAGGGTTAAAACCCTTTTATAAGATAGGGCGCTGATGCGGCGACACGACCATGTAAGGATGGCAAAACCGTGCCCTTTCTGGTCTCTGGCTGCGCTGCACGGCTGTGCCAATTGGCACGGCCATGTGAACTCCGAGCTCGGGTCCTGGGACATGGTCGTGCAGGATTGCACGACCTTGTACTGCTTAGTTGCGGTCATTGGGGGGGCACGACTGTGCAGGGTTGCACGACCGTTCCTTGCTTGGTTGCTGATTGTGAGGCACGACCGTGCAGGGTTGCACGACCGTGCTCTGATCCTTCTCTGGATTGGCCACACGAGCGTGCAAGGTTGCACCGTCGTGCTCTCTGCTTTGTTCTGGTGCGTCGACAATCACCATTTTCGCTCCAAAAGTTGTCCCTGTCAACACAAAACCAAACAAAGAGTAGATATCTGAATAAAAGAATATATATGATAAATACATGATAAAAGAGACGATCATACGAAGAATATGTACGTATAAAGCAAGTGAATGAACGTTAAAAATATACATAAACTATCATAATATTTACGCACATCACGCTCCTACGCACAGTGAGATGAGCCAACAAAGCGTTAGTGACCTAAGACCGGGGTGAGGATCCCTAGCTAGGCCCTCCGACGCTCAAGTCAGTCTCTCTCACAGATGGAAGAAGAAGAAGAGTAACTGAAGTGAAAACAGAGTTTAGATGCTAGAACTTGCATACCTTGCCAACGGAGAAGATCCCCTTTTTTATACCACCTCACATGACCTCTGTAATCGTGAGATGGTCCCCGATTCGTTAGAGTTTGTTAGAAGATGAGGTTATCTTCTATACTTCGTGCAATAATTCTTTAAGAAATCTTTTATGTACCCCAGATGTACCCATTTTGTCGTTTATGACTGGTATTTATAATGACGATACATCATTATAATTGAAAAAGCTTCTAGAAGATATTTCCCTCCAAATATTCTATTAAGCATGTCTAGGCCAATCGTTCAAACCGACCATATATCAAGAATACCCCTGTTGAATATATCTCGGTCGATCGTTCAAGTCGATCATATACACTATTAAGAATGCTTCCTATTGAATATGTCTCGGCCGATCGCTTAAGCCGACCGTGTTGGAGTGTATACTAAAAGCCTAGCTTTTGTATAAACATTTATAAGAATCACATTGGTCAAGTGTCTACATTTATATACCAAATGTAGATGTTCAATTAATTTATATTGTAGATAACATATTGTGTGGTGTCACGCACAGAAGATCGTGTTATCAGTGTAAGACCGATAGGTTCGATAGAGGGGGGGTGAATATCGATTCGAAAATTTCGAGTATAAGCGCAGCGGAAAAGAAAAGTAGACACATTTGTTTTTACTTCGTTCGGAGCCTGTGACGACTCCTACTCGAAGGCCCGTGGTCCTTGACCACTTTCGTTGGGCAATCACTAGCAATTCGAATATAATTACAAAATGAGTACAAGGAATGCTAATGAAACAAAGTAATACCGACAAGGAAATTAACCAAAAAGACGAAGAAGCACTTTGTCGGAGCTTTGTTAGCGTCGCAGGAACGTGGAGCAGCAGGACCAGCAGTCGAAGAGTTCTCGAATGATTGGTTTTGAAGCTCGGGGCTTCTTTATATGTCCGCGCTGGATCCCTTCCGGCGCACGTAGCTGCACAAACCATGATGCTCCACGTGGCGACGACTGGTGGATATTAACGCTCGGACCCCTCTTCTCCAGAAGTCCTTCTCCCGCAAGAAAAGGTTAGTCCGAGGCAAATGTACCTGCAGAAAGAATGTTAGCACGGTTTTATAGATGAGCAAGTATGACTTAGATTCCGTCTTTCCGAGAGCGGAATCTAGTCACGATCTCGACTCGATATCCGAAATGGATCTAAGCGGATCGACGCCTAATGTTCCCTACCCGGAACGCGTCCTCGCACCCCTCGGTGACTTACCTCACTTACTTGCACGTCCGGTCAGCCCGTTGACCTGGCTTGGCGCCAGCGTCCGGTCAGCCCGTCGACCGCTTGGACTTCTCGCCACTATCCGGTCGCCCGTCGACCTAGCTGGACTTCTCGCGTCCGGTCAGCCCGTCGACCGCTTGGACTTCTCGCCAACTATCCGGTCGGCCCGTCGACCTAGCTGGACTTCGCACACTTGATAAAAGTGTCGACAACAACAAACCTAACTTAACCTGATTTGTCATTCATCAAAACCTGAGTTAGACCGTTAGTGCTAACCGCACCAACAATCTCCTCCTTTTTGATGGAATGACAACCTGGTTAAGTTAGTGATAAAAAATATGCAAGAATCAAGCATGATTTTTAAGGTTTAAGTTAGTTTTTCAAGTTTGCATTAAGTTGCTCTAACTTAACCAACCTAACCCTCCCCCTTTGGCATTCATCAAAAAAAACAAGGGTAAAGATACACAGTGAGAAATACCGAAAACAATAATACCTTGAACAATAACTGTGTTTTTAAATCCAAGAGAAGATCAAATTGACTTGGGGGAGTATAAAGTTTTGTAATTTTGTTTAAAGCGTTAGCTTTTAGTTTTAAAAAAAATGCTAAGTTTAGATAGGTTAATTTTCAAACATACGTCTATAAGGTCCAAAACAAGTTTCAACTTTGAAATGCTACTTAAACATAAGTTTTCAAAACCAAAATTCCAAAACTAAGTTTGAAAAGTCTAGTTTTCAAAACTAATTGAAATTTATTTTTCAACACTAAGTGTACAAGATTCAATTTTCAAAATCAAGGAAAATAATTTTGAGAAGCTTAGTTTGTAAACTAAACTTTGTAAAATTTATCTTTCAAATTAAATTGTCAAAATTAAGTAAAATCAAATTTTTAAGAAATAGACTCAGGACAATTTTTTAAGTAAGATTAAGTTTAAATCTTTACTTGAAAAGTTCAGTTTTCAAAGAATAGGTAAAAAGTTTGTGAGATTAAAAATTTCACAATTTTAAACAAATTATTTTTAAACTTTGATTTTAAAAATTAAGTTGAAAATTCATTTTGGAAAACTAAAGTAGTTTATTTCTCCCCCTGAATTTGATATCTAACCAGCTGTCTAACCAATTAGGTACTAACTAACTATTAGAAAATAGTAGCTTTCACTTGGTTAGTCAGATTAAGTTAATTATAATCAGTCAGTGTTTGATTTGACTGATGAACTTTAATCTGATTAATATTTGAATTGTATTTAACGTCCAGACTGATACTGATGCACTGAAATAAGCATCTTAGGTCCAGACAGATGGCCTATGCATCTCACCCCTTTCTATGTTTATCAACCACAAGCAAGGTAAACCTAAGGTGTTGGTGAGATGCTCAAGAACTAAACCTATGGGTACATGCTTTCTAAGGATGTAAGACTAGTCTAAGGCCAAAACTGTTTTTGAAAGTCTAAAAATGGAAATTTTGAAATCAAACAAGTTTAGCCTATAAGTTGATAAAATCAGTTTTGAAAGTATTTTTGAAGGATCCTAGTCTATTGAGTAAGAATATATTCAATGTAAGTTTGAAATATCACTAGATAACTCCAAAAATATTTTACAAATAGTGTAGCTACAGAAGTAGGTCATCACTAAAGCTACTGAGATGATGAAGAGGGTGGTCCAGACCCCAAGGATCGAAGAAGTGTCATCAGCTCAGTGTGGCGGGTGTCCCCGGCAGCTCGTAACTCGGCAACCTCTCGCCGCATGTCCCGATGAAAATCGGAGTTCTCCTGCTGGAGACTCGCCATGGCTCTCTCTAGTCCGGTCATACGGTCGGCTAGAGTGCGGGAAGCGTGTCGTGGTGCTCGAGCTGGGGGTGGTGGTGGAGCCGGTGCGGCTTCCTCCGGAAATAGTGCGAGCATGAACTCGTCCATCTGTGCGTCTGGATCGGGCTGGTGCTGTGCCCCCCTCCGCCAAGTCATAGTCCCGTCATCTCTATCTACGTGAATGCCGGCTAAGGAGAAGTTCCGAGAGGATATAACATCGAACTCGGTCATATGGGCAACGTCTCCTCTAGTGACATCAATGTGCAGTGAGGACATATAGGCTGTCAGAATGTGACCAAATGGCATATGGACTCGACTGTCAGTCACGTATCCGGCTGCGTAAGTGATGGTGGAGAAGATATGTAGGCTAATGTCAATCTCCAACCTATGAATCAGGGCATAAAGTAGGAATGAATGGAATGGGCGCATCACAGCGATGTCCCGAGTGGTCAGTGGTAAAATACAAAGAACTACAACCCTATAAAGAGCGTAGTCATGGACTCTAAGTTCTACTGACCGAAACTGTGTTACAGTGGGATCTCTCTCTCCCAAAAAAAATACGAATACATCGTATCGAAAGTAATATGTGAGTAGGGATCGTCGAACGGTAGATCCCTCGGAGGATAGCACAAAAAGGGGCAAGTAGAAGGACGCAACTCTAAAAACTCTCTAATAGTCGTAGGGGAAAAAACGATATCAGTGCCTGCTGCCCTAGTGGTATAGGTGAAGTCATCTATTTTTACTAAATTATTGCAAAATTCGGCACATAGACTTATGTTTATTGGACTGGTACATTCTACAAGGTTCCTTAAATTGTAGTGGCCTATAACCTCTAAAGCAGAGGGACATGACCTTAGGAAGAAGGCTCTATCTATGCAGGTAGTCCTAATGGCCTTATAGATGGTGGACTCAAATTTAATCCTATGTTCGTCTGTGGGAAACCTAAGGTCTGTACTAGCATTGGAGGGTCCAGCACCAGTATTTGTTCGTTTCTTACTGTATATAAAGAATATATGAAAAAATTTAGAAGACAACAAAAAAAAAAAAATTATTTTAGAGAGGGGAAGAATATTTTACCGAGGAGCCATCGAAAAAATATAGATTTGACGACCTCGGTTGAATCGCAACAGCGTCTTCACCGCACGAAAATTTAATTTAGAGTACTTTCGCACTGAGGTTCAAAGTGAACCTTGGCAAAAGTGAGAATGAGTGGGGCAGAGGTTGGGGGCGCCTGCTGCCCCTTATTTATAGGGCACTCCGGGCGCCCGGACTCTTTCCGGGCGCCCGGGGTCGCTGGGGCGGGGTTTTTGACCTTTTTTTTTTTTTTTTTTTTTTTTTGGTAAGATTTTGAAAACTTTAAGTTTCAATTGAAATTTTGAGATTAATTTAAGTTTCTTTTAAAATTAATTTTTAAGTTTAAAACTAAAATTTTTGAAATTAATTTTTAAGTTTAAAATTTTGAAATTAATTTTTAGGTTTAAAATTAAAATTTTTGAAATTAATTTTTAAGTTTAAAATTAAAATTTTTGAAATTAATTTTTAAGTTTAAAATTAAAATTTTGAAATTAATTTTTTAAGCTTAAAATTAAGATTTTGAAATTAATTTTTAAGTTTAAAATTAAAGTTTTTGAAATTAATTTTTAAGTTTTAAAATTAAAATTTTGAAATTAATTTTTAAGTTTAAAATTAAGATTTTGAAATTAATTTTTAAGTTTAAAATTAAAATTTTTGAAATTAATTTTTAAGTTTTAAAAAAATTAAAAGTTTTGAAATTAATTTTTAAGTTTAAAATTAAAAGTTTTGAAATTAATTTTTAAGTTAAAAACTAAAATTTTTGAAATTAATTTTTAAGTTTAAAATTAAAAGTTTTGAAATTAATTTTTAAGTTTAAAATTAAAAGTTTTGAAATTAATTTTTAAGTTTAAAATTAAAATAAGCCTAATTCATCTCACCCGATCTATGTTATCAATCAGGGAATCCTATGATTTTGTGAGATGAAATTGGTTTGATCACAGACTTTTGGTTTGACTTGTGTTAGATTCAGATTTAGTTTTGGTTTCCACAAATAGGCATTCTTCGGATAAACTTCTAAGCTTGGTGAGTCACAGGGACATCATTAGAAGTAACCAACCTTTCGAAGTTTTCCGAATAGTCCTATCCACGGAACTTAGTACTAAATCTTGGTCTAACTGGTTAGGATCGCTTTAAGGGTTCGGTCGGTTCCACTTGGCCAAATGCACGGATCGAAGCCATATCTTTCTAGACATGCGATGCCCAAGCTTCCTAACGTACTATCATCCAAAACTTCACCAATACCATGAGTCAAGTTAACCTCGGTCTCTTTTTAACTAATCCTAATTACCTGGTTAGTTTGTTTTGGGTTACCTTCGGTATGTTAGTTTTGGAGGTGCCACTATTCCGAGCCTGAATTATTGGCCATTAATTTAGATTTTGGGTTTGTGTCGATTCTTTTTATAGTTATAATCAACTTGGTGATAGTCTAAATTTTGTTGAGTTTTGAATTTTGATTTTAAGTTAAATTTATTTTTTAGTTTTTGATCTGATTTATTCAAGTTTATATAATGTATTTTATCTTTAAGTATATAGAATTGATTAGGTCCTACTTGCGTGGTTAAGCACGCTTTCGGGACCCAAGCTTGTTTAGTTACTTTGTGTTGGGTTAATAATGATTTAAAGGTTTTGTTTGATTTTGACTTATATCCAAGTCCGGTTTTATTATAGCATGCCTTTTGGTTATTTAGAATTAAATCTAAATTTTTAGATCTTGTTGTGAATTTTTCCAACAATTCTTTTAACTTATTAATTTCACTTTTTAATGATAAATTCTCCTCCTCAAGTGTTCGGTCTTGAGTTGGATTCGAATTTTTTAATTGTTCCTTGAGGTTTTGATTTTCTTCAAGAAGTGATTTATTTTCATTTTCCAATTTAACTAATTTTTTATTTAAACACGAGATAATTCTAAAGAATTTACGATTTAAGTTTAGGTATACCTCTTCGGAACCTTCGGAAACGAGTGCGGACTCGTAGCTTGATTCGGGTTCGGACTCGTCTTCCGATTCCTCTTCGCGAGCCATCAGCGCGAGGTGACTTTGGTGCTTTTGCCTTTCTCCCTCCGATTCGTCTGAGGAGGAATCGTCCCATGTTGCTTTGAGGGCTTTCTTCTTTGTTGACTTTGGTTTGTCAAGTTTCAATCTTGGGCATTCGTTCTTGTAGTGCCCCTTTTTGTTGCATCCGAAACATGTGACATTTCTTGAGTCGGTTGGCGAACTGATCTTCTGAAGATCCTGTTTGCTGAAGTTTCTCTTTTTCCTGGTGAACATTTTCCTTACCAGGTTCACCAGGTGTTCTTCGTCTTCAGAGTCTTGATCGGAATCTTCTTCAGATTCGGGTTTGTTCTTCTTTTCTTTAGAGGAACCTGCGAATAAAGCTACACCTTTCTCGACCCCGGCGTTAGTTTGCTCATGAAGTTCTAATTCACAGAATAGTTCATCCAATTTTAATTTAGATAAATCTTTTGAAATTTTGTAGGCATCTACAATTGATGCCCACAAATTATTTCGCGGAAAAGCATTTAACGCGTACCTTATTAAGTCTCGGTTCTCCATTTGGTGTCCTATCGCGTGGAGACCGTTGAGGATATCTTTGACCCTCGCGTGGAGCTGACTTGCCGTTTCTCCTTCCTGCATTTTTATATTAAAAATTTTATTTAACAGCAAATCTCTTTTTGTTACCTTCGCGTCGCTTGTTCCTTCGTGCAGCTCGATCAGTTTATCCCAGAGCTCCTTAGCGTTTTCATGCGGTCCGACCCGGTTCAGTTCTTCTCGTGTTAGTCCGCAGTGTAGAGTGTTGATGGCTTTGTTTTCAATTGATGCCTTTTTCTTTAAATCATTTGTCCATTCTTCAGGGTCTATTATTTTCTCGGAGTTGTCTACTGGAATTTTATAAGCCTTTGTGACGCTCATCCATTGGTCGTAGTCTGTCTTCATGTAGACCTCCATTCTTCTCTTCCAAGACGAAAAGTCATCCCCGTTGAATAGGGGAGGACTGTGTTGAAGCCTTCTTGTTGAGACATCTTATCCTGAACACACTAAATTAACTGGAAAAAAGGAAATCCCAAGACTTCGTCTTGGATTAGCAGTGCGGAAGAAAAGAACTCTAAGTGTAACGAAAAAAATCTTCCAAAAAGATAATAATATTGACTTTTAAAAATATCCCCCCTTGCCCGATTGGTGGTTGCACCAAATCAGAGCGGTACCCGCTCTGATACCACTTGTAAGACCGATAGGTTCGATAGAGGGGGGGTGAATATCGATTCGAAAATTTCGAGTATAAGCGCAGCGGAAAAGAAAAGTAGACACAGTTGTTTTTACTTCGTTCGGAGCCTGTGACGACTCCTACTCGAAGGCCCGTGGTCCTTGACCACTTTCGTTGGGCAATCACTAGCAATTCGAATATAATTACAAAATGAGTACAAGGAATGCTAATGAAACAAAGTAATACCGACAAGGAAATTAACCAAAAAGACGAAGAAGCACTTTGTCGGAGCTTTGTTAGCGTCGCAGGAACGTGGAGCAGCAGGACCAGCAGTCGAAGAGTTCTCAGTAATGATTGGTTTTGAAGCTCCTGCCTGGGGCTTCTTTTATATGCTGTCCCGGGCGCCTGGATCCCTTCCGGGCGCCTGGAACGTGACGTAGCTGCACAAACCATGATGCTCCACGCCTTCCGGGCGCCCGGACCTCCGGGCGCCCGGACCCCTCTTCTCCAGAAAGTCCTTCTCCTGCAAGAAAAGTTTAGTCCGAGGCAAATGTACCCTGCATCAAAGAATGTTAGCACAGTTTTATAGATGAGCAAAGTATGACTTAGATTCCGTCTTTCCGAGTCCGGAATCTAGTCACGATCTCGACTCGGATATCCGAAATGGATCTAAGCCGGATCGACGCCTAATGTTCCCTACCCGAAACGCGTCAATCACTCCCCTCCGGTGACTTACCTCACTTACCGCCTCCGGCCAGCCCGTTGACCTGCTCGGACTTCTCGCCAAGCGTCCGGTCAACCCGTCGACCCGCTTGGACTTGTCGACCTAGCTGGACTTCTCGCCAAGCGTCCGGTCAGCCCGTCGACCTGCTTGGACTTCTCGCCAGCTATCCGGTCAGCCCGTCGACCTAGCTGGACTTTTTCTGCACACTTGATAAAAGTGTCAGACAACAACAAACCTAACTTAACCTGATTTGTCATTCATCAAAACCTGAGTTAGACCGTTAGTGCTAACCGCACCAACAATCAGTTCTTTATAAATTAAAAACAATAGCTCATGACCAAGATGGAAAGGAACAAACCATTGGAAGGTCGTAGTGTAATTAGGTATTAGTTTATCTTAACTATATAATTACACTAGTACACTTACAGTGTATTGAGCAGGACCATTTAGAGGTCGTTTCTTTTATTCTGACTTTATAAAGGAACAAAGACCTTAGTTATTATGGAAGTGTGTGCTCTTAATCCTAATATAATAACAAGCACATATATTTGATATTTATTTCTTTAATTTATCAATGGGTGAGATTTAGTTTGATAAATCAATAAGCCCGATAAGTTGGGAAATGATATCACTTATAGTATATGTTGTTGATTATAGAAGGAAACTGTGTCCTAGTGATCTAGGTTGATAATGTCCCCAAGAGGAGCTCATAAGGATTGTCATGTTAAACCTTGCAGGTGGATTTAGTCCGACATGATGATAAGGTTGAGTGGTACTACTCTTGGACTAAGATATTAATTAAATGAGTTGTCAGTAACTCACTTAATTAGTGGGCATTCGACATCTTAAACACAGGGAGACTAACACACTCATAATAAGAAGGAGCCCAAAAATGTAATTTGGGATTGGTGCAGTAGTTCAATAATAGTTCTTTAGTGGAATGAATTATTATTGATGGAATTAAGTTGTGTGTTCGGGACGAACACGGGAAGCTTAATTTCATCGGGAGACCAAAACCAATTCCTCCTCTCGGTCCCTATCGTAGCCTCTTGTATATAGAGATTTATACCCACCACATACCCACCTTCTTACCCAACCTATAGGGGCCGGCCAAGCTAAGCTTGAAGCTCAAGCTTAGGGCCGGCCAAGCCTAAAGGTTGAGCCTTAAAGTGGCCGGCCAATAGCTTGGAGCCCAAGCTTAGGTGGCCGGCCACATCATATTAAAAAGAGATTTTTATTAAAATTATTTCTTATGTGAATATCATGATTTTAAAAGAGAGTTTGAAATTTAAATCTTTCCTTTTATAGCTTTCTACAAAAGATTAAGAAAAGGTTTGAAATCTTTCCTTATTTGTAGATTGAAAGGTAGATTTTAATTTTGAGAAAAATTTCCTTTTTAACCATGATCATAATTTAAAAGAGAGTTTTAAAAATTAAATATTCTCTTTTATTAGTTTCTACAAAAGATTAAGAAAAGATTTGATATCTTTCCTTATTTGTAGATTAAAAAGAGATTTTAATTTTTAGAGATAACTTTCCTTTTGGAAATTATCCACATGTTTAAAAGAAAGATTTTAATTTATAAAATTTCCTTTTTTATAACCCACCATGAAAGGAAAAATTATTGGAGAAATTTTTTATAAATTTCCGGAAACAAATTAGGAAGTTTTAATTTTTTTTTTTTAATTAAAACTCTCCTTGATTTGGGTAAAGGAGTGGCCGACCATGTAATTGGAAAAAGAAAATTATTTTTTAATTAATTAATTTTTTCTTTTTCATGGCAAAAGAATTAAGGAAGTTTTTATTAAAATTTCCTTATTTACCAAGACCAAGGATTATAAAAGAGGGGGTAGAGGTGCCTTAAGGGCAAACGACTCTATTCTTTTCTTCCTCTCTTTTTCTCTTTGGTGTGGCCGACCCTTAGAGGTTCTCCCTCTCCTCTTCTCTTCCTCTCTAGTGGCCGGTTTTATCCCCTCTTGGAGCTCTTGATGGTGGCCGGTTCAAGCTAGGAGAAGAAGGAGAGAAAGGAGTTTTTGTTTCTTGCATCCCTTGGAGCTTGGTGGTGGTGGTCGGACCTCTACTTCTCATGGAGAATTCTTGGTGGTCGAATCTAGCTTGGAGAAGAAGGAGCTTGGTGGTTCTCGTCTCGGAAGATCGTTGCCCACACAACGTCCGAGATTAGAAGAGGAATACGGTAGAAGATCAAGAGGTTATTTTGCTTACAAAGAAAGGTATAACTAGCAATTGTTTTCCGCATCATACTAGTTTTCTTTGTATAATTATTTTTGGAAATACCAAACACAAGAGGCATATGATTCTAGAGTTTTTGAAATAGTTTTTTCGAGTTTGTGTTTTCTTCTTTTTTGAATTCGTGATTCGATTGTTCTTTTTGGTTAACCTAGAGTTATTTAAGGAAATAAATATTAGCTTTCCTTAAAAGGCTTTGCCTAGGCGGTGGTGGTTGCTCCCATATCCAAGAAGGTCATGTGCCTCGCCATGCAGTCCTGGAAGCCAATTTTGGAAATTAATATTTATGGAATTAATAACTAAGGTAGATTTGAATCAATAGCGTTAAGTTCCGCTTGCGATTCAAATCTAAACCATTAAGAACAGATAAGTTAAATTTAGAATCAATGATGTTAAGTTCCATCTACGATTCCTAATTTAACTTCTAAAGAACACAATAGGTTATTTAAGGAAAGGTTCGACATTTGTACAAAAAAATTTTGTACAGTGGAACCGGTACGATTTTCTTAGGACTAACCAACAGACCGTATATACTATTAAGAATACCTCCTATTGAATATATATCTCGGTCGGTTGTTCAAGTTGGTCGCATATACTATTAAAAATATCTCCTGCTGAATATACCTCGACCGGTCATTTAAGCCGACCATATATCTTGTTAAAATACCTCCTGCTGAATATATCTCAACCAGTCGTCCAAGCCAGCCGTATATACTGTTAAAAATGTTTCATGTTGAATATGTCTCGGTCGGTCGCTCAAGCCGACCTATGTGTTGTTAAGAGTACTTCTTTTTGAACATATCTCGACCGATCGTTCAAATTGGCCATTTATTAAGAACGTGTTATAAGGCTAAGTGACTTTATTCTCGGGCGGGCTTTGTAGCCCGATCGAACATATATGAGCACGTGGGTGCTTGCTTGACCTACAGTCGACTGATAATAGGCTGAGAGTTATATATAAGGTTAAATGCATTTATACTTGGGCGGGCTTTGCCCGACCGATCATATATGAGTGTGGCGACATTCGCTCGGTCTGCGGTTGGCTGGTAATATGCTGAGAGTTATATATAAGACTAAATGCCTTTATGCTTGGGTGAGTTTTGCCCGGCCGAGCATATATGAGGGCGGAGGCGCTCGCTCGGTCTACAGTCGGCCGGTAATATGTTGAGAGTTATATATAAGGCTAAATGCCTTTGTGTTTGGCCGGGCAAGCCCGCCCGAGCATATATGAGTGCGGAGGCACTCGCTCGGCTTGCGGTCGGTCATTAATATGCTGAGAGTTATATATAAGGCTACATGCCTTTATGTTCGGGCGGGCTTTGCCTCACCGAGCATATATGAGCGCGGAGGCGCTCGCTCGGCTTGCGGTGCAGTCGGTAATATGCTGAGAGTTATATATAAGGTTAAACGTTTTTATGCTCGGGCGGGCTTTGCCTGGCCGAACATATATGAGCGCGGAGGCGCTCGCTCAGCTTGCGATCGACTAGTAATATGTCGAGAGTTATATATAAGGCTAAATGCCTTTATACTCGGGCGGACTTTGCCCGACCAAGCATATATGAGCGCGGAGGCGCTCACTCAACCTTTATTCGACCGACTATATACCTTTTTCATCTCTTTGGACCTAAACTCCTCCTTTACTCGCTCGACCAATCTAGCATACCCCATATCACCAACCATAAATAATAATAATAATAATAATAATAATAATAATATTATTATTATTATTATTTAAACTCTATATTTTTTTAATATTTTTTTTACTTTTCTTTTTCAAGTTTTTCTTTATTTTTATGCCTTTTTTATTATTTTTTATTTCATTTTTTTAATTGTTTTTACGTTTTTTAAATTTATTATTATATATTTTTAAATTTTTTTAAATTTTTTATTTTTTCCGTTTTTTATTTTTTAACGTTTTTTACTTATAAAATTTTTTTACTTTTTAAAATTATTTTTACGTTTTTTTACTTTTTTGAATATTTTTTTTATTTTTTTACATTTTTTAAATTTTTTTACGTTTTTTTATTATTTTTATGTTTTTTTTTACTTTTTAAAATTTTTTTACGCTTTTTTATTTTTTATTTTTTAAAGTTTTTTGTATTCTTTTACGTTTTTTTATTTTTGATTTTTTTTAAGTTTTTCTATTTTTTATTTTTTACTTTTTAATTATTTTTTTACGTTTTTCTATTTATTTATTTATTTATGTTTTTTTATTTTTAATTTTTTATGTTTTAAGTTTTTTATTTGTTTTTATTTATTTACATTTTTAAACTTTGTTTTACATTTTTTAAAATTTTTTTTACATTTATAATTTTTTAATGTTTTTTATTTCTTTACATTTTTTGCTTTTCAAAAGTTATTTTATTTTATTTTTTTTATATATTTTTATATTTTTTTAATGTTTTTTTCTTATCCAAAGTTATTTTTGATATAAAAAATTTGTTAATTCCGGAATTAAGAAAAATCTTAATTTTTTGAGATTTTTCGATTCCGAATTACGTGCCCCTTGTACTGACATGTTTGGTATGAAATATTAATAGGAATCATCGATTACCTAAATAAAATAAAATTTTCATTGATCACCTTACATGAATAATCAAGATTATCAAGAATATCTCCAACCAAATACACCCTTATAATAAATATCGTTACTTTTAAAATTTTTTTTTTTATAATGCCAAACTTAATACACCCCTTCCTTAGAGTATTCATACCAAATGTCTTATTCATTATTAAAAATTTAATATAGAAGAGCCAATTCATTAAGTTTGAATATACACTTTGTTTTACTTACATAATAGTTTTCTTAAATTTACCATATTTTTATTTTTTTATTATTATTTTTCTATTCTGTTTATGTTTTATTATTATATATGAAATGAAAAAGTTCATTTCCTGTATTTTAAAAAATACGATTTATAAAATCTAAATTTAAAAAATAGAAAAGATAGTTGATGTAAATATTTTTTAATATAAAATATAAAATTTAAAATAAATTTTTTATTTAGAGAATATAGATGCTCTTAACTTGCCCAAATGCAAGTCTCTAACCATCAATGTTCCAAATTTTTAATTTTATTAGAAAAAAAACTACAGTACACCGTAATTAAAATTTAAATAGTAAATACTGAGTCAATCTACCGAGCGTTTTACCGCTACATCATGCCATGGGCATATCGTTAACTTATTTGATAAAATAATAAAGTGATTTTTTTATTCAAGTAAAACAAAAAAAATCCATTCTGTCAAATATTCAATTTGAAGGCATTTTGAGGGTCTTAGAACTCTACGTGGTATTATAGAAAATAGATCAAATTTAAGAGGCGGAATTTAAATTTAGTTTAGCTTCGATCGGTCATCGGTCTACCATTTTTCTCAAATTAGTCCAATCTTTATATTTGGATTCTTTTGACGAAAAACCCTACTCTTGTTCGTCGCTTCAGGTAGCGCCATGGCCGCGAGGTTTCTCCTTTCCAGAGCATCCCTAAACCTACGTTCCTCCCCCTCTCACTTTGGTTCGAGTTGCCCGTCGGCCGCCGCCAACGCCTTCTGCGACTTGTTCCGACCCTTCGGTGGTCGGACCGTCCCTCCGGCCTTTTCAAGGTCCATGGTCTCCGTCTCATCTCCACGGCTCGACCTCGCCGAGGACATCTCCCCTTCTCTGGACGTCGACGGAAGGGTTCCCGCCACTGTTATCACTGGATTCCTTGGTTCCGGAAAGGTCAGCTTCTTCATTCTCATTATTCAGAATCGAAACCCGACGCTGTTGTTGATGAGTCTCTGGGAAAGTGGGTACTATTTCAGTATCTTCCTTCTCTTTAGTGGCAGCGGAAGTGGATAGTGATACCTCTAATGTGCTCACTCTGTAGGTTCGTTGTGGATGAGTTACGCGTTGACTAGATATAATCATGAATTGTATTCCAGTAAATTCATTTTGATCACTGGAAGGTTATCAAAATAGCAACCAAAGCACCTTAATGTTTTTTTAGTGTCTAAATGATAAAATAAAGCCACTATTGGATTCCTCGTGCTCTCAGGAATTTATTTGTGCGCATACATTTTGATTATAACCACTAGAAGGATATCAAAAATGCCATTTCTTTTGCTGTAGCTTCGAGTTAACAGTGCAAGTTTTTATTCGAATATATGCAGACAACATTACTGAACCACATCTTGACCTCACAACATGGGAAGAGAATTGCTGTCATTGAGAATGAGGTATACAAATTTCCTAGCTTTTCTTTTTCACTGCAGCAATATTTGCTGACAAATCACTTTTGCTTTTCTTTTTAATTTATTCATCCTTTGTCCCATCCCATAATGTAAATTCAATTTTTGTGAAAAAACAGACTGTGGTGATTAAATAAGAGAATGAATAATCAATTTCAATAATCTGTGGTTAATCTTCCTGGCACCAAACTCATTAATTTAGCTCCATGTGCTTATAAATACATGGACCTAACTTTCTGTGGAGATGACTAATCATTATTTTCTTATGCTTTCCTGCTGTATTGCTGTGATTGTGGTTTTTTTTGTCTCATTAGTTGTAGCAAGAAGTTATCCTTAGATTTTTCAGTCCCATATGTAGGCTTCAGACCAGATATTCTTGCAGATTTCTTATGTTCGTTGTACTGTAGTAAATTAGGCACGATTTGCAGTATCAAATTCAATTCATTCTTATTTTTGCTAATGCCCACCATAACTTTAACCCACCCTTCTCCCAGTAAAAGCTTATTTGAATCGTCTCTTGAACAATGCTAGGCAAAAAAATTACAAGCCTCACTTGTGTACTTTTTTTTTTTTGGGTGATATGATGAATGGTCATTCGATGATTGCTAAGTGTGTCAAATTTCTCATTAGAAGTTTGTTTGAATATTTAAGGGATGAGTATTCTTCTCATCATCATTGTTTTTCTGCTCTTGGCAGTTTGGGGAAGTGGATATTGATAGTTCATTGGTTGCTAATCATTCTTCTGTTTCCGAGGACATTGTTATGGTTAACAATGGTTGCCTCTGTTGCACTGTGAGAGGAGACTTGGTTAAAATGCTTTTGAAGCTTGCTAAAGAAAAGCGTGACCAGTTTGACCACATAGTTATAGAGACAACAGGTAAAATTATTCTGTGCAAAAACATTCTTACTGAACAATAGCAATTTTACATTTGTTCTCTGCCTTTTGCTTTCTCCATTTGTTTTTCTGCGTATGATTACAATTATATTATCCATTTAATTATTTAACTACCATATGATATTCCGATAGAAGTATGGAAGTGCCTAGGAAAATAAAGTATTTAATGACTTACAAACTTATTTAATATGATATTGAAAATGAAAAAATATTTGATTAATGCCGGATAAGTACTCTAGTTTCTTATATAAGAACAGGGGAGACATACAAAATTATACAAACTATAGAGGTATTAAACTAATAAGTCATATCATGAAACTTTGATTAAGAGTAATAGAAAAAAGATTAAGAAAGGAGAGCATAGTGATCAAGAATCAATTTATGTTCATGCGTCGACAATAAAAGTTATACATCTTCTCAGGGAACTAATCGAAAAGTATCGGGAGCAAAAATAAGATCTACACATAATATTCATTGAGATGAAAAAAACTTATGATAGAGTACAATTGAAATTATATGGAGAATTCTAAAAAGATGGGTGTTAATGTAACATATATTGAACTAATTAAGGATATATAGGAAAAACTTCAGGGGGGATTAACTGAAGCATTTCCAATAAAGATAGGATTGTATCAAGGATCAACTCTAAGTTCCTATCTTTTTACACTAATATGGACGAACTAAAACATTCAAGGCATAGTACCGTGGTATATGTTGTTTGCAAATGATATTGTTTTAGTAGATGAGATATGTTCAAAGTAAAACCTAAAATCTCGTGTCATAGGAACCCCACGGGTTAGGCCTTTATATAGAAAAGAAGATATACACCAAAAGACATAAATACCCTTTTACTTATTCTAACACTCCCTCTCAAGCTTGAGAATATAGATCATATATACCAAGCTTGTTACATATGTAGTCAATCAGGGGACCTCTAAGTGATTTAGTGAATATATCTGCTAGCTGATCATTTGAGTTGACAAAACTAGTAGATATTTCTCCAGATATGACTTTCTCTTTGACAAAGTGACAGTCAAGTTCAATATGCTTTGTTCTCTCATGGAAGACTGGATTTGAGGCAATATGCATAGCGGCTTGGTTGTCACATATGAGTGACATTTGTGTAACCTCTCCAAACCTTAGTTCCTGAAGCAACTGTTTTAACCATATAAGTTCTTGACTAGCAATAGCCATAGCTCGATATTCTGCTTCTGCACTGGATCTTGCCACAACATTTTGTTTTTTGCTTTTCCAAGAAATAAGGTTACCTCCGACAAATATACAAAATCCAGAAGTGGATCTTCTATAAGAGGGAGATCCTGCCCAATCTGCATCAGAATACCCCATGATTTGAGTATGTCCTTTGTCTTCATATAGAAGACCCTTTCCTGATGCACCCCTGATATATCGAACAATGCGAGTCACTGCATCCCAATGTTCTTTGCATGGAGAGCTAAGAAACTGACTTACTACACTCACTGCAAATGAGATATCCGGACGAGTGACAGTAAGGTAGCTTAGTTTCCCTACCAATCGCCTGTACCGTTCAGGATCTGAAAGATGCTCTCCCTGATTTGGTAGGAGCTTGACATTAGGATCAATGGGATTGTCGACTGTTTTTGAGTTTAACATTCCTGTTTCTTCCAGAATATCCATTGCATACTTCCTTTGGGATATAATGATCCCATCTTTAGACTGTGCCACTTCTATCCCTAGAAAATATTTGAGTTTGCCGAGATCTTTTGTCTGGAAATGTTTGAAAAGATGTTGTTTTACTTGTGAAATTCCAAGATGATCATTACCTGTGATGACAATATCATCAACATAAACCACTACATAGATGCAACCAGTAGATGAGTGGCGATAAAAAACAGAATGATCAGCCTCGCTTCGAGTCATGCCAAACTGCTGAATTATGGTACTAAATCTACTGAACCATGCTCAAGACTCCCCCTGAGCAACAAAACACGGAGGTTGCTCCATGTAGACTTCCTCGAGCAGGTCACCATGTAAGAATGCATTTTTGATGTCCAACTGATGAAGGGGCCAATGGCGAATTGCAGCAATAGACAGAAAAAGACGCACAGAAGACATCTTGGCAACAGGAGAAAAGGTGTCGCCATAATCCAATCCAAATACCTGAGTATAGCCTTTAGCGACAAGACGAGACTTAAGCCGATCAACCGTGCCGTCTACACCAACTTTCACCGTAAACACCCATCGACAACCAACCACTGACTTCCCAGGAGGTAGAGGAACGAGGTCCCAAGTCCCATTGCTCTGTAGGGCACTCATTTCATCAAGCATAGCCTGTTTCCATCCTGGATGGGCAAAGGCATCACTTGCAGTCTTTGGAACAGAAACCGACGACAAGGAAGACAGACAATAATAATAGGATGGGGAAAGACAATGATAGCTTAAAGAAACATAGTGAGGAGAAGGATTACGAGTGAAACGCATACCCTTCGAGTGCAATAGGAACATCGAGGCGGGAGATGGGACCGGAGGAAACGACGAAGGACTTGGCTCCACAGATGTGCCCACGAAGTGTCGGTGTTGGTCGACGGCAAAGCAGAACGAGGACGGCGCGGATAAACCTGCAAAGGAGGAGACGAGGCGGGAGGTGATAGAATGAAGTACCGACGAAGAGTAGGGGAATAACACTTGTACCCTTTTGAGACCGTGGGTACCCAAGGAAGACACACTTATGAGACCGAGGAGAGAGTTTGTCAATGCCGGGATCAAGAGCATGAGCAAAACAAATAGAACCAAAGACCCAAGGTGGTAGAGGATGAAGGTACTGATGTGGATAAAGCACCTGATGAGGTATTTTACCTTGGAGAGTGGATGAAGGCATGCGATTGATGAGATAACACGCAGTAAGTACCGCATCACCCCAAAATTGATGAGGGACATGAGAATGGAGAAGAAGAGTCCAAGTGGTTTCAAGGAGATGACGATTCTTGCGTTCTGCAACCCCATTCTGTTGAGGGGTATGAGGGCAAGACGTGCGATGCAGCACACCATAAGATGTCAAGAAGGTACGAAACTGAGTAGATAAATACTCGCGTGCATTATCACTTTGCAAAGTTCGAAGGGAAGTACCAAATTGAGTTTTTATTTCAAGAAAAAAGGATTCAAAAATAGAAAACAATTCTGAACGATCCTTCATTAGATATAACCATGTACAACGGGAAAAATCGTCTATAAAAGTAACAAAATACCTTGACCCCATTGTAGAAGAAACACGACTCGGACCCTAAACATCAGAATGAACCAAAGAAAAAGGAGACATAGCCCGACTCTCAATACGAGGAGAAAAAGAACTACGAACATGTTTACCTAATTGACACGACGAACAAGATAAAGACTCTAAGTGAGAAAGACTAGGATGTAACTGTTTCAACTTATTAAGACCTGGATGTCCCAACTGAGCATGAATAAAAAGTGGAGATGCCGCCACCGAACCAACAAAAGAGGGTTGGTGAAGTCGATATAGGCCATGAGATTCACATCCGAAGCCAATCATCCTCCCCGTACTCCGGTCCTGTAAAGAAACAGACGTGTTAGTAAAAGAAATGACACAATCAAGAGATCGAGTAAGTTGACTTATCGACAATAAATTAAAAGGAGCGCCGGGAACATAAAGAACATTATGAACTGAAAGAGATGAAGAAGGATGAACAATACCAATACCCTGGGATTGAGTTTGGGAACCATTGGCCATGGTGATCATTGGTAAATTACCAGAAGAATTAAAACCCAAGGACCCGAAGAACGAGATATGCCAGCAAAGGAAGTACCAGCGTCTGTAATGGTAGCAGTGGAACCCGAAGCCTGTCGATCCTCAAACCATTTCAGAAAGTCAGTATAGGAAGGTGTTGAAGTCGAATCAGGTGTTAACTGTGAAGTGGAAGCTGAAGGAGCAACAGAACTCTGAACAATCTGATCAGCACGAGGAGGACGACCATGTAGACTCCAGCATTTATCAATCGTGTGTCCCAGTCGGTGGCAATGATCACACCAAGGACGTCCTTTGCCACCCTTGCGAGGTGGAGGTCCTTTGTGTCGAGAGACCAAAGCTGACGAGTCAACAGGAACAGAAGAAGGCATCGTCAAGACTTTGGCCGGGACACGGAGAAGAGTCACCCAGGGGTTGCCCAGGATCTGGTCACGGACATGAGAATAATCTGTGGGCAGACCATATAAAGCCAAAGACATAAAAAATTTCTTCCGATTTTCAAGCTCTTCAATAGGATCGGCCGCAGGTGGGAGCAGTTCATTGAAGTCACAAAGAAGGCTAGAAACTGAACACAGATAATTTGACATTGAATCCTTAATCTGATTGGCGCTGAGGATAGTCATGAGATCTTCACAAACTTGATAGAGTCGCCGAGAGGTATTTGTAAAGAGTTGTTGAGCTTGTGTCCAAACAGCTTTGCAGGTTTTGTGAGTACGGAAGACATTCCTAAGAGATGAATGGATGGTGGCTCAGATAATACAACACAACTGGTCAACCTTCTTCCACAGAGGACGATCGCTTGACCAGAAAGGCCGACGAGGCGTGAGCTTGACCAGAAAGATGTGCGGCAGAAAAATGGCGCGGGGCAGAGGAAAGACAACGCGGGGTAAGGAAAGAAATTAGGGTTTTTAAGCTAGCTCTGATACCATGTTCAAAGTAAAACCTAAAATCTCGTGTCATAGGAACCCCACGAGTTAGGTCTTTATATAGAAAAGAAGATATACACCAAAAGACACAAATACCCTTTTACTTATTCTAACAAGATATGCGAAGGAGTAAATACTAAACTAGAATCTTGGCGAGAAATAATAGAAGTGAAAGGTTCTAGGTAAAGACAAAATATATGAAATTTAAATTTAGCAATATTAGACGTAATAGACAATTGTTAAGATAAGAGATGACGAGTTGTCTGGAACTGAGAGTTTTAAGTATTTAGGATCATTTTTACAAAATGATGGAGGAGTTGAGAGAGATGTCTTACATAGAATATAAGCAGGATGGTTGAAATGAAGGAGAACATTGAGTGTTTTATGTGATTGTAAAGTACCTTTAAAACTTAAAAGGAAGTTTTATAAAATGACAGCTAGACCTGGTATGTTATATGATGCTGAATGTTGGACTATGATTGAGCACATGAGCAGAATATAACAGTTGGAGAGATGAGGATGTTAATGTGGATGTATAGACATACGAGGATGAACATAATAAGAAATGAGAGTATTAGCGAGAAAGTCGGAGTTGCATTTATTGAGGGTAAGATGGTATGAACATATACTTAGAAGATCAATAAATATTCCATTTAGGCTATGCGTAACTATTATAAATACGTACATCAAATGAGAAAGAGAAAGACTAAAAAAGACGTGGTTAGCAACAATAAAACAAGATAAAATTTATTTAAGTATAGATGATGATATAGTAGGTGATAGAGCTCAATGACGTAAAACGATCCTTATGGTCCATCCTACCTAGTGGGATAAGCCTTGGTTGTTGTTGTTGTATTCTACTTAAACATATGTCTTGATGCTTTCAATAATACTATTGTCGACGTGAGATTTGTCTCTTCATTTTGTTATCCCGTATGTTTCTTTCATAATATCACCTCAGTTAGAATTGTACAAACAAGGTAGTCAGATTTGCTTTCCTACATAGAGTCAGATTTGTTTTCCTACATAGGATCAGACAAGGATCCATAGACTCTGATTATAGGATTGGAATATATTTTTAAAAAATTGAGTTATACTGGTAATTCATATTTTAATCTATTGATGCTATAATGGTTCTCTACTGTTTAACGAATAATCTATATAGTCTACACGCTCTCTTAGGCTGTTACGATACTAGTAAATGTTAGTTCAAAAATTATATTCAATCAGGTAATGCCTTAAACTAGTAGTCTATTAAATATTAATTGTCTATAGTTTATTAGAAATGGCATATTGTTACTGCTTAATTTCTCTACTCTTCAAACAAATAGGTATTAGTTACACTAAACATGAAATTATGTTGTATGCATCTTAATGCACTCTATGTTATATGCTGATATAACAATAAGAAAACAAGGGGAAACCCATATATTTTGGAAAATGCAATGTATGCGGTCAATTGAAAGATAAAAGATCTTGGTATGATTTGCAATAAATCACAGCATTTTCTGTCCGAGGCAATGCTAGAGAAGTGTAGGACTAGGTGGTAGTGGTGACAGGCGGCCTAGTATATTCACAATAGTAATGGGTTAAAGAAGGCATTTGGTAGACAGGCTTATTTGAATGGTGTTGGTTATTTGTTGTGTTGATGGAGACAAGCTCGACAAAGGTTCATTGCAATGTGAGAGAGACTTGAGGCAACTTAGCTTTCTTGGCCTGAATCTGCTATTCATTTCTCCTAATTCTCTTTTGTTTCTTGGCCCCATCCCTTGCTATCTTGGAAACACCAAATCAACGATCTCATACATGATTGAGATAGCACCCTTAAAGCTACTTTGGGTCTGAACCCAATTTATCCTTGCACAAGATTCTACCATGCCTGTGGTCAGATAGCAGGTGCATATTTTCATGAGCCACTCTCACCCTATTCTCTATTTGAGCCATGTTTTTTTTTTGCCAAATTACATGGCCCTACTTCTAATTCTCAAGTTTGATTACCTTGGGTATAAGGAACAAGGAAAAGCTATATGGAGTCCCCAGGGCCATGGTGCCGCGGTAGGACATCCAGGTTGTCACCTAGGCACCTACAGTTTGAACCCTAGTTACGGTGTATTTGCAGAAATTTTTCTTCCAAATGGGGGGCGTAACCAAATGATGCTAGGTTTCTGGACCGGCCGCTGCGTGCGTTTACCGATTTACCCTGGTGATTAGTGGGAAACTTCCGTGGGGTCGGGCTGGTCACCCCCGAGATAGTCAATGAGATTAACTGGGATTATCATTTTTCATCCCCAGGGCTATAGTGTCGCGGTAGGACATCCAGGTTGTCACCCAGACACCCGCGGTTCGAACCCTAGCTACGACGTATTTGCAAGAATTTTTTGGGCTGGTCGTCGCGTGCGTTTCCCGATTTACCCTGACCGGTGGGAAACTTCCGTGGGGCCGGCTAGATATAGTCAATGAGGCTAACTGGAATTATCATTTTTTGTCCCCGGGGTCATGGTTCCGCGGTAGGACATCCAGGTTGTCACTAGACACTCGCGGTTCGAACCCCAGCTTCGGCATATTTGTAGAAATTTTTCTTCGAAATGGGGGGGGGGGGGGCATAATCAAAAGATGCTGAGCTTCTGGCTTTTGGGCTGGCCGCTGTGTGTGCTTCCCGATTTCCCCTGGTGACTGGTGGAAAACTTCCGTGGGACCGGGCCGGTCACCCCAGGGATAATCAATGAGGCTAGCTAGAATTATCATTTTTTTTTTTAAGGAAAGCTATATGGAGATGGAGACAATGGAGACTTAAAGAAGGAAATTGAAAAATAAGAGAGATAAAAAAAAATGCTACTATTCAAATTAACCTTAAGGCTAATGGGTCATTGAAATTGTTCGGACTTATGATGAATAATTGTTTGATGAGAGAAGTCATTCATGCTTGCATGCTATATTATGTGATTTTAATTGGAAAATCTTTGTGCATTTGTTGAACAAAGAAATATCAATTGAGACTAGAAAAAGACGGTTTTTGAGCCCTTCAAAAAAAGCTGCCTAACCATGTTAGCTGTTGTACAATGACTGATATGCATACTAAAGCTACCTATTATGCTATAATTATCAATTGTAATAATTTCTCCATTCTAAGATGGAAAATGATAGAAAGTGCCAGTAGCTCAGTTGGGTAGACTGTAAGGGCTGTGGTGATGGGATAAACTATCATCTTCACCATTTACTTGAGTGATGTTTATCTCTTTTATTTTCCTCAAAAAAAAAAAAAATGCAAATCATGTGTTCTTTGGTTAAGTTTCATGTGACATGAACTCATGCCGCTAGCTGTGCAGAAACATACCTGATTATGAACTTGTGCTGGCACATAATCCAGCAAAGGACTACCTATCCTTATTTTGGGTAGCTTTTAGCTAGTGGTTTATGGGTCTGTACAAGTATACAACATCTTAATCTGTGGTCTCAAACTCATAAACTGCAACCTTTTTTGTAAATATATTTCTTTTAATCTAATTAACCAGACTAATATTGTTATTCTTGTATGTTGAGTAAGATTTAACTGAAACGTTAATGTTTGTAGCCTTTAATACTTTGACTCTTTATGTGCCCTTTCGCACCCATGTTAGCTATCAACAATCTGAGTTGACAGCTGAGACTTATATGTAAGAGTTTTTAGAAGCCACAGAGTTGGACACTTATATCCACAAAGTGCAATTATTCATAGTCGAGTCCAGATAACACAGCTTATGGCTTCTAGATGCTCTTGGTGTTGACACATTTATTTCTTTCCGCAGGACTTGCAAAACCTTCTCCTGTTATAGAAACTTTCTATACAGATGATTTGGTTGCACAGCATGTGAAACTTGATGGTGTTGTTACTTTGGTGGATTCTAAGCATGCTATGAAACATTTGAATGAAGTTAAATCGAGATGGGCTGTGAATGAAGCGGTAGAACAAGTTGCATATGCAGATCGTATTATATTAAACAAGGTAATCAATTGTCAGTTTATACACTACTTTGGCAAGTAGTTACCATACATATGGTTTATCTTCTGTTTTAGTGTTTTTTTTCAAACACTTTCTTCTATTTGCAGACAGATTTGGTGAATGAGACTGAATTGGATGCACTAGCTAAGAAAATCAAGGTAGAAATTTCTTCATGCATACTTGCAAAAAGGCTACCAGTGTGTTGCATGTGTAATCTATAATGGAATGCATATATGCTTAACCTATAATGTGAACATAATATTGTATATGTTTAATTTATTATGTCATATGCAATATTGCAGCACATAAATGGGATGGCACAAATTAAACAAGCGCAATTTGGATCTGTGGATATAGATTTCGTTTTGGGAATAGGTGGATATGATTTGGACCGGTGTGTTCATTCATTTGCAATTATTTATTATTCTTAAGTTTTTCAACAAGTTTGTTTTTTCGTCTATGTATGCTGACCATTTGGTGTTGTTAACTTTGTATTAATACACGTGCAGAATTGAATCTGATGTTCAGATTGATGTCAGCCATAACACTAGTCATCAATGCGGCCATGATCATGGTAGTTTTATCAAGCAATTTTCCTTTTTCTTTTTTCATATATATATTTATATTTTTGTGTGTGCGTCTGTAATAAAAGGATGCCTCAATCATTGTGGCAATGGTTTATTGGAAATATTTGTTTGAAAAGAGTTAGTTACAGCCTGAAAATTTTGCGATATACTGATAGGATTGAGACATCTGATATTTACTAATTCAGCTTTAGATTACTTGTACCGGAGAGAACTTATCATCAGATTTGCACATTGTATCATACATCACCTATGTAATTTTCATCTTCTATGAGGTTGATTCATTGCTTGGTAGAAATAACTGTTGCTATGGCTTTATTTTTATTTTAAGGACTTCTCAATATTCTGAAGATATCTGCTTAGATCTGCTTGAATTTGGCGTTTTCATCAAAGAACCAGTCATAAGTAGCTTTCTGCTAATCAGTTTGGTGTGGACAGATTGTTGGATATTAATATACAAAAAGAGAATATATTGTCTCGAATATATACCTTGAACTAATTTTCTCTTTACAAAAAACTAATGCTACAAGTTCTGGTGCGCGAGTAGTAAGTGATGGCGTGCTGTTCTTTTTTACACTTGTGCTCCAGATCACCATAGGGATCATCATCATGGTCATGTGCACGATTCAGCTGTAACTAGCGTCAGTATAGTTTCTGAGGGGACTTTGGATCTCGATGAGGTATCTTCCTATCTCTTGCTGTTTGATATGAAGCTCTAGTTTTTGTGCTAAGGCGTTTCTGTTCTTTTGTTTTTGTGGCTTGAAGTTGATTGTAATGATTTCCTGATTACTTAGCAATGTACTCTTGCAATCCAACACCTACTTGTCAAAAATTGATTAGAATTTTGGTGCTGGCATCAGATACCGAGACCATTTCTCCATGATGAAATTACTTCTGGAGTCCCTAACATTTTGTTGCATTATATTCTCGCTAGATTAAAGACCGGCATGAACTTCTCTACTAGATTTATTATACTTGGAGAAAATAAATTTGCCTACGGCATGCTATTTCACATCTTCACTTTTAAGTTAAATGCTTCCAAAAATGGGCAGAAGATGGAAAATGATTGTAGAACCGTTCGGCCTTACTTTAGTTGTAAACGCATTAGCGTTTTCCTTAAATTTGCCAAGCTTAGGTGGTTTAAATTATGGACACATCTTGTCCTATTAAGTCCAAGTGTGCTTTTTCTCTTTGGAAACCAAGATAAATGTTATAAGATCTTGGGTGCTTTTACATTTCAAGTTCAATTTATCTGATATGCTTTCGCAGTTCACATTTTCAGAAATCAATTAAACCGAATCATTCTTCTTCTAAGGGATGGTAGTTTCCTTGTATACGATCCGCTGATCAATGTTATTTAGGTTAACGACTGGCTTGAGAGACTAGTCGATGAAAAAGGTGAAGACTTGTACAGGCTGAAAGGTGTCCTATCAGTAAATGACTCGACCGGCCGCTATGTAGTTCAGGTACCGTGATCTCTTTTGCTCCCTGCATTATCTAAATTGAACGATGTTTCTTCACGCATCTGCTTCTCTTATTTCAGGGGGTGCACTCCATGTTGGACGGCTGTCCTGCAAAGCCATGGGGGGAAGGTGAGAAGCCGATCAACAAACTTGTGTTCATCGGTAGGAACTTGGACGAGACGGCTTTGCGAAATGCCTTCAGAGGGTGCTTACTATAGATGAAACTTCTCAAAGATGGCCTTGTTTTTGGTAGCATGTTGTCATAATTTTCATATTTATATTATTTAAAAACAATTTGGTCTCATCTTTTATTCATTTTATTAGATTTACAAAAATTATTCATACATAAATATAGCAACAGAAGCAATTCAATGATAACCCAGCGGCGCCGGTGTATCCTTCAGCTCCATTCCCTGGCAATGTATGTCCTGCAATCCCCAGCATCACATGAACAACCATATCATTCGTTGAATGAAGTAGGTGAAGCACGCAATTAAATGTTATGAGAAAATTTTGAGAACTGTTTTTTTTTTTTTTTCTTTTTTAAAGAAAAGAAGAATTTGAATTTTTTTTTTTAAACTCTAGGGGAATTTTAACGATCTTAAAGTTTTAAATGAGATTATCGGTAGCGTACCGAGGCGAAGTGATTGACGTCGCGGTGGTGCGCCTCGTCTGCTCGGATGACGGCGACGACGTCCTTGAGGGTGGCGTCGGGCGGGAGGCACCAGTAGTCGATGGCGATGGCGGGGGCGGGGACGTTCTCGACGGCGCCGGCCTCGAGGTCCTTGAGGTATTCGGTGTAGGAGTAGACGGCCTCCTCCTCCAGGTATCCGACGACGCGGTGGGCGAATTTGGGCGACACCAGGTAGCCCACAAAGTAGGCGTTGAAAAGGACGCCCTGCACCGCCAGGACCAGCGCCCGCTCGTACCACCGCGGCCGCGCCACCTCCATGAACGTCATCAGGTGCATCCGCTCGTTCTCCGCCTCCTCCAGCAGCGCCCGGATCCACCCACCGCTGTGCTCGAAGCGGCGGAGCGAGCGTAGGTGGAGTAGCATGCCTCCCACCATCCCCGGCACCGCCGCTACCGTCTCCAGCAACAGCGCATGGTATACATGCCGCCTCTGTTTCCAGACCAAGATTAACCATAAATAAATAAATAAAATCTTCCCAAATTTTGGGAAGGGACCAAGCTTCACAGATACCTGGAAGAAGGCGTCGCTGGCGACACGCAGGGTTTTCACGGTCCTGTACGCGATCTTGTCGAGGAGCGTGGTGGGGACGTGGTGCTTCTTCACATCGATCGAGGTATCCGCCTTGTACGCATCCCATGGCTACGGAGTTCGTCAATTCCATGCATGTTCAATTGCGGCATCAGATGCAACGATCGATCACACGAAGAAGATCAATCGATAACTGAAATCGAATCGCTTACCTGGAAGCAGGACCATCTCCAGGGAGTGCCATCTGCTTTCGCGATCTGGGATCGCTCGATCCCCCAATAGTTGGACACCAGCTTGCCCTCATTCGGCGTGGCAGCGGCGGAAGGCTTCGCCTCGTCTTCCTTCTTCGCTGGCGATGCAATGGTGCTGGCGGCGCGGACGGAGAGGAGAAGTGTGTACGCGGGCGGCTCCCGGCCGGCGCCGGAGGCGGCCGAGAGAAGGTGAGGGCGGATGCGTCGGAGCAGCGCGGATCCGACCACTCGAGTACTCATTCCCCGTCGTCCAATCGGCAGAACGAGATGAGAGATCTGCTTGATCGGTTTGATTTGGGGAAGAAGGCCGTTAGACACGGTATTTATAGGCAGCAACAGCGGGCAGGCGAGTCGTACCGGGAAGTCGTTTGAAAAGTCTAAAGTATGTAGTCACGCGCGCTGACTTTAAATCATTAAAGCCGTCGATTCGTCTGAAATATAATATTCCTTATCAGTTTATCTGAGGATGGTTACGAAGCTGTCAACGGTGATGCGACGTAGCGTACAAGTCACGTTGCTCTAAACTCTCGATTCATCGAGTTACTTTTGACTCTCCTGGTCGATCGGGATCGATGCCGGTTCAATCGATTAAATCAACCAGCGGCCCGGATCCCGATCCGGACGCTACTATAAACACGGTCAGAGTCATAAAGGAGAGGCTGCGTTAGGCAAATTCTCCACGTTTACAATACATACATAAATTATAAATGGACCGTGTAAGATCGCCATGCTGTTTAAACAAAATAAATTATCATATACTAATCGTCTCAAAGACTATTTTGATCCTTTGACGTGGACCCATTTTAAAGTTTAGTTTGTAAAAGCTGGATGCTAGTTGTTATAATATGTATCAGTTATTGTTAGTTTATATAACAATATAATTATTTTATATTAATTTATCTTATTAAAAAGTGATAATTTAGTTAAAATAATATTTTAATAAGTAAAATAAACTAAGATATTTCATGACATCCATTATATTTCAAATGAATATTATTTGAACATAATAGATTGTGTAGATGCAAATAGATAGTTATTACAATGTGTAGCGGTTGTTATTAGCTTCTATAACATATCATCTTATATTGATTTTGTTCATTAGAGAATGATAATATGATTAAAATAATATTTTAATAAATAAAATAAATTAAAAGGACTTTATGACATCCAATACATTTCAAATATACATTATTTGATCGTGATCAATTATACAGAAGCTACCAGGTAATTACTATAACATGTAACAACTATTTGCTAACTTCTAAAATAGTATCATCATCTTATGTTGATTTTGTATTATTTGGAGAGTGATAGTCTCGTTAAAATAATATTTGAATGAGCAAAACAAATTAAAAAAAAAATCATAGATAACACTTGTTACATTTCAAATGAATATTATTTAATCACGATCGACTATGTAAAACCTAGTAGATTGTTACTACAATATGTATTAGTTACTCGATAGTTTCTACACATTATAGTTACCACCATTATACTACTATAAGAATGCTAAGCCAAAAGTATTTTTGAGATAAAATTACTAATGGGACACCATTTGATTTTTTTTTAAAAAAAAAAAAAAGAAACGTCCATCTGTCGTTTTTCTTAATTTGGGACTCCTATTTGAGTTTTGCCCATTATAATTTGTAACTATGAATGAAAAACTCGAGAGGTGAGGCTCAACTTAGGGGGCTTGTGGAGTCTAAAATCCTTGAAGAGAAGAGTTGAATATAGATTTCGAAGATCGTCCATAGTGGAGGGCTTTCATGGATTCGAGTGCTGAGTGTTTGGGATACTTTGAGAGCTAAGTTGGAGAACTCGGAAGTTGAGCCACATGAGAAATACGACAAATTAAACTATATATGACATTCTAATCCGAGACACCTCTCGGCTCCACTGATCCAGTGCTCTTCGATTGGCCCTGCGAATCTAGTATTGTGTTCATCTCTAGTCGATGCACTCGATCCCAGGGGCTCAGTCTCTCGATTAGATATCCAATTTATGTTTGATTGACCCTATCGTTCGGACACTTCGATTCGCCCCCACTCCAAGTTATAAAAAGAACCACCCTTGCAGGCCAAGGTATGTGTACCTACGTACACACGTTCATTTCCATTAATATATTATTATTTATCTTTTGTATCTATCTTTCCGGAGACTAACTTAAGCGTTGGAGTAGACGAGCCGAGGCACCCCTGACCATCTATCTAACGCTATATTTCCCATCTCCTGTCTTCTAATAGTCTTGCAGGTATCGTTAATTAACCGGAGACTTTCTTGTATTTTCAGCTCCCTCCTCTTGTTCTTTCCTTGAAGCCCAACAATCCGGTCAACCTAAAAGACAGCTCATTGGCCTTCTTCTTCCTCCAACATTGATCGATTTCAGACAAATAGGATCAACCTAAATATAAAATACCAAACACCTTTTAGTATTTAGAAATAACATGTAAAGTTAATTTGTATAGTTATAAGAGAGACAACAACAACATAACAACAACCAAGTCTTTTCCCACTAGAGATAGAAAGAAAATTATATTCAATCAAAGACGACTCATTTTCAATTAAATTATCTAATTAAATCATTACAAAATAAAATAAAATAAATGTACATTTCCTTTCCTTGAAATTTCTTGATTTAGGACCATAATTATATATATGAATGCTTAACTTAGCACTTCATATGCACAATATATGCTTATTAGGGTTTGAATAACTCCGTGCAAATTTTCTCTGTAAGGGTCAATTCCATTTTTTCTAGATCATATCCAACCAAAACATCTTGATGCGTAATATTCCCAAAGACTTGCATATCATTCGTTCCCCCTATCACGATGCATTTCACATGCCGACCATACCACAAAAATAAGTTTTCAGGGCTCACCCTAAGTCCCCTAATGTTCCGGCAAATGAGTCCTCTTGCTCCGTTGAGAGCACAACAAAGCATAAGTTGAATCGGCCTTTCGTCTTCACAATTGACAAGCCAACGTAATCTGTCAATTCCCTCACCAACTCATCCACCACTTGAGTGTCCAGCATGATCATGACTGTGCCGGAGTCGAAGATAATGTTGTCGGCCTTCAACTTGGACCTCTTAGTAAAGTAGATGTCGAACTCACTCGGGATAGAGATGGAATTAAGCTGCATGGCGTAGAAGTCGTCTCGCGTCATGAGCTGCGTGACGGTCGTCTTTCCGACGACCGTGGGGCGTGGGTTTGCAATGTCCCAAGAAGAGCCAGCTGCCGAGTCCCCCATCGAGGTAGTTCAAGCATAAGGAGAAGTACTTGCTGATGTACTTAGGGGAGAGCTGGTGGATCAAAGACGATGACCAGGTGCCCAACCCAACGGTGCTGCCGAAATCATCCCCAACGGTGTCCAAGGATTGAAAGTTGCAACCAAATACCATATTTGGAATGGATGTAGATTGTTTCGTATCTAACGAGTAGAAACGGAAGATGTCCGAGGATAAAATTCCGTCGATGTTGGAGGCATCGTCGTAGGAGTAATGGTACTGGCACATCAGATCATCATTGCAAAGACCTTTGCTAAAGCTCCTGCACTCGTCGGAATTGCAACTTAACTTCTTGTAGGAGAGGGATGTAGTAGGATCGAATAGGGTGGCGGTTCTGTTGAATCATTAGTGATCTCATCCGGAAGCTGAGTCGGATGAAGGCGGGTTTTGGTGTACTGGAAGTTGACGGAAAGTCGCTGAAGCGTTGGATCTACCTGGTACCCCTCTGGAAAGGTTCGCACGGGCGGCTGACGAAGAAAGATGATCAGGACTATGACGCTGTTGCTCTGCGCACACTCAGACGAGCCCACAAGTCGTTAGAGACCAGAAACCAGGAAAAAAGTCCCTGGGTCAGGTCTTCCGACGCTCAAGTCAGGTACTTTTTCCCCAGAAATCACAGAGAAAGGACGAAAAGTAAAGACTAGTGAGAAATGACGAGTGAGCGTACCTGCATAAGGGACAAAGCATCCCTTTTTATACTGCATCGGATGTCTCTGGGACCTAGCGAGTGTCAGGGAATGTCGGATGTCAGGCTTTATCTGGCGGTGATTGACACGTGACTCTTCCCAATAGGCTGGCGGAAAAATCGAAGACGTAGCGAGCCCCGACTGTTAGCATATTTCCTGACACATTAATTGTTCTCTGACATTCTCTGACAAGCGGTTACGATTCCTTAGCTTGTTTGTCCTGTAGTGCCTAAATACTAGGTCTATATCCTGACCTGCTTCGATCCACTGCTATCCATGGCTTGTACGTTCCGACCTGCCCGATCGGTCTGTTTCCTGACCTGCATTTGTCTACTGTAATCCATGGCTTGCACGTTCTGACCTGCCCGACCTGTCTGCTTCCTGACCTGCATCTGTTTACTGTTATCCATGACTTGTACTTCCTGACCTGTACGTCAGGTCAGTTTCCCGACCTGCTTCTTCCTACCGTTACCCATGGCTTGTATGTTCCGACCTGCACGTCAGGTCTATTTTCCGACCTGCTTCTGTTTACTGTTATCCATGGCTTGCATGTTCCGACCTGTACGCTAGGTCTGTTTCCCGACCTGCTTCTTCCTACCATTACCCATGACTTGTATGCTCCGACCTGTATGCCAGGTCTATTTCTTGACTTGCTTCTGTTTATCGTTATCCTTGACTTGTATGTTCCGACCTGTGCGCCAGGTCTGTTTTCTGACCTGCTTCTGTTTACTGTTATCCATGGCTTGTATATTCTGACTTGTACGCCAGGCCTATTTCCCGACCTACTTCTGTTTACCGTTATCCTTGGCTTGTATGTTCTGACATGTACACCAGGTCTATTTTTCGACCTGCTTCTGTTTACTGCCATCCATGGCTTGTATGTTCCGACCTGTACGCCAGGTCTATTTCCCGATCTGCTTCTGTTTACCGTTATTCTTGGCTTGTATATTCTGACCTGTACGCCAGGCCTGTTTTCCGACCTGCTTCTGTTTACTGTTATCCATGACTTGTATGTTCCGACCTGTACGCTAGGTCTGTTTCCCGACCTGTACGCCAGGTCTGTTTCCCGACCTGTACGCCAGATCTGTTTCCCGACCTATATGCCAGGTTTGTTTCTCGACCTGCTTCTTCCTACCGTTACCCATGGCTTGTATGTTCCGACCTGTACGCAGGTCTGTTTCCTGACCTGCATTTGTCTACTGTAATCCATGGCTTATATGTTCCGACCTGTACGCCAGGTCTGTTTTTCGACCCGCTTCTGTTTACTGTTATCCATGGCTTGTATGTTCCGACCTGTACGCCAGGTCTGTTTCCCGACCTGCTTCTTCCTACCGTTACCCATGGCTTGTATGTTCCGACCTATACGCTAGGTCTATTTCCCGACCTGCTTGGATTTACCGTTATCCTTGGCTTGTATATCCCGACCTGTACGCCAGGTCTATTTCCCAACCTGCTTTTGTTTACCATTATCCTTGGCTTGTATGTCCTGACCTGTACGCCAGGTCTATTTATTCTACGCCCATGGCCTTCTTTCCTTTACCTTTACTTGGCTCGTGGGTTCAATCCTCACCTGTACCTGGCCTGTGGGTTCTATCTTTGACCGCTATCAGGGCGAGCCCTTGTCCTACTTATACTCCTATCCTTTGACCACCCCGTCAGCTGAGACTTTGACCCAGGTCACGTAAGTTTGACTTCTGACCAGCCATGGAGGCCTGACTTCTGACCTCCACGTAAGTTTGACTTCTAACCAGCCATAGAGGCCTGACTTCTGACCTCCACGTAAGCTTGACTTCTGACCTCCACGTAAGCCTGACTTCTGACCTCCACGTAAGTTTGACTTTTGACCAGCCATGGAGGCTTGACTTCTGACCTCCACGTAAGCCTGACTTCTGACCTCTACGTAAGGTTGACTTCTGACCACCTCATCTTACAGACCCCACGAACATGTACCGTATCACAAGCCTCCCCCTCAAGTCTAGTCGAAGGAGGATCTAGTCCGACTGACTAGACCCATGTCCTTGAGTTACCTGGCCTGGCTCCCGCGTTCTCCGCCGACCTGTCTTTCATCTGTATTCTACAAAGTTTCCCTCCATCCTAGGAGATAAAAGGACTCCTTCTATATGTATGCTGACTCCTCAACTTTCGAGCGTACTTTTTTCTCATAAATGTCGCACGGTTCTCCAAGCGTCAACTCAAATTCCGAGGAAATCCCTTCACCTTCTCCTTCCTTATAAAAGGTCCGAGCTTCTCCTACCTCAAGTTATCCGACTTGCCAACACAGTATCTTGCCTTCATGGAACCCCCGACAGAACCCAGCGAACTTACTTCTTTACTTCGGCAAACTTCCCATCTACTGGAGTTATCGACTCAGAAAGAGGAAGCCTCGCTTCAGCAAATTACCGCTCTGACGGAGTTACTGGCTCAAAAAGAAGAGATCCTGCTGGAGATGACTGCGAGCAGAGATCTTCAAGCGTCTCTTACACACGAAATGGAAAGCCTCTGGCTGGTTGCTAAATCTAGAACCCGAGCCGAAATCGCTCTCAAGCTTAAAGCTCAATCGGACTTCCAGAGCCAGTGCACTATATTATTTATCTGAAAATGAAGCATGAAGACGAGGTGGCTCTTCTAAAAGAGGAAGGATGGATCAAAGATGAGACTATCGGGCAACTGAAGCGCGCCATCAATCTTATTAAAGAAGATCTAACTAAAGTCCAAGCTCATCTGGCTAGAAAAGATCAAGCCTCTGGCTCTGGTAGTCATGTAAACCCTTGAAAAATGTACCTTTGATTTAACGGAATAAAACTTATTTTTTGTGTTCCACTCATGGTGTAGCCCCACACTATATTGCTCGGGTACTATCATGTTTTTATAGAACACCTGCGTTTGTCTAATATTTCTAGCAAAAATAGCAAAAATAATAAAGATAGCTTGCTTACCCCATCCTCCTTTTACCTCATAACATATGAGCCTTTGGCCAATGCAAATGAGACGCTTAAGGATGTGCCCGCAAGATTTCATATTTAGCGGGAACCCTTAAAATATAGCTTACTGACCAGTCCGACACGATAACTTGGCTTGCTGCTTTTTGCGTCGGTGAATATAAGGAGTACTGACCGAGAAAATCATTGCCCCGACCGAGAAGGTCGTTGGTCGTGAGAGCATGCTCACTTATAACTTGCACTGGGGCGAGAGTTTGGGACAGCCGACCTGGAAGGTCGTTGGGCGTGAGAGCCTTGCTCACTTATAACTCGCACTGGGGCGAGAGTCTGGGACAGCCGACCTGGAAGGTCGTTGGGCGTGAGAGCCTTGCTCACTTATAACTCACGCTGGGGCGAGAGTCCGGGACAGCCGACCTGGAAGGTCGTTGGGCGTTAGAGCCTTACTCACTTATAACTCGCGTTGGGGCGAGAGTCTGGGACAGCCGACCTGTAAGGTCGTTGGGCGTGAGAGCCTTGCTCACTTATAACTCGCACTGGAGCGAGAGTCTGGGACAACCGACCGGTAAGGTCGTTGGGCGTGAGAGCCTTGCTCACTTATAACTCGCACTGGGCGAGAGTCTGGGGCAGCCGACCTGGAAGGTCGTTGGGCGTGAGAGCCTTGCTCATTTATAACTCGCGCTGGGGCGAGAGTCTGGGATAGCCGACCTGGAAGGTCGTTGGGCGTGAGAGCCTTGCTCACTTATAACTCGCGCTGGGGCGAGAGTCTGGGACAGCTGACTTGGAAGGTCGTTGGGCGTGAGAGCCTTGCTCACTTATAACTCACACTGGGCGAGAGTCTGGGACAACCGACCGGTAAAGTCGTTTGGCGTGAGGGTCTTACTCACTTATAACTCACACTAGGGCGAGAGTCGGGGACCCAACCTGGAAGGTCGTTGGGCGTGAGAGCCTTGCTCACTTATAACTCGCACTGGGGCGAGAGTCTGGGACAGTCGACCGGTAAGATCGTTGGGCGTGAGAGCCTTGCTCACTTATAACTCGCACTGAGGCGAGAGTCTGGGACAGTTGATCGGTAAGGTCGTTGGGCGTGAGAGCCTTGCTCACTTATAACTCGCACTGGGGCGAGAGTCTGGGACCACCGACCTGGAAGGTCGTTGGGCGTGAGAGCATTGCTCACTTATAACTAGTACTGGGGCGAGAGTTTGTGACAGTTGACCTGGAAGGTGATTTCCCGACCAGGATAGATATTACTGACCTGGGGGTGATTTCTCGACCAGGATAGATATGGCCGACCTGGGGATGATTTCCCGACCAGGATAGATATTGCCGACTTGGGGGGTGATTCCCCGACCAGGCATTACCCGAAGAGATTGCTTCAACTTTGTCTGCAATCAAGAAATATACTATATCAGATGTATTGTGAGGAAAACATATTAAAATCTTACTTAGTCCTGGCCTCGCCACATTCGAATTTCTTTCCCGCCACTTTTCTTTGTCGCTTCCCGAGAAAATCGTGTGGTAAGCATTTCCGTACACCCACTTTATCTCATGATTTTCTTATCACGTCCATCATTAATACGCTTCATAAGAGCTCGACACCTGTCCCACGCCTTTATTGCTTACGTCGTATGACGCCGCCGACTCCACTCCTTTTTGTACACGACCTCCCAGAAAAGCCTGTCGTTCTATGATTAGACGACTTTGGGCACTTTACCCAAAAATATACTTGACGCATCTTTTCGATATTCCCTAGGAAGACCCTCTTTATAAGCCCTAAAGGCAGTCCGTCGTCATTGCCTTGAGCGCTTCGACTGCCTTCGTCTTCTTGTTGCTTCGCCGTCTCCGGTACATCGACCCTTCCCTTCCTAGACTCTTCCCGCTTGGTGCTCTTCTTCTTCTCGACTGACCTCTTCTCCAACCTCCCTCACCTCGATAATGGCTGACGGTAAGGCCACCCTTTGGTACTCGTGCTTCATTTCTGACATAGATGGTCATGACCTATCTGTGATTCGGTCTGATCTGCGACTTAGCGATGCTTATGAACTTAGAGTTCCTACACTCCATGAACACCCCGCAAACCCTCCTGAGGGTTTCATGATTGTTTTTAGAGACCAGATTTTAGGAGGCCTTCGATTTCCTATACCTCCCTTTATCTCTTCCTTGAGCCGCTACTTTGGCATTTGCCCCTCTCAATTTGCTCCCAACTTTTTTATAGCGGTATGTGGCACAGTCATCCTATGTCGCATATACCAAATTCCCCTAACCGTTCAGCTCTTCCACTATTTTTATTCTTTCAAATGCTTAGAACCAGGAGTGTTTATGGTACAGGCTAGGCCTGACTTTAAGTTCTTTTCTGACATGCCCTCTTCCAACAAGGGGTGGAAGTCGCGCTTCTTCTTTATTAGATTACCTACATCTTCACCCTTGGTCGAACTGACCCCTTGGCGCCCTGATATTCCCTCCAACCTTCTTGTACATCACCATCAACCTTCCTGCGATGCTGCTTCAGAAAAATTTCAAGGAGTGAGCGTTCGCTTGTCTATACTACTACTGGAAGACTTTTTGTATTTGTTCGGGCTCAGCCCAGTTCAAGCAGATATAGGGGCCCCATTAGGTAAGAACCCGTTTTCCTCTTTGCTATTCTTCACTAACTGAGGTATCTCTCTTTCACTTTGCAGAGGCTACCATGCTCCGGGCTTATTCTTCAGATATAAAACGCCAATCTTTCAACATTTGAAAGCTTTAAGTGTGGAGCTTAAGCAGGGCCTAGCGGCTTCTTCCCGGCCTGCCCCTTTTGCCTCGCAGTCTGCCCCTTCTGTCTCTCAGCTTGCCCCACCTACACCAGCCCAGGAGGAAGCTTCCTCGGCTCTTCCCCTGGATGTGGCTCCTGTAGAATACCTGGCCATTGTAGAGCAGGTCGAGAAAGAGCGGGCCGCATCTCTCCCGCTCGCCCAATGTCTAAGGCTCCAGCGCAAGAGGAAGAGGGTCATTCCAGCGACTCGGGCGTCACCTCCACCACTTCCTTCTGGCCGTCGCCCCTCAATCGCCTCTCAATCTTCAGAGGCCAAGACCATTACCCCCGATCGGGAGCCGACTTTGGGGTCTGAGGTTCCCACTCTATCGCCTCAAATATCAGCCCCGACCCCCGGTAGGGCTATAACTCCCGATCAGGTCTCTTTTCCCGCTCAGGCCTCCTCCCCCGGGCAGCTACCCCTTCCTCTAATGGACCAACCCGGGAGTTCTGCAACTCAATCTGCCTCCCTTCCGTTAGCTGCTCCGGCCTCTACTTCTCGATCTAGGGGTAAAATTGACAAGAAGTATGCCTTTACTGACTCTTGGCGCCTGCCTTCTTCCACAGAGTCCGGCGTCGCCGAAGAAACTACAGGAGAGGCTCCTCCCCCTGTTGCCTTGGTTGAACTACAGGGCGATTTGGCGACGTCCTGGCGATCGAGCAATCAGAAGTTTTGGAAGAATCCTCTGATGGAGGGGCTGGATCAAGCTGCTCGCCAGATAGTTTCCGTAAGTTTTCTTGTATCAAGGCTCCTCTGCAAGAATCTCTTATAATCTTTCATCCTATATCTAACGCAGGCCTATTCCGCCAATCTGAGTGTCATTCAGTATGCCTCCCGCTTGCAGAGGAAGAATGAAGTGTTAAAGGCTTGTCTTGAGGAGTTAGAGTTGCCGCTAACTTCCCGCGATCCCCTCAACCCGACCCCTGGGGACTTAGCGAGTTATCTTCGATTGATTAGGGAGTCTGCAGAGTCTGCTCGCAACATTTCCCATGCGGTTTTTGACAAAATAAGGACCTTGGAAGCGGCTCTGCAAACAAGCGAGTCCAAATTGGCTTCTGAAGCGGAGAGGCGTCGCTTGCTGGTAGTCGAGCTGGACGAAAAGGACGCTCGGTTGACTACCCTGACCTCTGATCTGAAGGATCTGCGAGTGACCCACGAGTCCCTTTAGAAGAATTTAACAGACGCTCAGGGTCAGCTGGCCTCCAGTGTCGCCCGGGAGAAGGCCCTTCAAAATAGCTGGGAAGCTAGTCAAGCAACCCTCCAATCAGTGCAGGCTAATCTTTTGAGAGCTCAGGAGAGTGCTTCCCAAGGTCAACAAGATTTAACTTTGGCCCAAGCTGACGCGGAAAAGGCCAAGGCAGAGCTGACAGATTACCAGGCGGGAGAAGTTGGTCGTCTGAGAGCATACAGACAAGCTTACGTCACCTCTCCCTTCTTTTTGAGGAAGATAGGGGGTTTGATGAATTTCATGCTTTGTTGCAGTGCGGCTGGTGGAGCTCGACAAATGTTTGAACAGGATCTACTTCACGCTGCTCCTTCAGAAGATTTCTTAGACACCACCCGCCTAATGAACGAGCTTCCGGACAGGTCACTGCCTTCCTTCAAAGACGATGACGATTTATTCCTCCTGCCTGAGTCTCCTGCTGACGTGGCACCTTGCCCCCCTGAGCCTCCTGCTGATAATAATCCTTGAGATGACACTATGTAGTGCATGTTAATGTAAAGATGTAGCTGTCAAACTCTTGCTCAAACAATCTGCTTAAAATTTCAGATTTGTCTTCACTTTGGCGTGTTTTAACTTTCTTATGATACAAATTGACCGCTGGCTTTCGATTTTCTCTTACAGTATATTAACTGTCTTATAGTATGTTTGCCCTCTTATTTGTAATCTCATATATTTCCGGACCGAAACGACCCATGGCCCTGCGAATGTGTAATTTGACTTTCTGGTTTAAGTCTTATTTGATTCCGGTCGGGAATCCCTTTTTTATCCCGACTTGTTTTCCTTGCCTTTTTCTGCTGACCTCTCAACTTAGCTTAACAAAGCACCCTGGTCTGTACTGATATCTCGACCTGCTTAGCTTGCCTTTTTCTGCTGACTGCCCTGGCTCAGCCATACCCCTGGTCTGTTCTTTTCCCCGTAATCCAGGTCAGGCTAACTTCAGACCGGGAAATTGAGGGTTAAGCCCAGACCGGGAAAGCGAGGACACTTTTCGATAAGACAACTGTTGTGTCTTTTCCCGAGATCCATCTCCTCGTACTTCGCACCGGTACATTTCCAAATATACCCTTGGGCGTTATTTTCAAAGAAGATCCGTCGGTTCTCTTTGTTTCCGTCAATTATTGTGCACCGGTGGATGATGCCTGACAAAATTGCCCCTCTGCCCAGCGGCTATAAATAATCTCCTCTAGCTTTGCCTCCAAACTTTGCATGTCTTCTTCTTCCTTCCTCTGGAATCAAGTATCATTCCTGAATCTCTGCTTTTGCATTGATAGCTTCCCACTCGATCTCTTCTCCTTCTATTTCTTTTCTCATGGCATTCCCCTCTTTTCTTTCTTCTTTAGCGGCGGTGTACTACCCTGGTTCATCCACTTTCGACGAACTAGATCGGGATGACCTGCGCTATACCTACAGAGTCGGGGATAATGCCCATGTAATTATCCCCACCGGGATACACCAATTTTTTGCTCCTCCCAATGGATATTGCACTTTCTTAAGGAGCAATTTGTAGCCGGCCTTCGTCTTCCTTTGCACCCCTTCTTTTCGGGTGTGTGCCGCCATTTCAAGACTCCTCTAGGACAACTGACGCCGAATGCTATAAGGATCCTCTGCGGCTTCGTGGTACTCTACGATGTTTTCAAGTTGTCTTGGTCCGCCCACTTGTTCCATTGCTTTTTCACCCTCCGACAACAAGAAGGCACCTTCCGCTTCCAGCCTCGTCTTCGGACTGCTTTTTTCTCGCCCCTGCCGCCTTCTGAACCGAGCTAGAGGAACAAATTCTTCTTCATTCGATTTTCCCCGGAGGTGGAGTGGCCCATGCGATGGCAATCTTCACTTCCCCTGAGCCCGCCACTGGAGGATTTTCATCTCGATACCTCCTATATAGAGGCTTCCTCTCGCTTAGCGGGTTGGCAATTAAACCTAACCTGCTTATTGTCCGAGGAGTTGCTTGCCTACTTCCGCCTTAGCTATCTTACTCCGGATATGCCTCATTCCCTGGGTAAGCTTCCCTTTCAGTTCTATTACCACTTCATAAGCATTTCGTTTTTCCTATTGTAACTGACCTCCTACTTTATCTTGTGCAGCTGAAGTCTTAACCCGTGTCTCAGAGGTTCAGCCTCTTCCTTTAAGTGACATGGAAATCATGAGGCGTGGTCGAGTTATTTTACAAAGAAGATCCCTCCCCTACTCGTCTTCGACCTCAGTCGGTGGGGCTTCCCCAATAAATCCTCGACCCCGACCTCCTCGCCGAGCTTCTTCTGTTGTCCGACCTGCTGCCTTTGCTCGTCCCACTCGTCCTCGGACTACACACTCGCCCCAGCCGGGCACCCCTGTTCGTCCCCGGGCCCCACACACAGCCCGACCCCTTAACCTGACTCTTCTTTAATCGATTAATCCTCCCCGAGCTACTTATATCCCTGGTCTGGGCTGTTGGTTGCTACTAGGAAAACCTAGAGGTTCCACTGTACAAAATTTTGTACAAAGGTCTGAACCTTTTCCTAGCTACCATGTGTTCTTTTAAATTAAATTTTGGATCGTCTGCGGAACTTAACACGTTTGATCCAAAACTTAATCTATTTGTTCTTTTAGGTTTTGACTTGGATCTCCTGCGGAACTTAACACGTTTGATCCAAATCACCTAAGTTATTAATTCCATTAAATATTAATTTCCAAAATTGGTTCCCAGTACTGACGTGGCGAGGCACATGACCTTCTTGGATATGGGAGCAACCACCACCGACTAGACAAAACCTTTTAAGGAAAGCTAATATTTAATTTCCTAAAATAACTTTAGGTTAACCAAAAAGAACAATCAAATCACAAGGAAAAGAAAAACAAAAGAACACTATATCGAAAACAAATTCGAAACACTAGAATCGTATGCCTCTTGTATTTAGTATTATTTCCAAAAATAACTAGTATGATGCGGAAAGAAAAATTACTAGTTATACCTTTTAGAAAGACCTCTTGATCTTCTACCGTATTCCTCTTCTAACCTCGAACGTTGTGTGGGCAACGATCTTCCAAGATGAGAACCACCTAGGCACCTTCTTCCTTCTTCCTTCAAGTTTCGGCCAAGCACAAGAACTTCCAAAGGATGAAGAATTTTCCACCAACCAAGCTCCAAGGGATGCATGCTTTCTCTCCTTCTTCTCCTTCCTTGATCCGGCCACATCCTCCAAGCTCCAAGAGATGATAGATTTCGGCCACAACAAGAAGAGAGAAGAGAAAGGGAAGGGTCGGCCACCACACCAAGGAAAAGAGGAAGAAAAATAGAATAGAGTCCTAAGACTTGAAGCCTCCTCTACCCCTCTTTTATAATCCTTGGTCTTGGCAAATAAGGAAAATTTAATAAAAACTTCCTTAATTCTTTTGCCATTGAAAAGGAAAATTTATTTAATTAAAACAATTTTCTCTTTTCAAATTACAATGGCCGGCCATAACAAATAATATTTCCAAGCAAATAAAATTTTAAACACCAATTAAAACTTCCTTATTTGCTTCCGGAAATTTATAAAAATTTCTCCAATAATTTTATCCCTTCATGATTGGTTTATAAAAAGGAAATTTAATAAATTAAAATCTTTCTTTTAAACATGTGGATAAAAAGAAAGTTATCTCTATAAATTAAAATCTCTTTTAATCTACAAATAAGGAAATATATCAAATCTTTTCTTAATCTTTTGTAGAAACTTATAAAAGAGAATATTTAATTTTAAACTCTCTTTTAAATCATGAACATGGTTAAAAAGGAAAGTTTTCTTAAAATTTAAAATCCTCCTTTAATCAACAAATAAGGAAAGATTTCAAATTTTAAACTATCTTTTAAACATGTAGATGATTTACAAATAAGGAAAGTTTTTACCAAAAATTAAAACCATCCTTTTAAACTACAAATAAAGAAAGAGATTAATCTCTTCTCTTAATCTTTTGTAGAAAGCTATAAAAGGAAATTTTTAATTTTAAACTCTCTTTAAAATCATGATATCCACATAAGAAATAATTTTAATAAAATTCTCTTTAATATTCTAGTGGCGGCCACCTAAGCTTGGGACCCAAGCTTTGGCGACCACCTTAGCTCATCCACTTAGTCTTGGCCAGCCTAGCTTGGGTTCCAAGCTAGCTTGGTCGGCCCCATTGGATGGGTAAGAAGGTGGGTATGCGGTGGGTATAAATCTCTATATACTAGAGGCTACGATAGGGACCGAGAGGAGGAATTGGTTTTGGTCTCCCGATAAAATTAAGCATCTTGTGCTCGCCCCGAACACACAACTTAATTTTATCAATAATAATTCATTCCACTAGAGAACTATTATTGAACTACCGCACCAATCCCAAATTACATTTTGGGCTCCTTCTTATCATGAGTGTGTTAGTCTCCCTGTGTTTAAGATAACAAATGTCCACTAATTAAGTAAGTTACTGACAACTCACTTAATTAATATCTAGCTCCAAGAGTAGTACCACTCAACTTCATCATCATGTCGGACTAAGTCCACCTGCAGGGTTTAACATGACAATCCTTATAAGCTCCTCTCGGGGACATTCCCAATGTAGATTACTAGGACACAGTTTCCTTCTATAATCAACAATACACACTATAAGTGATATCATTTCCCAACTTATCGGGCTTATTGATTCATCGAACTAAATCTCACCCATTGATAAATTAAAGAAATAAATATCAAATATATGTGCTTGTTATTATATTAGGATTAAGAGCACACACTTCCATAATAATTGAGGTCTTTGTTCCTTTATAAAGTCAGTATAAAAGAAACGACCTCTAATGGTCCTACTCAATACACTCTTAGTGTACTAGTGTAATTATATAGTTAAGATAAACTAACACCTAATTACAGTACGACCTTCCAATGGTTTGTTCCTCTCCATCATGGTCGTGAGCTACTGTTTATAATTTATAAGGTACTGATAACATGATCTTCTGTGTGTGACACTACACACCATGTTATCTACAATATAAATTAATTGAACAACTACATTTATCACAAATGTAGACATTTGACCAATATGATTCTTATTTCTAGATAAATATTTTATACCAAAAGCTAGACTTTTAGTATATATTCTAACATGGGCCTCGATCGAAGATCAGGCAATGTTCCCTACGCTAGCCCTGCTTTTAGAGAGGCTTCTCAAGCAGCTCGTCAAGCACGCTTGATAAACAACCGCTTGAATCGTGATGCCTCCTCTTCTTCTCAGCGTAGGGTTCAGCTATCGTCTGAAGAGTCTGACTCGGATGATCAGCCGCTGGCTCAGAGACTTCGCAACCGAGCCCCCCAACCTGTGCCAGACTCGGACCCTTCCGCTGTTCCTTCACCGCCTCCTACTGCAACCACCACTTCTCCTTCGCCTCCCATTGCAGCCCAGACTTCTGTCCCGAGCCAAGCAGATGCTTCCCCTACTCTGCCCGAAGCGCAGGTCGAGCCTCCACTAGCTCAACCTTTCACTTCACCCCAGCATCAGAGCACTGAGGCCGGCCCCTCGCATCGCCCCTCCCCAGTTACCTCACCGCCGGAGCCGTCTCCTGTGCCCCCTTCAGCTCCTTCTGGGTCGACTGCTGGGCCTTCTGGATCAGCTGCGGGGCCTTCCCAACCGCCACCACCTGTTCCTCTTCATTATCTTACCACCGCTCCTTCTGAGGATGGGCTACAGTCCCGACGTGATGTTCCCATCAGCACCTTGACTATGAAAGGTCGCCTGGCTACTGTGTGGGAAGAAAGTAGGCATCAGATGGAACTTTTGCCGCCCTTCGCCCAGATGGATAGATTCTCTGAGCTATATATCAAGGTCAGCTTCCCTGATTGTTTACTGCAACTATTATATTCCTCATCCTTATCAGATGTTTCTCCTATGTCCCAGGCCTGTGCAGAGTCCTTGACAGTAAATCAGTCCTTCCATGCCGTTCATCGTCAAAATAAGATGCTGCAGGACAAGGTCACTGAACTGGAGCTTCAATTGAATAACCCGGCGCAGGCTAGTTACACCCTGAGAGCTGAGGTGAAGGCTCTAACCAAAAGGAAGAATAGTCTAGAAGTATCCTTAACCATATCTGATCGAGAGCTTAAGGGCCTCAAGGAAGAGAAAAACCAGTCGAGGCAGTGCACCAGCAACGCATGGATCAGCAAACTTTAGAGCATCAGCGAGCTATTGATCAATTGACCCAGAAGCTGCGTGCTACCGAAACTTTAGCGCAGGAGCAAGATAAGAAACTAAAATCCCAGGCGGCTCAATTAGCATCTCAAGCAGCAGAACTGTTGGCCACCCGAACTGAACTGGCTCAGGCCCGGGCTACTGCAGAAGGCGTATCTACATCTCTGACTATTTATAAGGAGGGAGAGAATGACCGCTGTTAGCAGAGCCGCACTTTGTATCTGCGCTCCCCAGAATTCTGTACACAAGCAGGGCAGCGTTTCTCCACGTCTGTCATCTACGGGGCGGCCGGGGCTCTGCGTCAACTTTATGAGCAGGGCTACTTGAACTCAGCTCCCCCTCCTGAATTTTTAGATCATGACCGGATCCTTAAAGAGATCCCAGATGAAATTTTTGCTCCTTTCAAGTGATCCTTCTTGACTACTTGTGTATAATGACTTAACAATTTCTTGTAAAGTACTTTGCTATTTTTCCACTTGCATTCTAAGTTTTACTTTTTCCAAAATTGCTTAGTTTGCCGAAAGGAATATTAGGACATACAATTTCCGCTTTCATATCCCCTCACCGCTCTATCCGATCTGCTTTTTCCTCGGTCTGTCAATTAGGTGACAACTCGTCTTACAACCCGGCTTACTCTTCTTTGTATTCTCCTTCAGACTCTGTAAGGTCTCAAGTAGTTAGCGCTCCATGGTCGATCTAACTTCTTGCCTCGATCATCTTGTAAATAATAAGCTCCGGACGATAATTTTTTAATGAGTTTGTAAGGCCCGTCCCATTGCGGTGCTAGCTTGGTCACGTGCTCCACGGGCTTGATTTGCTTCAAGACCAGATCTCCTTCTCCAAAGAATCGAGGAATCACTCTTCTGTTATAATTCTGCCTCATTCTTTGTCGATAAGCTTCCAGCCGAGCCGCCGTTCTGTCACAGGTTTCGCTAATGAGATCCAGCTCAGCCAATCATCGCTCTGTGTTTCCTTCATCATATAATGTCCTCCTGACTGATGGCACTCCGATTTCTATGGGTACGACCGCTTCATTGCCATAAACCAGATGGAATGGTGTCAGACCTGTACTTTCTCGAGGGGTTGTTCGATAAGCCCATAGGATGCTCGACAGCTCTTCCACCCAATTACCTCCCACATGATCCAACTTAACCTTCAGACCTTGCACTATTTCTCGGTTGACTACTTCCGTCTAACCGTTGCTTTGTGGGTATGCTACTGAAGTGAAGGCTTGCGTGATGCCGAACCCCTTGCACCAGGCCTGAATTTTTTGCCCTTGAAATTTCCTTCCATTGTCTGACACCAGTTTTTGAGGAATATTGAATCTGTAAAGAATGTTCCTCCATAGAAATTGGATGACGACATCTTCTGTGATTCTAGCCAGGGCCTCTGCTTCCACCCACTTAGAGAAATAGTCTACCACCACCAATAAGAAGCGTCTCTGATCTGGCACCATCGGAAATGGTCCCACAATATCCATGCCCCATTGATCGAAAGGACATGAGACTATAGATGTTCTCAACAGAGCTGTTGGTCGATGTGTTAAATTTTGATGTCTCTAGCAGGACAGGCAAGTATTGACCAACTTGTGAGCATCTCTCTGTAAGGTAGGCCAAAAATACCCGGCCAAGAGTACCTTGCGAGATAAAGTCCGACCGCCTACATGACTGCCACAACATCCCAGATGTATTTCTCGCAAGGCCTGGTCGGCCTCCTCCATACCCAAGCATTTGAGTAAGGGTCTAGAGAAGGACCTCTTATAGAGTTGATCTCCGATCATGACATAAGCATGGGCTTGCTTCCTGATTAGTCGTGATTCTTCTAAGTCAGTTGGTAAGATACCCTGCCTAAGATAGTTGATCATGGGTGCCCGCCAATCAATAGTTGCTTTTCTATTATTTTGTAGATCTATCTGAGCTATAAGGAAAGTTTGTGTCATTGACCGATCCAGCACCCAAGTGGTTAAGGAACTGGTCATCTTTGCTAGCTCATCTGCCTTCTCATTTTCCGACCTGGGGATCTTGATTACTGTGATCTTTGTAAATTCCTCTTTCTTCTTCACATAAGCTTCCCGGTACACTTGTAATTTATCGCAATTTATCATAAAGTTGTCAGTCACTTACTGAGTTACCAGTTGGGAATCTGAATAAATGATTACCCGGACTGCCCCTACGTATCGGGCTGCTTGCAGTCCTGCCAACAAAGCCTCGTATTCTGCCTCATTGTTGGTGGCTCAGAAATTCAATCGAACCGCCAATTGGAGTATATCTCCTTGAGGAGATATTAATAAGATTCCGACCCCGCTTCCCTAGTGATTCGTTGATCCATCCACATATACCTTCCAAGTTTCTTCAGAGTTGGGTTGATGAATTTCTGTTAAGAAATCAGCTAAGGCCTGTGCCTTAATGGCTGTGCGCGGTTGATACTGTATATCGTATTCCCCCAACTCCGTCACCCACTTGATAAGCCAGCCTGCAACTTCTACATTAGTTAGAACTCTTCCCATGGTGCTATTGGTTAGAACCGTAATAGGATGTGACAAGAAGTAAGGTCTTAACCGCCGAGCCATAAGGACCAATCCATAAACCAACTTCTCGAGGGCTGTGTATCGAGCCTCGACCCTTTTTAATAGATGACTGAAGAAATATACTGGTCGTTTATATTGTCATGTTCCTTAATAAGCACAGCTCCTACGGCCTCGGGGGTGGCAGATAGGTAGACCCATAAGGGCTCCCCAACAACTGGCTTAAATAGAAATGACAAAGTCTCCAAATACTTCTTCAGCTCCTCAAAAGTTCGGGTACAGTCTTCATCCCATTGGAATTCGGAGGCCTTCCTGAGCACTTTAAAGAAAGGAGCGGCCCGGTCTGCATACCTGGAAATGAATCTTGACAGGGTTGTTATTCTGCCGACCAGCTTCTGAGTTTCCTTCAAATTCTGAGGAGGTTGCATATCCCGTAGCGCCTGAACTTTTTCTGGATTAGCTTCTATTCCCCGCTCAGTCACCAAATAGCCTAAGAATTTTTCTCCTTTAGCTCCAAACAGGCACTTCAAGGGGTTCATCTTCAGCCCATATTGCCGGAGAGTCCTGCATGTTTCTTCTACATCCTTGATCAGGTTCACGGCTAACGGGGACTTAATGAGTATATCGTCCACATAAACCTCCACATTGCGCCCGATATGCTCTCGGAAGATTTTGTCCATGATTCTTTGGTATGTGGCTCCGGCGTTCCTAAGACCAAAGGGTATGACAGTATAACAGAAAGTACCGTCAGCCGTAATGAAGCTAACCTTTTCTTGATCCCCCACCACTAAAGGTATCTGATGATACCCTTGGTATGCATCCAACATGCAGATCCTCTCACAGCCAGCCATGGAATCCACCATCTGATCAATCCGGGGCAGAGGATAGCAGTCCTTGGGACTAGCTCGGTTGAGGTCTCGGAAGTCTATACACACCCTCCATTTATTGTTGGGCTTTTTAAATAAAACCACATTGGAGAGCTAGGACGAGAACTGTACTTCTCGAACGTGGCCTACCTTCCTGAGTTGGTCCACCTCGACTCTGATTATTTTGTTCTGATCAGCTGAGAAGTTCCTTTTCTTTTGCTTGACAGGTCGGGAGTCTGGCAGTAGATGTAACTTATGCTCGGCTACCTCCGGCCTGACCCCAGGTAACTCCTCTGTAGACCAGCGAAGACGTCCCGGTTACGAATCAAGCATTGAACTAACTCTTCCTTGAGGGGAGAAGGAAGGTCTCTTGCTACGCGGGTCAGACTCTCAGGTCGCTCAGCGTATAGTTGTACCTCTTCCCAGGGGATAGACTCTTCAGCCATAGGCGAAGGCTCTTCTTGAACAACGTGGACACCTCCATCTTACATCCTTTGATTTTTCCGGACCTCCACCCGGACCATATCAATATAACATCGGCGAGAAACCCTCTGTTCTCCTTTAACTTCCCCGACCTGCTTGCCCACGGGAAATTTGATTTTTTGATGGAAGGTTGAAATAGCAGCCCTAAATTCATGTAGGGCGGACCTTCCCAAAATGACATTATAAGAAGAAGGGGAGTCCACCACTATAAAAGTGCTCCTCTTTGTGCGCACCAACGGCTCGGTGCCCAAAGATATGGCCAGCTTAATCTGACCCATTGGCTTCACCTTATTGCCTGTAAATCCATATAGAGATGTGGCTATCGGCTGGAGTTCAGTAGCATCAATCTGCATCTCCTCGAATGCGGTCCTGAATAGAATATTGACCGAGCTCCTAGTGTCAACAAAAACCCGAGCCACTTGGCTATTGGCAATGATGGCTTTGATGATAAGAGCATCATCATGAGGTAGCTCCAGACCTTCCAGGTCTACAGGCCTGAAGCTGATAACAGGGCCAACAGCCTGCTCTTGACTGCATCCAACAGTATGCACCTCCAAACGACGCACATGTGACTTGCGTGCTCTCACTGAATCTCCATCAGTTGGCCCACCAGAGATCATGTCGATCTCCCTGACAGCAGTATTGCCTCTGTTTTTGGCTTCCCGCGATCCTTCGAGTTCTTTTCCCCGACCAGGTTAATGGGTACTAGGTCCTGCTAGGTCGGGGCGAGACTGCCTGGTCTGTCCAGCTACGGCTTGTTGTTCCTCCATCATCTTGATTACTTGAGGGGCTAGCTCGGGCGACGGTAAGCCTAACTCTGCAGCCCGCTTAGAGTCCCGAGTAAACTGGAAACAATGATTAGTATCATGAGTTCGAGAATGATGGTAAGTGCAATACCGATTTTCCATGGTCCTGGTCGGGGAGCATGCATAGCTGCGATTCGGGGAGCGGGTCTGATCTCTGGCCCGGGATGGAAAGCAAATCTGGCTTCCCGGGCGCGCGACAGAGGTTGAGGAGGTGGTTGAGGCACTCTTCTCTCCGGCTTGTTGGTAGAGGGAGGTGGTCTTTCGGCTTTACTCCAAGCCGCTTGTGCTTCTTCCATTTTGATGTAGCAGGCAGCTTTTTCCACCATTTCATCAAAATTTCGAGCAGAATTTTTGATGAGATCTCTGAAGAATTCTCCTTCTCCTAGTCCAGGAGAGAAGGCGCTCATTAGAATCTCCGAAGTGGCGGTGGGGACATCCTGGGCCACTTGATTAAAGCGGTTGATATAACTTCTTAAGGGCTCGGTCGACCCTTGCTTCAGAGCGAAAAGACAGTGATCTGTCTTCTGATATTTCTTACTACTAGCAAAACGACATAGGAAAGCCGTCTTGAAGTCCAAGAAACAGGTGATGGATCCTTGAGGTAGCCCATCAAACCATTTTAATACAGAACCAGCTAGAGTGTTCAAGAAAACTCTACATTTGACAGCATCACTGTATTGATGCAACAGGGTTGCATTCTTAAATTTTCGTAAATGCTCTTCTGGGTCTTTGCTCCCATCATACTCTCCGATCGACGTGGCCCTGTAACCCTTGGGCAATCTTTCATTTAAAATCCGGGCCGAGAAAGGTACTTTCTGTAACGACCACCCTTCTTACTACTACTACTCTCTAAGGATGACCGTTACTTAACTACTAACTCTACTTAACCGGTATGATTAAAAAATCACATGGAAACCCTACCGAAAAATTTCGGCAGAATCTCCCCTGTACCGGTGACCATGTTCAACAATACATGCAATATATACTCAGCCACAAGCGGCTGGAACACATATCAATCAACCACGCAGTATAATAAAACCAAAATAAAGAAAACAACACCAGAAATCATCACACAAGATTACAATTCTTCTACTATGTCCTAATCATATCAAAATAACAAATACTATCTCTAATACTCCTAACATAGCAACAGACAATGGAAACTAAAATAAAACTTCCTTCCTAGTCCCAAGGTTTCCACAGTCCTAGCATCACACATCCTTCGAACACCTCCTTGTCGCCTTCCTTTCTATATCTTTTCCTTTCCTGTATCTGCAGTAAGAGGAAGTGCAATCTATAAGCAAAATTTGCTTAGTAAGCGCTATCTAACTCACAAAATCATGAATGTGCATGTATACGAAAAGAACTAGAAACTATATGCTCTAAAAAGAAATAAAGCATAAACATAACTGCTCATGTCAAACTAATAGCAAAGAAAAGCTAAGGAATCTACTCATGTAATTCTAATAGCTAATCATGCTACTCATCTAATAGGTAAACATGAAAACTACTCATCCACTAGATAAACATGGTAGAATAAAGAACTAAACTTACTGATTTTTAGAACTATATGAAACTTATTTCATTTGTTCTAACTTAATCTTTAATACTTTATGTTTATGTAAAACTCGTTTTACTTGTTCAAAAACTTATACTTATAATACTTCAAAATAATAATCAACTTCTTCTTGGGCCCAGGCGTAGTACCATCTTATGCGCGTTCCCTAATAGGTTGGGGTAGCGAGCCACCAATCCTAAAAGAGCAGACCTCGGTCTACCAGAGCCAAGACCTCGGAATTGGACACCTGGATTTGTTTAACGACAACCTCGGAAGTTGGGTACTAGCCTCTTCTTAAAAGTAAAATACTTATAATCTTAATTACTTCTTCTTTAAATGCCTTGACATTTTAATAGGCACTTTGTGTGCCAAAAATCCCTAAAGTCTTGACTTTGGGATCTACTTAAGGCCTCGGCCTTTTCTTTCTTTTCTTTATCTTTCTTATACTTTTCTTATAAAAGAATGCTTCTTACAAAACTGAAATGTTTAAACAAATTCTAACACTGCAATGCTTAAACAAAATCTGCATACAAGTTTAAACAGAATCTGCATATTAAGCTTAACTAAAATCTGCATATTAAGCTTATCAAAAATCTGCATATTAAGCTTATCTAAAATCTGCCTACTAACTCAATCAATTTAAGCTTACTGGAAAACTAAAACAATACTAACATAAAACTTATTCACAGCTATACTTTTATAAGAAAATCGTAACCTTTAAGCCTGTTACAACTTGGTCAAAACTGGATTGCTAAGATACCGGCTGTTCTTATTCCTTTCCTACTGAATTAGAATTAACTTTAGAAGGAAGAACCACATGACTTTATATCTGCTACTAAGAGAGCTAAAAGTGAGGTTGATGATTCTATTAAATCTGTTCCAAACTAAATCAAAAAAAAGTTTAAGCATGGCATCTATAGCACATGGTATTATTAACCCAAGCAGAGCATGAAACAAACTAAATCATTGTTACCTACTTCTGTTAACTACACCCAAAACCTTTATAGAGCATGGCTACAAACCAGAATCAAACTACATGCTAAAGAAAAGATAAATCTATAATGAATTAATCATGCTCATAAGTTCTAAATAGGAAAGGTCTAATAGGCACAAAACAACCTTACTGCATACTCATTTAGACGTATATTTCTATCCATGGCAGCAAGAAGGAAAAACAAATACTAAGGTGTTACATGCATATAGATCAACACTGTTAACAGCAGTGATCCATGAAAACAGCACACATGCTCAAAATTCAACTCAACTCTTGCTTCACTGTTAGCAACAATCCAAAACCGAACAAAGCATTAGAACATGTTATAAAAAGGAATTAAAACACAACCCTACATGCTTAATCTAATTACTTCCTTCCTTTGAAACTCACGGCAGCAAACCCTTATCAATGACTTACATGGCAACTAAACAAAAAGGAACCCAAATTGCAACTACTCAGCAATACATGATCCGAAACACAAGAAAAACGATTTGCTACCACAACTAATCCTCATGTTCTGTGCTACGGCAATGAAACAAAAAGGAAAACAATGCGAAGCTTCGGAAATGAGAAGTGGAACAAGGAATAAACCTCGAAGCTATCTTACTGCAGGTGAGTAGCAACTTACCTTGGGTTTCTTGGACTTACAACCGAGAAGGAGGCTTCTAGGGCTTTTGGTGAGCTCGAAATCCCGACTCTTCTTCGTGCTCCCGACTCCTCCTCGTCGAGAAGAGCTTAAGGAGATGGAGGAACCCCTCGGAGAACCTTGGCCGACTGCCGGATCGAAGCCCTAGCTTTCCTTGCCTTCTGCCCGAGCACGGCCGTCGCGCGCAGAAGAGGGACGCGAGGAGAGAAGAGGAGAAGGAATTAGGTCACGGGATAACATCGACTTATCCCTCTTTATAATACCTAGGTATTCTGTTATGGCTTAAGATTATTTTGCTCCTTACCTTTTCACGAAATACTCGTGGAACCGTTGGTTGGTTGCGTTTCCGCCGAACCCCAGGTCATGGGTTCAAATCCTCAGCCGAGCATTTTTCTTCCTCTTTTATTTTAAATGTTCCTAACTACCGCATAAATATAATTCGTCCCTTATATGGTTAGTAATAGCCGCTTGACCACTTGGTTAGCTGGGTTTTGACCGGGTCAAGGGTCGCTGGTTCGAACCTCGGCTTGGACATCTTTTTGTCAAAACTTCCTTCGTTTAGTAAAAATACCAAACGACTTCCAAAAATTACATAAAAATACTCTAAAAATTTCTAAAAATCTCTAGAATTTTTCTAAAGTATTTCTAAATATTTTTAAGAACTTTTAGAACTCCTAATGAGGAAAATTGGGTCATTACACTTTCTCGTCCGGATCCTCCGGGAATACTTATGGTATTATGAGAGTCTTCCCCTTCTTTGAGTCTCTGGGCAAGGAGCTCTCAGCCATGGAGACTTGCGGTTGTTCTTTCTTGAAGTTGTGACCCTGGGGCACTGGTTGATAATACCCCACACCGGGCTCACGATAAGGAACCTGAGGAAATACCTCAGGCTGTTTTCTCTTAGAGCCCTGATTTGAGATAGGGAGGGGCTCCTTAGAAGCTTCAGCAGGAACTTGTCGCGGTCGCGAGACTGTCGCTTGCTTCTCGGAGATTGTTCGCCTCTTGGCCTCCTTGAAGAGTTCGTATTCTCCGGCGGTCATAGTGACATTAATGCGGCCAGAATCCTCCATCTTCACATTCCGGAACAGGCTGTTGTGTTCCCACAGACGACGCCAAATTTGATCCCGTTCAGAAGCTGAGTCGAATGAAGGCGGGCCTTGGTGTACTGGAAGTTGACGGAAAGTCGCTGAAGCGTTGGATCTACCTGGTACCCCTCTGGAAAGGTTCGCACGGGCGGCTGACGAAGAAAGATGATCAGGACTATGACGCTGTTGCTCTGCGCACACTCAGACGAGCCCACAAGTCGTTAGAGACCAGAAACCAGGAAAAAAGTCCCTGGGTCAGGTCTTCCGACGTTCAAGTCAGGTACTTTTTCCCCAGAAATCACAGAGAAAGGACGAAAAGTAAAGACTAGTGAGAAATGACGAGTGAGCGTACCTGCATAAGGGACAAAACATCCCTTTTTATACTGCAACGGATGTCTCTGGGACCTGGCGAGTGTCAGGGAATGTCGGCTGTCAGGCTTTGTCTGGCGGTGATTGACACGTGGCTCTTCCCAATAGGCTGGCGGCAAAACCGAAAACGTAGCGAGCCTCGACTGTTAGCATATTCCCTAACACATTGATTGTTCTCTGACATTCTCTGACAAGCGGTTACGATTTCTTAGCTTGTTTGTCCTATAGTGCCTAAACACTAGGTCTGTATCCTGACCTGCTTCGATCCACTGCTATCCATGGCTTGTACGTTTCGACCTGCCCGACCGATCTGTTTCCTGACCTGCATTTGTCTACTGTAATTCATGGCTTGCACGTTCTGACCTGCCCGACCTGTCTGCTTTCTGACCTGCATCTGTTTACTGTTATCCATGACTTGTACTTCCTGACCTGTACGCCAGGTCAGTTTCCCGACCTGCTTCTTCCTACCGTTACAAATGACTTGTATGTTCCGACCTACACGTCAGGTCTGTTTTCCGACCTGCTTCTGTTTACTGTTATCCATGGCTTGTATGTTCCGACCTGTACGCCAGGTCTGTTTCCCGACCTGCTTCTTCCTACCGTTACCCATGGCTTGTATGTTCCGACCTGTACGCTAGGTCTATTTCCCGACTTGCTTCTGTTTACCGTTATCCTTGGCTTGTATGTTCCGACCTGTGCGCTAGGTCTATTTTCTGACCTGCTTCTGTTTACTGTTATCCATGGCTTGTATGTTCCGACTTGTACGCCAGGTCTATTTCTCGACCTGCTTCTGTTTAACGTTATACTTGGCTTGTATGTTTTGACCTGTACGCCAGGTCTATTTTTCGATTTGCTTCTGTTTACTGTTATCCATGGCTTGTATGTTCCGACCTGTACGCTAGGTCTATTTCCCAACCTGCTTCTGTTTACCGTTATCCTTGGCTTATATGTTCCGACCTATACGCTAGGTCTGTTTTCTGACCTGCTTTTGTTTACTGTTATCCATGGTTTGTATGTTCCGACCTGTACGCCAGGTCTGTTTCCTGACCTGCATTTGTCTACTATAATCCATGGCTTGTATGTTTCGACCTGTACGCCAGGCCTGTTTTCCGACCTGTACGCCAGGTTTGTTTTCCGACCTGTACACCAGATCTGTTTTCCGACCTGCTTCTGTTTACTGTTATTCATGGCTTGTATGTTTCGACCTGTACGCCAGGTCTGTTTCCCGACCTGCTTCTTCCTACCGTTACCCATGGCTTGTATGTTCCGACCGTACGACAGGTCTATTTCCGACCTGCTTCGATTTACAGTTATCCTTGACTTGTACATCTCGACCTGTACGCCTGGTCTATTTCCCGACCTGCTTCTGTTTACCGTTATCCTTTGCTTGTACGTCCTGACCTGTACGTCAGGTCTGTTTATTCTACGCCCAGGGTCTTCTTTCCTTTACCTTTACTTGGCTCGTGGGTTCAATCCTCACCTGTACCTGGCCCGTGGGCTCTGTCTTTGACCGCTATCAGGGCGGGCCCTTGTCCTACTTATACTCCTATCCTTTGACCACCCCGTCAGCTGAGACTTTTACCCATGCCACGTAAGTTTGACTTCTGACCAGCCATGGAAGTCTGACTTCTGACCTTCACGTAAGCTTGACTTCTGTCCAGCCATGAAAGTCTGACTTCTGACCTCCACGTAAGCTTGACTTCTGACCTCCACGTAAGCTTGACTTCTGACCAGCCATGGAGGCTTGACTTCTGACCTCTACGTAAGTCTGACTTCTGACCTCTACGTAAATTTGACTTCTGACCACTTCATCTTATAGACTCCACGAACATGCACCGTATCAATTAGCAACCCAAGCAGTTGACCCAATTTAGGTAGCTGTCGGTGTCGAGCATGCCCCCACACAAGTTGCAGTTTTGGTGTGCCCATGTTGAACTCCATTAAGAATTTCCCGTCATCATAGCGCACGCCAATCTCCATGTCGATATATGGAGGTCTTAATAGCGACGCGCTTCGCCAAGTAGCTAGCTTGGTTAACCGAGCGGACGACAGCGGCCTGCAAGCGGTCGAAGGGCGTCATCGAATTGTTGTACAGTGGCGACTTGGGGGGAGTCACGGTGGACCGGCTTGACGTCGAAGACAGTGCCCGTCGAAACAAGGGCTGGCACGAAGGAGATCAGTAGGAGGCGGAAGAAGGTATTCATAGCCGTCATTGTAATAATTAATGGAGATACACATTTTCAATTGGTGCGTCAATTCATAGAGAGATTCAACTGGAGAATAAAGAAGTTTAATTATTAAGAATTAATGATAAGATTGATTCAGAATCACATTTAACTTAAAAAATTATGGCAGGTTAATTCTAAATTAATTAATGAGAGATAGGCATGCCTTCAATTCAATGAAATGGAAAAAAATATATCTTTAATTGTTTATTATATAATTAATTCATTAGGTGTGAGTGTCCTTAACTCCTTCCCACTAATTGATATTCATTCCAAGTTTAGTTAAATTATTTAAATTATGTTTGATGCATTTAGTATTTATACATAGAGTGTATCTCCACGTTATTTTCTCACTGCTCATAATGGAGCTTCCTTCGATAATGTGTATTGGCCTGACACTTAATGGATGTCTATCGATCAATTTCCAGTATCGACAATGATACTCCTATGTAAAGCAATATGTATTGGTGTAGCCAAAATTTTCAACCTCAGCTGAATTCAATAAATCAAAAAAATTAATACAATATAAAATCAGATTAACCAACTCTAAAAACTCAAAAATATTTTTAGAATATAAGTTTTAATTTTAAAAGTTCTAAACATGAGTAGAGGTCAATTTTCACAGTCCAAAATCTTAAATTTTAAATTTAAGGAGCAGAAACAAATTTAAATTTGAAAATTTTAACTATTATAACCCTTGATTAAGTCTAATTGAAATAATCAATCCTCATAATTTATTATGACTCAAATTAAAAAATCATTTATAATCTCACTTTTCGTAATATTTAGCAAAACTAAATAACTATATTTGTTGTGCATATATATCTTTAAAATACTTCCTACATATTTTAGGTTTTTAAAATAATTAATATTAAAATAATTTTTTAAAAAATTATTTTATTGATAAAGTAACTATTATTAAAATTAAATATCTATTCTGTCCTTTAAAATTATATAATTGATTATTTAATATTAAATATTAGTGGTGATATTTGGCTCGGGTAAGCAAAACTCCTCAATTTCTTAAACCTAGCGTATCGAATAATAAATTAACGGATAAATTTTGTTATAGTGGACGGTTGAACTTCGCGATTTATCTTAATGGCCATTAACGGCTAGTGGAAAATTTTCGTAGGCCAGAAGGGTCGGTGGAGACAATCGGAGACGAGGGTTCGCAGATCCGCCTCTTCTTTGCTCCTACAGTCGCCGGCGAAGTCCCTTTCTTCTTCCTCACGCACCATGAGCTCCCTCCTTGTCTCCTCTCCTCCCATACTAAAACCCCCTCGGTCTCTTTCTTTCCGCCTCAAGTCTCCCTCTCTCATCCCTTCCTCTTCCTCTTCCTCTTCCCGTGGCAGGCGCCATGCCCTCGCGTCCTCTTCCTCCATCGACCTCCACCTTCCGGTTTCGTCCGCACTGCAGACGCCTGCGTCGGCCATGAGAGGCGCCGAGTCCGATGTCATCGGCCTGCTGCTGCGGGAGCGGATCGTCTTCTTGGGGACCAGCGTCGACGACTTCGTGGCCGACGCCATTATTAGCCAACTCCTCCTCCTTGATGCCATGGATCCCACCAAGGACATCCGCCTCTTCGTCAACTCCTCCGGTGGCTCCCTAAGGTGCGTCCGTCAACCACCTGTATGGTGCTTGTGCAAAACTGTGCGATTAAGTGAATTGTGATAGAGTAGTAGCTCTACGATCATTACTTGACAAGATGTCATATGCAATTCTGCTGATTTGACTTAAATATTGTCTCCAAATGGCTCGATTTGATGAAATTGGGGCGTTTTCTAGCTCATTAACCTAATATTTTAATCTGTCAATGAACAATAGACCGACATAGCATCCTCAAGTAAGATGGATGTGTTTGGATGAGTGCGGAGTGATATATATATTTTTATTTTTATATTAAAAACACATTCTATGTGTATTCACTTAATCAACATGATAATGTGTTCTAACAATAACAATTTCTGATGGAAAGTTTGAGCCTGTTAGGATCTGTATTTTGATCATAATTAAGATGCGTTAATTGACGGGTGGCAAATGCTATATATTTGGATGTTTGTTTCTGCTTCATTTTGCTTGCTTAGGATGTGGCTTTAGGATCACTGTAACACAGAATGAGGGAACATTTGGATTTGTAGATAAGACACTTGTTTGTTTCATGTAATATGTTGCCATTGTATTCCCCTCATCTTGGATCTGCAGACTTATTCAGCAACAGCTTGAAATGCGCCCCATTTATAACTTTTGAACCTTCCTATTGATTATATAGCAGTACACTATTGATATTGTTTAATTATGCTTGCATATACTAGTACACATTGTAATTAAGTAATTCAAAATATTTTGTATTTGACTCCACTTGGCTAAATCTGTTTTTCATGTAGAGGGTACCATGTGCTATCTTGGGTTTGACAAGTTCTTGTCCAATTTTTGTTTTGTATCAAAATAAGTTTCAAATTTCAATCGCCATGTTTGGTTGAACATGCTTTGCATGATTTACCTGTTCTAGGATCACCCTACTCTAAAAAGTGGATTGCTGGACAATTGGTAGCTGAATGATTTGGATGTTATGTGAAAAACGATAAATTTCTAAAAATTCTTTTTCCAAATATTTAGCTGTTCTTCTATGGAATTCTCTCCCTGTTCAGAAATTTGCTCTTCTTGAGCTGATCAGTAGTATTGGTGTACGTGAACTTTGAGTCTTTGATGATGCTCAAATTTCCATTTTTTATTTGATTGTCATGTTATTCATGTTGCATATATTGGATGTTTAGTTTTCTTTTCCTGCACTGATGAGTTTCATGTTTTACTCTGGTTGCTTATTATGTTGATCTTTGCCCACAGCATTACTTGGATAACCATACTCAAATTACTTGGGTAGATGAAGGATGAGGGAAAGCATAAGATTTGCACATGAGAAAGATGACCACATGTTTTCCCCTTCTTTTCCATCCTTGTATTAACACACTTGTTTTATTCCAAGTAAACAAAGTATTCATTATTTCCCCAGCGTTCTAATTTTAACTGTGTTTCTTCTTCTATTTTCAGTGCTACAATGGCTATTTATGACGCGGTGCAGCTTGCGAGAGCTCCACAGTCACACTTGGCATCTCAGCATCTACAACATCTATCATCCTTGGTGGTGGGACCAAGCGAAAGCGGTTTGCAATGCCCAACACACGGATAATGATTCACCAACCTCTTGGAGGAGCTAGCGGGAAATCCATAGAGGTTTAGGTTCAGGCCAAAGCGATTATGCATAGTAAGGACAATGTTATTAAAATTATCTCAGGTTTTACAGGCCGCACAATTGAGCAAGTTAAAAGAGATATTGATAGAGATCGATACATGTCACCTATTGAGGGTGTTGTGTATGGAATCATTGATGGTGTTATTGATCAAGACTATCATTCCTGACGATGAGATATACTAGCAGAGTTTACTAGTCTTTGACCTTTGTTTAGATCATGTAACTTTAGACACCAGAAACTGCTATTCGATTTAGGTTCACCTCCAGCAGACATTCTTCATTTAGAAAATTTTTCTGTTTTCTAATAACTGAACTAATGCTGGTGAGCAAGTATCTTGTTGCTTCAAAGATGGTTCTGGTCTCTTTGATGAAGTCAGTAAAATTGAGGTGCTTTTGGTGGTCACTGTTTCAGCATTTCACTCCTTAAATTTCTATAAACACTGTAATTTCATGCTATTCATTTGAAGCTTGATATCTAATTGAGTTTTAGAAATGCAGAGATTACAAACCAATTTACAATCTTTGGTGTTGATCCAGTCAGTGGATGGTAACATTAAACTGCTTGAAAAGAAATTATGCAAGATGGAATCCGACCAGGTATGACATTGATAGGATGGTAACACTTCTCTGTTATTCATTTCTAAATCGATGTTGTTTGGAGTATACGGGAGTTTTGTTGTGTTATGCATGGAGCTCTACAGGTACTGTGCATGAATTCTCTCTCTGTTGGCCTCCCACCACAGCTTGGCGTGCACCTCGCCGAACTTCTCTCGGCTGCGGACCACCGAACCATGGCACAGAGAAATGAATAAGAGCTGTGGAAATTTAAATTGGACTAGGAACTATACCTGAACCGCACTCGACGGAGCTCTCTGGTGCCATCAGCAAGCTCCCGGATGGTGATGTAGACACCGGGTTCATCTTGCTCCACCCACTCTGTTGTCTCGAGGTCGCTTGCATTGCTGGCCGAAACGGACGCTTCGTCTCTTGATGAGGTGGTGGTTCGTGATGCTTCTGCCTTCACACCGGAGGCTCCTGCCCCTCCCATGGCGCAAGAAGGTGAGTGCAGGCGATGTGGAAGGACGGGAGAGGGAGTTTGAGCTCCTTTGTCGTAGGCGGCGGAGGCCGGTTTGTAAGTGTCTCTGATGAGTATCTGCTCTGTTGTGATGGGGCTTTCCTTTGTTGATCCCACTCTCGACCACGAGGATTCCCTCTAAATGCAAAACCCTGAATGAGTAGGAGAGAAACAACTCCACGCAGAAATCTACTGAAGCAGAGGGTGTGTTTGTTACTGACCTCGCCGCCGTCGTCGGATCTAGCTGGAGTCTGGAGAGCCTGGCGGTTATACCGCTGCACATTGTAGAGCTCCATGATCCTGTCGTAGTTCTCCCCCCACCATCTCTGTGCTTGCCATTTATTAAACATCTCCCGGCTACAACACCAATCAGGCATCCTTTACTTGGATAGAACATCGAGATTTATAGCTGTTAAGAACTGGACCTGAATCGAATCCGCTTGAGATCGTTGCCGGCACCACCAGGGAGCGAGACAAAGGTAATGTGCACACCAGGTTCCACCTGAGCCACCCACTCCTTGGGCTCATCGTGATCGTGATCGTGAACATCCTGCTGCTTCTCCTCCATCAAATCCCATGTTGCTGTCGAACTGCTAGCCGCTGCAGCATAATGGGCAGCGTCCTCATAAGTATAGGCCCCAGGGCGCTGCTGCTGCCAGCGACGAGGATCCCCGCGGTGGCGAGGATCGCTGCGGAAACTCTTGCTCCTGAACGATTTGGAAGAGAACGAGGAGGAGCTTCCACTTCCTTTGCTCTGCCGAACCGAACCGGAAATTTTCAACACCATGTCCTTTATCTGCGTACATCCAATTCATGATCAGCATGCAGGTTTCCTCAAATCTTAATTCAAGTCTATTTTCAACATTGTTAATTCTCATGAACTTGCAGATGATCAAATAAGCAACAATCTTCTTCCGGCACGTTTCAGGCAACAATTACGAGTCTTGGTCTCTCTATGTCAATTGTCGGATGCCTTATGCAGATGCCTAGTGCCGAGAATTGCTGTCGTCTTTTCCTTTAACATGATGACCATCAAAAGGTGAATATGTTCATCCAATGCCCCGTCAATCCGTCTTAGGATCAACACGGAAGAAATAAATCATGGATGATTATTAGACTTTGAAATAATGATTAACACATAAATGAAATATTTACCTCGTCTTTTACTTTAACATGGAACGAAACATTAAGGTTCTTAATTCTCTTTTTCTATCCTGTGCATAGTTTACAGATCAAGGAATCAGAGCATTACAAGGATTCTATATATTTTTTTGTTGAGACTCCTTGTTGGTCTTTAAATTAGCTCATGTTGGGCCCCTTTTTAGCCCAAGGTCTAAGATCCTAAAGATTTGAATTTATCCATACAATAGGAATCCCAAATCACGTGGTAAAAGTCTATTTGCTCATCTCAGTATTTCTCAATTCGTTTTTAATTCGTTTCTGGTTCAATAATATAGAGGAGATAAATTATAGGTATTACTAATTATTAATATTGATGACTAAGATATAGAAAAAAATATGTTCAAATGTATCAAAATTCGATCCTAAGATTTTATATAATAATAATTCATCTTAACTATCATATCATTCCAAAGGGAGCATAGAAATCCCAAATCATGATCCTACCGTCAGCACATTGATTATCCTCAATTACTAAGTTCCTACTAAGCACACATATATAAAAAATAGTAAATCTTGTTGGCCAGAATTTAGCTAGCTAGAAATCTCTATTATCCAATTATAATACATGCATATAATTAATATATACATATGATATTACTAAAATATCCATGTATATACATGCATGTATATATTTTAACGGATCAGATTCTGATAATTTAGTATTATCCTATTAAAAAAAAACTCTTTTTGACGATAATCCTAGGGGTGTCAATTCAGATGGGTTGGGTCAGGTTGGATCGGGTTGAATTTTTTTTAACCCAACCCAAATTCGGTTCAACCCAAAACACCTAAATCTGAACCCGACCAACCCGAACCCGACCCATATAACCCGAAAATCCGATTCAAAATGATTTTTTGGACTATTTTCCATATAATTCTTCACTTTTATCTCAATATTCCATTATTATCATACAAATGTGATGTTAATATACATAAAACATCTAAATTTTAAAATAAAATTTGATTTAACTCTAAAAATCTCATAAAATCCTATATTTAAGTTAATCCAGATCAACCCGAACCGACCCAATTCAAAAATTTTTAATTCTCCAACCCTCTAATCTAAATACAAAAATACTTAATCTGAACATCAGATTAAATCATCGGGATCGAATTCATTTTTGACACATCAAGTAATCCACGATTAAAATGAACGGAATCACCTACTAAACATACATATAATAATATTTGTGCACGGAGTCACCTGTGCCCGACGCCAATGTAGGACAGAGAGACATAGAGGGGCCACCACGGCATGCATGCAGGAGCTGCACCACCTCCCTCCTCCGCTTTATTCCTTCCATGGCCCCTGCATCATCCTTGTCACATCCAAAACTTTGCTTTTCTTTCTCTCAGGCTCTCCTTTCGAGAAAGTCTGAAACACGAGGACCCTTCCTTCCTACGATTTTGCTATCGGGATAATGATGCCATTGAATCCTAAGCCGTGTCGTTAATTATAATAGATCAATAGGAGGATCTCATGTTTATAAAGAAAGCACTAGGGCAGGAAGCGTCATGTGTGCCTCTTGGGATCCACGCCCACAAACTAGCGACAGAGAGCTTCCCCTCTCCTCTCGCTCTCTAGATTAAGGCGCAGTCTAATTTGCATGATTAAGCTGCATATTATATTCTTCAGCATCAACAGTGAGGAGGGGGAGGAGTGACCTGAGACGAAAGGCTCTTGACGGCTTCTTTGCCACTCGAACGGGCGCCGCCGCCCTCTCCGCCGTCGTCGGGGTCTTGCTTCGCGCACGCAATGCAGGCCAGCATCTTCCTCTCGTCTTGCTTTGCCTCTTCCTCCTCCTCCTACTATTAGTACTCCTGCAAGACCATATATAGCTTGTATATTATTAAATATGATTTTAACAGCTACGTTAACAGACTGTATCTATCTTTTGCTTTGCTTGTCAGTGTGGAATGCAATGGAAAGCAGCTCCGAAATGGGAATGAATATTATTAAACAAAGACCACCTCTGCTCGCCGCTAGTGGTTTCACTTCACATCAGTCATCACGCGCGCAGGGACGATCAAGACTACTACGGATGTCAATGGACACCAACAGGATCCAGGACTTCTGCAGCCATTCCTTGTCGTGTTCTGTAGACAATAATCTGTGGTTAGCAGAGTTAGAGAGAACTCTCGTCTGAATCGTAATGGAAGGAAAGAAGTGGGGATCGAAAGAGAAAAAGCATCGGCGACGCACCTGAGAGTCTCTACTTCGAATGGCTTCTTCCTATTCTGCATCAGCATTTATATACATACTTCCGACAGCACGTAGAGGAAGGAAGAGGTGCGGTGCGGTGCGTGCCAAAACCCCGCACGCACGCACGGAATTCTGCTGACGGTGTCGCCCCTTTCTCCGGACGGGAACGCCGTGGGGATGCTCTGCCTGTGTCTGTCTGGGACCGCGAAGAGGGTAGGTGAGTGGACTTGTCATGTCCCCCCTCTGCTGAGAGGTCCCCTTTTATATATGCAGGGGAGCAGTGAACACTGCGCTCTCCTGTTCTTGCTCTCTCTTTAATAACTCGCACCTCCTTTGCTGCTCCTCTGTTAACTGTTGCAGCTTATAATACTGCTTAACACAGAATCTACAATTGCCTCCGATGTGTTACAGTGCAATGAACAGCATGCACTTTACTGTTGCTTTGCCAGCCTTATCGTCGTTTGTAGCATGCTTTGGCGCTCTCTCTGCTTTGGGGATTTGGACTTTGGAGCAGTTTCATGGTTCGTAGGGCTGGGCTCGCCTATACATTCTGCCTCTGCACTTGTCAGCCATGAGAGAGTTTGACTGCTGACCCACTGGGAATTAATGAATGCGGGGTACGAGTAGAGAATCCACAGCACTGAAAAGAAAAGTGCGAGTCTGTAAGAAGAGCATGGAGGATCATTCAGATTTGACCATGGCAACAACGAATTGAATTGTTGATCGCCAGAAATTACTCCGGCCTTGTTTAGGGCCGGCGAGTACCGGCGTGGGTAGGTGCCGTACGCTGCGGCAGCCTTGGCTTTGCAAGCAGCAGGCCTCCTCTCCTCGCCTTTGCTTCGGCGAGTGAGCGAGCAGAAGGAGCATTTCCATGGCTGCCTGCCTGCTGTTTCGATTGGCGGAGATGTCTGAGGAGAACTTGTTTCTTGGCCGTGGAGAGAGTTTTCAGTCCGGAATCTGACACGAAGTGATGGTTTGAACGCAAAGGATTAATGGCATGCAAAATGCTTTTTTTTGGGGATGCGTGCTTGATGGGAAGAATGAATGCAGTGTTCTGTGAGATCAAAGTTTTGGAATTTGATTCACTTTATGCTGTCTTAGGATGTTACATTTGTCCTTTTCCGTGATACTGATCTAATCTCATCTTAGTTTATTGTGATAATTTATCAAAAACGTAGATTATATATTATATTTATGAAAAGATGTAGGATAATTTTATTTATATAAAAAAACATAGATAAAAAAAATTCAATTCTCATTTTATCCTTCTGATAATATGTCAATTTCCTTTTTTTAATCATTATTTTTTAAACATCTAAGCCACATATTAAATTAAAAATTATTTTATATTTCGGATATACGTCCTCGCACCGTCTCTTTTCCTCGATCTATCACTCTGTCTAATCTTATAAACACAAAGTAATGGTTTGAACGCAAAGGATTAATGACATGCAAATGTTTTTTTGGGATGCGTGATGGGAAGAATGAATGGAGTTGATCCTGTTGGGAATTGAGAAGACAGATATGTCAGTGTGATGTGTCTGGAATGTTGACCGTATCTCTATAACTTGGATGGTGAGCTGTCTTCTATGTTGACCAAGTCATCAGAAGTCCTCAGGTCAACGCTACCTGTAGCCAGAGACCGGGTTACCCTGGTCTCTGGTACCCCGATGCTCGAGGCGAGTCCCACGAATATATAAGCAGTCGACTACTAACAGGATAATAAAATAAGTACAAAATGAATATGACGACGTACCCTGACCGCGGGGGTAGACCCGACCCCGGGTCGGGTCTGGCCCGGACCCGACCCGGGTCTGGCCCGGACCCGGCCCGGGCCCGTAATCGGGTTAACGGGCCGGTTGCCCATTGACCCGATTCGCCGGGTCGAACCGGAACCGGCCCGGCGGGTTGAACCGGCGGTTCAGCCGCAATTTTTTTTTTTTTAAACGGCTTGAACCGCCGGTTAACCGGCGGTTCATAGCCGTTGGAACCGCCGGTTAATCGACGGTTCGTAGCCGTTGGGAGGGTTTTTTGGGTATTTTTTTTCAACGGTTAGGATCATTTGACCGTTTTTGATCAATGACTATGATTTAGTGTCTGTTACTATCAAAACTCTATAAATAGAGAGCTCATTTCATCATTTTTCACACACATCTTCTCTACTCTTAATCTCATTTTCGTATTTTCTAATCTCTACACGCTTTCGTTTTCAATTTTCAATTACAATGGAAGGAGGCTGCGGAGGTGCATCATCTCGAGCTCGGAAGGGAAAGCAAATAATGAATCCGCGGGATGAGAACCCCAACATTCAATCCACCGATGATGAGATCGAGCATCTTCCGAATCCGACACCCGAAACACAAGGAAGTACCGATGCAATTACTTCTAAGGTTCGAGAACTTCCTCCTCTAAAGTCTTCTATTTTTACTAAACATTTTGAGAAGGGCACTCTTCCGTCGGGAGAAATGCGTGCAAAATGTAAGTACTGCAATGCTTCCTACAAATTCCAAGTCAGCGACGGCTATGGGTCGTTGAAACGACATGTAGAAACGAATCACCCAACGGAATATGGGCTCGATTGTTCTCAAACACATTTATCAAGATTTTCTTCAACTAGCGGTAGTACCGATTCCGGTTTATTTTTATATTCGGATAATAAATTAAGAGAATCATTAGATAAATTTGTTTTCGTAGAACATCTTTCTTTTAGTTTTGGATCTAAATGCACATTTGAAGATTTTTGTAAAGAATCTCTTAATCCATGTGCTAAACGTGTTCCTAGGACTACACTTGTACAATTAAAAAATTAGTAAAAAAAGGAAAAAAGAATTTAATTGATGAATTTAGTAAATTAGATAATAAAGTTTCTTTATGTTCCGATATTTGGAGTGATCATTGGCAAACACATTCGTATATGGGTATGCCTTGCCATTGGATCGATAACTCTTGGAACCTCCAAAAAAGATTATTAGCTTATAGAGTTTTTGATGAATCACATAATGCTCATAATATCGCACAATTATTATGTTTAATTTTAGAAGAATATGGTTTAACTTATAAAATATTTTCAATATCATTAGATAATGCTAGTTGTAATACCGCTTGTATAGATGATCTAAAATTTGTTTGTCAACCTATTATTGGAGGTTTATTTTTTCATATTCGTTGTGTATGCCATGTTTTAAATTTATGTGTTCAAGATGGTTTAAAAATTTTAAAAAGTTATATTAAACCAATTAGAATTGTAATTTCTTATTTATGGTCTCATCCATCTATAATGAAACAATGGGATAGGTTTTGTAAAATTAATGGAATGAGACCTAAAAAATTTCCACGTGATGTACCAACACGTTGGAATTCAACATACCAATTATTACAAGATTCATTTCAATATAAATAATTATTATGTTCATTTTTTGCACAAAACACTAATACTAATATATATTTATTTTCACAACAATGGAATATTTGTAGTAGTATTTGTGAAAATTTAAAAGTATTTAATGATGCAACCGAACAACTTTCCGGTGTTTATTATCCCACTGCTCAATTAGTTTTAGAAAATTTTTATAATATAGTATTAGTTTTAAATGAACATATTAATAATGAATCTTTATCTCCTTGCATCTTAGCTATGAAAACTAAATGGGAAAAATATTTTTATTTAATTTCTGAAATTTATTTAATTGCATTTGCTTTAGATCCTAGATTTAAATTAGAAGTTTTACAAGAAATGTTAACTTTATATTATGACGCTTTAATTCCAATTAAAGATTCTTTTCCCCTGATCCAGTTAATATTATATATAATGTTATAATTTATTTATATGATATTTATAATCAATATTATGCAAAATATGGAACACAAATTAATATTTCTGAAATTCAACAAACTACTAGTAGTAATTTAAAACTTACAAAAGCACAACTCTTATTAAAAGAACGGACAAAACGTCCACGAGGATCCACAAGTTCCACACAGGAACTTGAGAATTATTTTACGACTTCTTTTGATTTTAATGAAGCAGATAGCGAAAACTTCTATATATTAAAGTGGTGGTCACAGAAGGCTCAAAGCTTTCTCGTTCTCTCCTTGATCGCAAAAGAAATTTTAGCTTGTCCAGTGTCAACTGTTGCTGTGGAGCAGACGTTCAGTGCCGGCGGCAACATATTAGATGAACGACGATCAACTTTGTCTCCCGACTCATTGGAAGCCCAAGCATTACTGGACGATTGGACCAGAGCGGAGAAAAAAATCCAAGGAATGCAACTTTCAGATGATGAAGTTAAAGATTTTGATACTGAAGGAATAAATACGATAGGAACAGGAAATGGAAGTGAATGAAAATGTAAAAGGATAAAAATGTAAAAGAAGTACGTGGGCTTTGATTTCCCTAAAGGGATGCGTAGGCAACTTAAATAAGTGCAAGCCCTTATTTTAATAAATTTTAATTTCTAATTTTTAATGTTTAATGTTTAATTTTTAATTTTTATTTTTTTTTAACATATTAATCTTGAACCGTGGCGAACCGTGACGAACCGTGAACCGACGGTTCTGAACCGTGAACCGTAACCGTCTTGGGCGGTTAAGGTTAAGGGTCGACCTGCCTAGAACCGTCGAACCGGCGGTTTCGAACCGTCGAACCGTCGGTTCCGAACAGTGGTCAGGTCTACCCGGGGGGCGCCTTCAGATGGGTCGGTGAGCTGATCGCGGTGCTGATCAAGTCGTCGTGACCCTGACGGGTAGATGAGTGTGAACCAATTGAGGAGCCAGATCTGAGAGCGGCTACATGGAGTCCAGTGCAGCAGGAATCCAAAGGATGACACGCATGCCAGATATGATAGCGGCTCGTAGGCCGGCACACGGCACGCAGGCCGGATAATACCAATAACTCACAAGCATAATAACGATGCGGATAGTAAAGCACAACGACTCGATGGCTGGAACTACATCAGCTTGCCCGCCGAACACCATCTCGCCTCGAAGGCTGGTGTATACAAATAATACGAGTGGCCCCGACCGCGGGAGGTGGCGCCCGCTGCTGGAGGTGGCGTAGGCGCCCGTTGTGGGCGGCGGCACGCGCTGGCGGCAGAGCCCGCTGGCTGCAGCGTGCGGAAGTGGCTAGCCAGGGGGTTGCGGCGCCCTCCTGGCGGTGTTGATGGCGCGAAGAGGCTGCGAGGCGGTATCCACAGGGGGCAGCTGTGATGGTCGTTAGAGGCGGCGGCGACAGAAGTCACCGGAGGCTACTGCGGTGGTGGTCGCTGGAGGCAGCAGTGACAACTGCTAGAGGTGACGACGAGGCTCCTCGACGGCATCATCTAGCGCCGGAAGGAGGGGGAGGAGATGAGGCAAAGGAGAAGAGGTGTGGTGGTCGGCTGTCGTGAAGGCGGCACTCCGTTCATGGCGTTGGAGGCGACGGCGATCTTCTGGCGTCGTAGAAGAGGGAAGCAGAGGCGCATGGCTTCCGGATGCGGCGACACCTGACTCAGGACGAAGGCGGCGAGAGGGGCTCAGCTCTGGCCGGCGCTCGGAAAGGGCAGGGCGAGATGTCCTCGAGGAGGTTGATGTCGGCGAGCCTCCTTAGCGGCGTCGGCGGCGTGCGAAGGAGAAGCCCCCTCTGGTCCCTCCTGGCAGCGGCAAACCCCAGCACCAACCCCTTCTCCTGGTGGCAGTGCTAGGGTGAAGAGGCCGGAGGAAAGGAGGTAGAGTAGAGGAGCAGCCAACGATCGACGTTGGCGCCAGTGAGGAAGGAGGAAGAAGGTCCTCTTGGCGGCGGTGGACCAAACCAAAAACGAAGCCCTCCTCTCTCTCGTGATGAACAGTGCTCATTTTATCACCAAACCCTCAAAATAGGAAATGATGAAAATGCCCCTCCCTCTTATCTCATCACCGTATCAACAATGTTCTGTAAGAAAAATTTATCAAAATTTTCAAAATTGGAATTTAATTCATTTTATGCTGTCTTAGGGTGTTACATTTGTCCTATTCCGCGATACTCATCAAATCTCATCTAATTTATGACAGCAATTTACCAAAAGATGTAATTTGTATATTGTATTTATCAAAAGACATAGGATAATTTTATTTATACCAAAAGGCACAGATAAAAAAAAAAAATTCAATTCCTATTTTACCCCTCTGGCAATCTACCAACCTCCTCTTTTCAATCACCATTTTCTAAGCTCCAAGCCACAAATTGAATTGAAAATTATTTTGTGGTTCGGATGCACGCCCTCTCTCCCTCCATCCCTCTACCTGGTATTATAAACATGAAACGATCATGAACTTGCTTTGCTTGTCATTCCTTCTCGTGCTGGTTGGAGGAATTGCAAAAGACCAATTATGGTTTAGGGATATTGCCATAAGAGTTTCAAGAGGAGTCCAAAGGACAATAGCAGTTAAGAACGTCAGCGTAGAAGGACAAACTTCTAGTAAGAGTGAAATTAGTAGAAGAATACAGTTAAAGATTTAGTGATGTATGTATAGATTTATTACTGTAAAATAGGGTAGTGATGTAAAAAAAAATTACAGTTTGGTTGCAAAGGATGATGACAAAAATCGTGTTGATGGTTTCATTGAATGTGTGTTGAATAAATATTCAACAACACCTGCAATATGATGCACTCCAATACTTAATCGATTTGCAAGGTGCTCCACTATGATGCTAGATTTCAGCTAGACCTTGCTCATACATGTTAGGTTAATATGGTAGGTATCAGGACGTTGGGTCTGATATGCGATCATATTAGACCCACTTTCTGCCTTGATCAAAAGTTTATATCTACCTTCTCTCCTCACTCAACCCTTCATAGTGATTGTGATGCAGGAGAGGATCCAAAATTGGGATTTTTCTAGTTATCCGTTAATTAAGTTTAGTTTATTTTTTTATATTTAATTTTGCCTTAAATCTTAGTAATAAGTCTTGATAGTTAATTTATCCTAGATCTTAGGGAATAAGTCTAGTTAGTTATTTTTCTATTTAGATTTTTTTTGAGAGTTTTGAGAGCTATATAAACCTATGCTTAGATGATGTTTAGGGACACGTTATTTTGATATTGAATCAATTGGTTTCACTTAAGTCATGCTACAGTTACATCTCTTTTGTTCTTAATTTTTCGCTCTTATTTTCTCAAAAAGTTTTTTTTTAAAAAAAACCTATATTGAGCTACTTCTTATTTCGTTATTTCTCTCTTGTTTCTTCTTAATCCCTCTGTAACTTCACGCCCCAGAATAATCTATATTCTGCCCGGCGTCAGTTGGTATTAGAGCTCATTAAGATCCAATGGAGAGTCGTCGTGGACGTGGTCATGATCGTGAAAGGAAGGTTCTGGCTGAGGAAGCCTCACATCGTGGTCATAACACCCAAGATGAGATTCAGTATCTACAAAGACAAGTCACAAAGTTATCTCGACATCTAGCGATACGAGAACGTAAATATCGTAAGTTCCTTTATTTCCCTTTTGAAAAATCTCTAATTTCCAATCAAGAAGAGTTGTCTAAGCACAAGTTTGGTTTTGAGAAATATGGGTTCAACCACCCCACCACCTACAACTTCGAGAGAACACCAACTCCCCAGTGCCTCTACATTCCCCCTTCCTTTCATGACAGCAGAGACAACCATGAGGACATGGACCTCGACAACATCGAGTACGACCAATCATACTCTCTTGATCATCCAATCACAGGAGGCAGCAAAGACGATGACAAGATCGAACTATTCGGTGATCCAATTTATGACGAAGACGAGATCGAAGCACTAGGTGAATCGATATTTGATGATAAAGTTAACGAGGTACTTTATGGTGATGATCATAAGATTTTGGTCTTATTTGAAGATGCAGTTCATGCCGTAGCAGAAGACAATGCTAAGGAAATGGAGACTATGGATGTTGAAGACGTTATTTTAAACTCGAGGACGAGTTCTTTTCAACCTAGGGCGTCTGATGCAGGAGCATCCAGTGACACAATCATCTAGTACCATCCAACATGGCTATGTTCCCCTTGGAGCTATTGCGAGAAGAAAATAAAGCTACCAACTTTCCTTTTGAATCTAGAAGAAGGACGATCGAGGCTACTTACAAGGAAGATGATGAGTTCATGGTCTCCTGACGTGGTTGCACTCTATTTGGAGTCTGGACGAGATGGAATCCTTTCATATTTGGTAACCAATAACTCTACACTACTTTCTATGTCCAGATTTTTGAACAAGATGAAGCACGAAGATATGGTCTATACTTTGCTTCCTTACAAAAGCGATACAATAGACCTAGACTTGGATCTACCAGCTGAGGTGCAACAACTCCTATCCGACTTTCCTGATTTAATGGTTGAAGACCTTCCTTTGGGACTTTCCTCTATGAGAGACATTCAACACTAGATTGACCCCGTTCCAAGGTCAAGCTTACCTAACCAGCCGACATACTGTCTTAACCCTAAGGATGCCCTACTCGTGCCAAAGAAAGATAGTTTGTGGCATACGTTTATTGATAGCGGAGCCATTACCACAATCACGGTGAAGTACATATTTTCGATTCCTCGCTTAGATGGCATGTTGGATCAACTTTACAATTCAAAGATCTTCTCCAAGATTGATCTTAGGAGTGGATACCACCAGATTCAAATCAAGCCCGGAGATAAATGGAAGACTGCCTTCAAGACACAACATGGGTTGTACGAGTGGATGGTCATGCCTTTCGGACTATCCAATGCACCCAAGACGTTCATGAGATTCATGCATCAAGTCTTACGACCTTTCATGGGAAGATTTGTAGTTGTATACTTTGACAACATCCTCATTTATAGCCCGACACGAGCTTTGTACCTTGATCACCTTTGCATTGTTTTTGAGAAGCTAAAGGCAGAACACTTGTTCATCAACAACAGGAAGTGTTCTTTCTTCATAATCTCATTTTTGTTTCTTGGATTTATAGTGTCTACCGATGGTGTTTGTGCAGATCCATCAAAGATAGACGCAGTTTTAGAGTGGTCGCAGCCAAAAACCATTCACGACATCTAAAATTTTCATGGATAAACCTCTTTCTATCGTCGATTTATCCAGAATTTCAACACCTTAATTGCTCTTATCACTGAGAGTCTCAAGGGGCATGAGTTCAAGTGGACTGAAGCGGCTACAACTAGTTTTCAACTAGTGAAGGAAAAGATGACTGAAGCACCCGTTCTAGCACTTTAAGAGTTCACCTTCACGCTGAAGCATCAATCCGGGAGTCTCAATCGTGTTGTAGATGCTCTAAGTTGTCATTCTTCCCTGCTTACTACCATTAAGGTTGTCGGCTTTGGATCTTTCTTAGATATACAACACATTATTAGTAAATTGCACAATTTATGACACTTTGACCAAGATAAGACATTAGCCCTCATCTCTTCCAACTTCTATTGGAACAAGCTAACCAGTGACGTAGCTTATTTCTGTTAGAGTGTATACTAAAAGTCTAGCTTTTTATAAACATTTATTTTTGAAATAAAGAATCACATTGGTCAAATATCTACCTTTATATGTTAAGTGTAGTTGTTCAATTAATTTATATTGTAGATAACATGGTGTGTGGTGTCAGACACAAAAGATCATGTTATCAGTTCTTTATAAATTATAAATAGTAGCTCACGACTAAGATGGATTGGAACAAACTATTGGAATAGTCGTAGTTTAATTTGGTATTAGTTTATCTTGACTATAAAATTACACTAGTACACTCTGAGTGTATTGAGCTAGACCATTTAAGGTAGTTTCTTTTTATATTGACTGCATAAAAGAACAAGACCTTTGTTATTATGAAAGTGTGTGCTCTTAATCCTGATATAATAACAAACGTATATATTTAGTATTTATTTCTTTAATTTATCAGTGGGTGAGATTTAGTTTGATAAATCAATAGGCCTGATAAGTTGGAAAATAATATTATTTATAGTGTGTGTTGTTGATTATAGAAGGAAACTGTGTCCTACAATCTAGGTTGATGATGTCCCTAAGAGGAGCTTATAAGGATTGTCATGTAAACCTTGCAGGTGGACTTAGTCCGACATGACAATGAAGTTGAGTGGTACTACTCTTGGAGCTAGATATTAATTAAGTGAGTTGTCAGTAACTCATTTAATTAGTGGACATTCTATATCTTAAACACAAGGAGATTAACACACTCATGATAAGAAGGAGCCCAAAATGTAATTTGGGATTGGTGCGGTAGTTCAATGATAGCTCTTTAGTGGTATGAGTTATTATTGATGAACTTGAGTTGAGTGTTCGGGGCGAACATGGGAAGCTCAAGTTCATCGGGAGACCATAACCAATTCCTCCTCTCAGTCCCTATTGTAGCCTCTTATATGAAGCCTTATATCCACCCAAAGCCTACCCTCTTAGCCCATGCTAGGGGCCGACCCCTATCCTTGCTTGGAGGCCAAGCAAGGGGCCGACCAAGCCAAGCTTGGTGCTTGAACTAGGGTCGCCCAAGCCTTGCTTGGTGCCTAAGCAACGGGCCGACAAAAAATGAAAGGAGAGGGAAATTTTATTAAAAATAAAATTTTGATAAAATCTTTCCTTTTATGTTTTCATCCACATGGTTTTAAAAGAGAGTTTTAAATTTTAAAATCTTTCCTTTTATAGGTTTTCTACAAAGGATTAAAAGAGAGATTAGATATTTTTCCTTATTTATAGTTATTTATAATGTGAAAGAAAGATTTTAATTTTTTAACAAAACTTTCCTTTTTTTATAACCATGATATAAAAGGAATTTTATTTTTAAATCTTATCTTTTATAGATATCCATAAAAGGATTTAAAAGAGAGAGATTTTAATTTATAAAACATTTCTTTTATAGCTAACCACAAAAGGGATATTTTAAAAGACAAGAGGTGACTGGCCAATATAGAGTAATTAAAGGAAGTTTTATTTTTGTTATAAAACTTTCCTTTTTTGGATTCACTAAGGATTATAAAAGAGAGGGGGAGGGTGCCTTCATGAGACACAACTCTATTCTATTGTTCCTCTCTCTTTTCTTTTGGTGGCCGACCCTCTCCCTTTCTCTCTTCTCCTTTGATTTCCACTTTGTGGCCGGTGGCATCTATTCTTCTAGGAGTCTTGGTGGCTAGTTACTAGGAGGAGAAGAAGAAGAGAAAGGAGGCTCTCTTGTCTAGATCCCTTTGGTGGCCGAAGCTTAGAGAAAGAGAAGAAGGCTTAGGTGGATTTCTTCTTAGTAGATCGTCGCCTACACGACGTCCAAGAGAAGGAGAGGAATACAATAGAAGATCAAGAGGTTTTGTTTACAAAGAAAGGTATAACTAGTTGTCTTGTTCCGTATCATACTAATTTTTCTTTGTATGAATTTTGAAATACCAAACACAAGAGGCTAACGATTCTAGGCAATCGATTTTATGTTTCGATTTTGTGTTTCTTTTGTTTTTCGATCTTGTGATTCGATTGTTCTTATTGGTTAAACCTAGGGTTACTATAAGGATATTAAATATTGAATTTCGTTAAAAGGCTTTGTCTAGGAAGTGGTGGATGATCCCATACCCAAGAAGGCCTAGTGCCTCGCCATGTTTAACCTGGAAGTCGATCTCTGAAATAAATATTTAATCAAATTTGTAACATTGGTAGATTTGGATTAATAATGTTAAGAATCGTTTGCGATCCAAGTCTAAACTTCTAAGAACAGATAAGTTGAATTTGGAATCAATAATGTTAAGTTCTGTTTGCGATTCCAAATTTAATTTCTAAAGAACACAATAGGTTGTTAGAAAAGGTTCAGGACTTGTACAAAATTTTTGTACAGGGGAACCGGTACGATATTCTGAGTAGCAACCAACAATTGGTATCAGAGTGCCTCTCTGTGTTTGGTTTTCAGTTTAATTATGCACATATCATATCATAATTTAGGCAGGATAATAGTAGGATATGCTAACTCTATGGTTGCAAGCTCCAACTATTATGGCTTATAGTGATTGTGTGTGATTAGACTCTTAGACATGTCAAGAGCATTTTATGTGTGTGCATGATTGTATGTATTAAATACATCAGGAGCTGTATTAGTTTTAGGATTTTACATTTTTGTTTCGATCTAGATTACATGTACATTCCCTTGTGGAATATAGGATCGATAAATGTAAAATTCTATTTTTGTCGCGGATCGTATCCTTACGAGGTATGGTACTATTTGAGGACCAGAGGCGCAGCAGAATAAGAAGCAAGATAGATGCGACGACTTGACCCGATTGTGGTGGCTAAAGATGGCAGCAGCTAAGGTTGGCAGCACACGGAGGACAATAATGGAAGAAGGCATAATAGTTGGAAAATTAATTTCCATATTTATTGCTTTTATTTACTGTGATGTGTGCTTGAATGGTTAAAATTCCTCATCTTAAATAACTAAGTGGGAGAGGGATTAGTAAATAAATTCCATGGTCTCCATTACTGGTTTGTAAGTGATGCAATAAACTTGCGTGTTGACTCTAGTGCCTCCCTCCACAACGGATGAGTTTGTTTGCGGATCACTAGATCAAACTTCCTTTATGGATGGTTATAGGAAATTATTTAGGAGCGTGTGATCTTCTCCAACTGAAGGCGCATAATCCTATTTAATGGACTAAATATCAAGTAATGGTATAGAGTTAGGCGCATTTAATAGTATCCTCCCCAACGTAGTCACTGCTATTATTTGTGTAACCAAAGGAAAATCAACTATTAATTTTATTTGTCATAAAATTAGGATGACAAGATAATAAAATTAATGGGTAAAATCTCCTCTTATAAATGTTGAATTTGTATACGTCCACACTAACGTGACATGTAAAATTTATGGTGTTTTGAGGTGTTGGTAAATTTAAATAGTATTGTTTGAGGAGTCAATATTATTCTAAATTTAGAGTCTTGACCAAAAGTTTATTTTGTGATTCTTAGGATGACTTTCAACCCACTGGCTATTATACTGAAAGAGAACAAACTTACTAGTCCCAACTACATAGATTGAAAAAGAAACCTGGATATTTGTTAGTTAGAGCCCTAGAGCCAATCATTTGATGATTGTATGGACTCATGTATATCATATTCTTGTTTATTAATAAAGACATTTGTTTGGTTATTATACTTATTTATATTAGTGCCAAATAGACTAAGTATAATAGCGTCCTTGAGTAGAAGGTTCATACCTATATCAATCGATTAGTTGAATCGATAGTGAGATGATATAGGGAACACTACTCTAAATCATTTCTAGTCGAGTATTAGCATTCAGGGACAATGTTAATACAATAAGACTAGCATGTAAGTCAGCTCGATGACTTGATCTCACAAGTCATGGATATAGAGATATCAAGCTGACACATGGGTATGCATTAGAGAATGTATATTGAATGACCCGCCATGAGAAAGTATCATGGATCGTTATATGAGTGTCATATACTTTCTCATGTGGCTATTAGTATAACTATTAGTCCTTAGACCTGAAGTCACCATGGATCCCTACATAAGGAGTTATGTACTTTAGTTTCGTCAAACGTCACCCGTAACTGGGTGGACTATAAAGGCGATTACTGGGTATGTAACGAATTATGCAGAGGGATGTGAGTGATGTAGATGGGATCTATCCCTCCCATATGACGGGAGCGACATCGCTATTCTTGATAGAGTGAGACCACTAAGTGCATGGCCATGCCCAAATGAGTCAACATTAGATGTTGAGCTCATTTGATCAAGTGAGTCTACTTGGAGTTCAAGATTTAGATTGATTAGAGGATGACACGGTCTATGCCTCATATTGATCAATCTAGATGTCTAGGATAGAAGGACAATGTCACATATTGTGAGGAGTCACAATTAGTAGTCACAAGGTAATGTCGGATCTTGACATTCTTGTAACTTGGGTAGTAATGATGTGTTGCTAGATACCGCTCATTACTTATGCTCCTAAATGGGTTTAGGGCATTGCCAACGTTACAAGAACCTATAGGGTCACACACTTAGGACAATTAGATGGAGATTAGGTTTATATGATGAACCAAGAGGATTAGATTCATTTGATGAATCAAATTGGATTAAGAGTAATCCTAATTGGGCTAACTTGAGTTCGACTCAAGTTGATTCATGTGTTAAATGAGTCTAATTTAGATTTTGACTCATTGAATCAATTTAATTTAATGAATTAGATTCATTATATTAAGTTGGCTCGAATCAGATGGTTGGATTAGATCCACCATGGTAGAGATTGAGTCAAGTTTGACTTGACTTGAGAAGGAAGACCAAAGGTCAATTTTGACTTGACCTTTTGCCACTTCATTGGTGAGTTGGCATTAGGTGGTCCAATAATGATGTTCCACATCATCATGGGTGCCACCTCATGGAAGTTACAAAGCCACTCTCTTAATGGTTTCATATTAATTGCAATTAATGCAATTAATGTGAATTTTGAAAGTGGCCGGCCACTTGTTTTGTGAATGAGAATTTGATTTTTCATTCAAGTGGTGCATCTTCTTCCTTCTTCCTCTCAAGCTCTCCCTCTCCCTCTCCTCCTTACTTGGCCGAACCTTACCAAGGTGCTAGCACACCTTTGTGTGAGGTTTTCTCCACCTAAGTTGTCCGTGTGGATACTTCTAGAGGACCGGCGCTTGACGGTCTTGAGATCCGGCAACACCTTGGAAGAGCGAGATTCGCGTAGGGCGCGCATCAAGGGTAAACACTTTTTCCTCATAGATCTAAGTAGTAGATCAGTTTTTGAACTCGTACAAGAAATAGTTTTTCGAATTTTTATACGAATCTTTGCACGGATCTACGGCTTTGGGTCCTTCGGGGTTTTCGCGACGCGAAAAAGCGGTTTTCGCGGCTTGAAGAACCCAACAATATTATCCTAACTGCTGAAGGCTATAAGTTTGTACTGCTAGAGGTCTGCCCTAATGTGCCTAATAATGATTCTAGTGAAGAGGAGATTGAGTATCATAAGAAATGGGTAAGGCAGATGAGATTGCGCGGTGTTACATTTTAGCTTCAATGTCAAATGTATTGCAACATCAGCATCAGGACTTGCCAACTGCTTATGATATGATGAACAATCTCAAGGAACTTTTCGGACACCAAAATCAAGCTGCTAGGCAAGAGGCAATGAGAAAATTATTGACAGCCACCATGTTAGAGGGGACACCCGTAAGGGATCATATCCTAAAGATGATGGCTTATTTGAACGAAATACAAATCCTTGGAGATGAAATCAATGGGGAAACCTAGATCGATATTATTCTCCAAACGCTACCCAGAAGTTTTGAGCAGTTCCGCCTGAACTATAACATGAACAAAAGGGCTTATACGTTGGCGAAACTTCTGACAGAACTTTAGGTAGTAGAAGGTATATTTCATCATAGTTCTCAGATTCACTTTGCTGAAAATGTTTCTACTTCTAAGTCGAAAGGCAAGAAGAAGAAGAAACAGGTTGGCTTAGCAAAGAAGGTGAATAGATCTCTAAGTACTAGACCTAAAGCTGGAGTGAAGAAGCCAAAGGGCAAGTGCTTCATCTGCAAGCAGTCTGGACATTGGAAGGTGGATTATCCTCGAAGGAAAGAGAACAATAGAGGTATATCTTATTCTCTAATAGTTGAAACATGTTTAGCGGTGTTATCTACCAGTACCTGGTGTATAGATACAGGAGCCACTGATCATGTCTGCAATACATTGCAGGGGTTCCAGGAAACCCGACGACTATATGAAGGAGAGATAACTGTCTACATGGGCAATGCTACGAAAGTGCCAGCTATTGTAGTGAGAGACGTCTACTTATCATTCGATAGGAATAGAACTTTGGTTTTGAGAAATTGTCTTTATGTCCCAACTTTTAGAAAGAATTTAATTTCAGTTTCTAAATTGTTTGTGGATGGATATTCTGTTTCTTTTGATGACAAAGTAATTATCAAGAAAAATAGGGTTATTATCTGTTTTGGTGCATTACTAGGTAATTTGTAACTCTAAATCCAATTACTCCCACAAAGCAACAAATGGAAATTAATAACACATCTTCTAATTCTAATAAGAGAAAGGAACCTTTGGAAATGAACCAAACATATCTTTAACATCTAAGGCTTGGTCATATTAACTTGAATAGGATTCAAAGGCTAATAGCCGATGAAATCTTGGGTTCATTAGTGTTGGAAAACTTTCCAACTTGTGAATCTTGCTTGGAAAGTAAAATGACCAAGAGACCTTTTAAGGCCAAGGGGTATAGAGCCAAAGATGTGTTAGAACTGGTTCATTCTGATTTGTGTGGTCCTATGTCTATCTAGGCAAGAGGTGGTTTCGAATATTTTGTCTCTTTCATAGACGACTATTCGAGATATATGTATATTTACTTGATGCGTCGCAAGTCTGAATGCTTTGATAAGTTCAAAGAGTACAAGACTGATGTGGAGAAACGTCATGGTAAAAGTATCAAGACACTACGGTTTGATCGTGGTGGCGAATATCTCTTTGGAGAGTTTAGGAATTACTTATCAGAGATCGGGATTCAATCCCATTTGTCTGTACCTGGTACACCCCAACAGAATGGTGTGGCAGAAAGAATGAATAGAACTCTTATAGAGATGGTTAGATCGATGATGAGTTATTCAGAATTACCAGATTCGTTTTGGGGATATGCTTTGGAAACAGCAGTGTACATTCTGAATATGGTACCTTCTAAATCAGTACCCTCTACTCCCATGGAATTGTGGAACGGGTGTAAGCCTAGTCTGAGTCATATTCGGATATGGGGTAGTCTAGCATATGTGCTGAAGGGAGATACTGACAAGTTGGAATCACGTACAGAAGTTTGTCTGTTTGTAGGATATCCTAAGGGAACAAAAGGTGGTTTGTTTTATAATCCTAAAAATCAGAAGATCATTGTTAACACCAATGCTCGATTTTTAGAGGAAGATTATGTAATAAACCATAAACCCATTAGTGAAATTTTTCTAGAAGAAATTAGAGAGGACACGTCTAGTCTAGTACCAACAGTACAAGATGAAATATCACAAGAAACTGCAACACGTGTCACAAATGATGCACAGTTACAGACAGTGCCTCGTCGTAGTGGGAGGGTTGTGAGGCAACCTGAGAGATTCATGTTTTTGGGAGAGTCGTCGGACTTGATCCCTGGTGAACATGAAACTGATCCCCGGACATATGACGAAACACTCCAAGATAAAGATGCAGTATCTTGGCAAAGAGCGATGAATTCTGAAATAGAATCTATGTATTTTAATAAGGTCTGGGAGCTTGTAGAACCACCAAATGGTGTAAAAGCCGTTGGATGTAAGTGGATCTACAAAAGGAAAAGAGGGATAGATGGGAAGGTGGAAACTTTCAAAGCAAGTCTTGTTGCGAAGAGGTATACTCAGAAAGAAGGAATCGATTATGAGGAAACTTTTTTGCCGATAGCCATGTTTAAGTCTATCCGGATACTCTTATCTATTGCCACTCATATGGATTATAAGGTTTGACAAATGGATGACAAGGCAGCTTTCCTTGACGGAAGTCTTTAAGAAAACATCCATATGAAGCAACCAGAGGGGTTCATAGCAAAGGGAAAAGAGCATATAGTTTGTAAGCTAAATCGGTCTATTTATGGGCTGAAGCAAGCTTCAAGGTCTTAGAACATCTGGTTTAATGAAGTAATCTAGTCGTATGGATTTATTCAGTGTCCAGATGAGTCTTGTGTATACAAGAAGTGTGATGGAAATGTGGTGGTATTCCTTATACTATACGTAGATGACATTTTGTTAGTTGGAAACAATATCAAAGTGTTGTTGGAAGTAAGAGTATGGTTGTCCAAGCAATTCGATATGAAGGACTTGGAGAATGCGCACATATTCTTAGGATCAAAGTAATAAGGGATCGTAAGAAAAGAATGTTGTGCTTATCCCAAGCTTCATATATCGATACAATCCTAGCTCGTTTTAGTATGCAAGACTCCAAGAAAGGTTTTCTACCTTTTAGTCATGGAGTATCTTTATCTAAAGAGATGTCTCTGAAGACATCAAAAGAAATAGAAGAAATGAAGGCAGTTCCTTATGCTTCAGCAGTAGGAAGCCTAATGTATACTATGTTGTGCACGAGACCAGATATCTATTTTACTGTGGGCATGGTTAGCATATATCAAAGTAACCCTGGACAAGGACATTGGACTGCTGTAAAGCATATATTGAAGTACCTTAGAAGGACTAAAGATTATATACTGGTTTACCAAGCAGATGATTTGCTCCCTGTAGGATACATGGATTCTGACTTCCAATCAGATAGGGACAATAGTAAGTCTACATCAGACTATGTGTTTACTTTAGGAGGTGGAGTCATTGCATGGAGGAGTGTTAAGCAGAAATGCGTTTCAGACTCAACCATGAAAGTTGAGTATGTGGCAGCCTCTGAGGTAGCCAAAGAAGTTGTATGACTTAGAAACTTTCTAATGGACTTAGATGTGATTCCTGGTTTGCCCAAAATCATCACAATTTATTGTGATAATAGCGGTGCAGTAGCAAACTCGAAGGAACCACGAGCCCATAAGGTGAGTAAACACATAGAGCACAAGTACCACCTGATACGAGACATCATAAAGCGAGGAGAAGTTGTTGTCGCCAAGATTGCATCAACAGATAACCTGGCAGATCCTTTCCCTAAGGCCCTTTTGGCGAAAGCGTTTGATCGGCATGCTGAAGAAATGGGAATCAGATGCATGGCAGCGCTTATGTCATTATAATCTTTTAGTATAAGTGGGAGATTGTTAGAGTGTATACTAAAAGCCTAGCTTTTTATGAACATTTATTTTTGAAATAAAAAATCACATTGGTCAAATGTCTATATTTATATGCTAAGTGTAGTTGTTCAATTAATTTATATTGTAGATAACATGATGTGTGGTGTCACACACAGAAGATCATGTTATCAGTTCTTTATAAATTATAAATAGTAGCTCACAACTAAGATGGATAGGAACAAACCATTAGAATAATCGTAGTGTAATTTGGTATTAGTTTATCTTGACTATAAAATTACACTAGTACACTCTGAGTGTATTGAGCAGGACCATTTAAGGTAGTTTCTTTTTATACTGACTGCATAAAATAACAAGACCTTTGTTATTATGGAAGTGTGTGCTCTTAATCATGATATAATAACAAGCGCATATATTTAGTATTTATTTCTTTAATTTATCAGTGGGTGAGATTTAGTTCGATAAATCAATAGGCTTGATAAGTTGGGAAATAATATTATTTATAGTGTGTGTTATTGATTATAGAAGGAAATTGTGCCCTACAATCTAAGTTGATGATGTCCCCAAGAGGAGCTCATAAGAATTTTCATGTAAACCCTACAGGTGGACTTAGTCTGACATGATAATGAAGTTGAGTGGTACTACTCTTGGAGCTAGATATTAATTAAGTGAGTTGTCAGTAACTCATTTAATTAGTGGACATTCTATATCTTAAACATAGGGAGATTAACATACTCATGATAAGAAAAAGCCTAAAATATAATTTGGGATTGGTGCGGTAGTTCAATGATAGCTCTTTAGTGGTATGAGTTATTATTGATGAACTTGAGTTGGGTGTTTGGGGCGAACACGGGAAGCTCAAGTTCATCGGGAGACCATAACCAATTCCTCCTCTCGGTCCCTATTGTAGCCTCTTATATGAAACCTTATATCCACCCAAAGCCTAACCTCTTAGCCCATGCTAGGGGCCGACCCCTATCCTTGTTTGGAGCCCAAGCAAGGGGCCGGCCAAGCCAAGCTTGGTGCTTGAGCTAGGGCCGACCAAGCCTTGCTTGGTGCCCAAGCAAGGGGCCGACCAAATATGAAAGGAGAGGGAAATTTTATTAAAAATAAAATTTTGATAAAATCTTTCCTTTTATATTTTCATCCACATGATTTTAAAAGAGAGTTTTAAATTTTAAAATCTTTCCTTTTATAGATTTTCTACAAAGGATTAAAAGAGAGATTAGATATCTTTCCTTATTTGTAGTTATCTATAATGTGAAAGAAAGATTTTAATTTTTTAACAAAACTTTCCTTTTTTTATAACCATGATATAAAAGGAGTTTTATTTTTAAATCTTATCTTTTATAGATATCCGTAAAAGGATTTAAAAGAGAGAGATTTTAATTTATAAAATATTTCTTTTATATCTAACCACAAAAGGGATATTTTAAAAGAGAGATTTTAATTTGTTTAAAATCTTTCCTTATTTGGTTTTACAAGAGGTGGTCGGCCAATATAGAGTAATTAAAGGAAGTTTTATTTTTGTTATAAAACTTTCCTTTTTTTTTGATTCACCAAGGATTATAAAAGATAGGGGGAGGGAGCCTTCATGAGACACAACTCTATTCAATTGTTCCTCTCTCTTTTCTTTTGGTGGCCGACCCTCTCCCTTTCTCTCTTCTCCTTTGATTTCCACTTTGTGGCTGGCGGCATCTATTCTTCTAGGAGTCTTGGTGGCCGGTTACTAGGAGGAGAAGAAGAAGAGAAAGGAGGCTCTCTTGTCTAGATCCCTTTAGTGGTCGAAGCTTGGAGAAAGAGAAGAAGGCTTAGGTGGATTTCTTCTTAGTAGATCGTCGCCCACACGACATCCAAGAGAAGGAGAGGAATACAATAGAAGATCAAGAGGTTTTTGTTTACAAAGAAAGGTATAACTAGTTGTCTTGTTCCGCATCATACTAGTTTTTCTTTGTATGGATTTTGAAATACCAAACACAAGAGGCTAACGATTCTAGGCAATCAATTTTATGTTTCAATTTTGTGTTTCTTTTGTTTTTCGAACTTGTGATTCAATTGTTCTTATTGGTTAAACCTAGGGTTACTATAAGGAGATTAAATATTGAATTTCATTGAAAGGCTTTGTCTAGGAAGTGGTGGATGATCCCATACCCAAGAAGGCCTAGTGCCACGCCATGTTTAACCTGGAAACTGATCTCTGAAATAAATATTTAATCAAATTTGTAGCATAGGTGGATTTGGATTAATAATGTTAAGCATCGTTTGTGATCCAAGTCTAAACCTCTAAGAACAGATAAGTTGAATTTGGAATCCATAATGTTAAGTTCTGTTTGCGATTCCAAATTTAATTTCTAAAGAACACAATAGGTTGTTAGGAAAGGTTCAGGACTTGTACAAAATTTTTGTACAGGGGAACCGATACGATATTCCGAGTAGCAACCAACAATTTCATGGATAGTTACTTTGTTTGTCAGCAATCTAAGGGAACCCTCACCAATGCTGATTCTATTCTAGTTGTGGTGGACCCATTCTCCAAGATGACTCACTTTGTGGCGTGCAGAAAAACTATGGATACTGTTCGGATTGCCACCGTCTTCTTCAAAGAGTTTGTACATTTACACGGTATTTCTCGAACTATTACTTTGGATCATGATACTAAATTTGTCAGTCAATTTTGGAAGACTTTATGGAAAAAGCTCGGGACGAAGCTAAACTTCAGCAGTGCCTATCACCCTCAGACAAATGGTCAGACCGAGGTAGTGAATCGGAGCTTAAGAAATCTTCTAAGATGTCTCACAGGAACCAAACTGAAGAATGGAATCTAGTTTTAGCTCAAGTAGAATTTGCATATAATAGATCAAAGAACAGGACCACCAGTTTGAGTCCTTTCGAAGTTGTTTGTGGAAGAAACCCATCTGGGGTACTACATTTAGTCCCTATTTCACGTCCCGGACAAGCTAACCCTAAGCCCGAGGAGATGGCCAAGCATCTTCGGGTTATTCATGAGCAGGTTAAGTAAGCTATTCAAGAAAGCAACACCGAATACAAGATCAGGGCAGATCGACGTCGGGTTCTTTTTAACATTGGTGATATGGTTTGGGTTGTATTAACTTGTGACCATTTCCCTGTTGGTGAATACAATAAGCTCAAAGATCGAAAGATTGGACCTTGCGAGATACTAGAAAAGATTAATGACAATTCCTACAGGTTGTGACTTCCTAGTCATTTAAAAACTTTTGATGTTTTTTAAAACACATAAGTCATTGTACTCTAGAGCCAAATACACCCACCCTAATATCGAGGACGAGTTCTCTTCAACTCCAAGCGACTGATGCAGGAGAGGATCCAAAATTAGGGTTTTTTAGTTATCCGTTAATTAAGTTTAGTTTATTTTTTTTATATTTAATTTTTTCCTAAATCTTAGGAATAAGTTTTGATAGTTAATTTATCCTAGATCTTAGGGAATAAGTCTAGTTAGTTATTTTTCTGTTTAGATTTTTTTGAGAGTTTTGAGAGATATATAAACCTATGCTTAAATGATGTTTAGGGGCAAGTTATTTTTATATTGAATCAATTGGTTTCATTTAAGCCATGTTATGGCTACATATCTTTTGTTCTTAATTTTCCGCTCTTATTTTCTCAAAAAAGTTTTTTTTAAAAAAAACCCTATCTTGAGCTATTTTTTATTTCGTTATTTCTCTCTTGTTTCTTCTTAATCCCTCTATAACTTCACGCCCCAGAATAATCTATATTCTGCCCGGCGTCAGATTAGGAGTTTGCATAAATCCAATTACCCTTGGTCCATCAATTGTTTTGACCAAAAGCCACTTATGGACCTAAACTTGTTTGATTACACTCATTTAATATGTTGTTAGTTTCTGTGGTTGTAAGGAGTTAAATTGTGCTAACCATTTTTTATTTAGGCCTCTCATTCTCTCAGTGGTGGTCTTAATTAAAAATTTTCTACTTCAATATGGTCCTGATATTGGATGATATCAGGCCCACGTTGAGCCTGATATTGGATAATATCAGGCCCACGTTGGGTCTGATATGGGATCATATCAGGTCCAACATGATCTTTGGTTAAAGCTTTACTTTTACATCATATAGATCTTTTCCTCGTTCAACCCTTCCTAGTGGTTGGAATTACACAAAATTACAAAAACCCTAGGCTCATATAAGTCAAATTGTGTCACAAACACTGATAAATGATGAAAATGTAATATGTACACCATATACTTGGTCTTTGATAAATCTGTATGTATAACAACACTTGATTATGTAGTTGCAAATTTACTAAATTAATTTGTAATTTATTTATTAGGGACGATCATATAACTGAAGAAATTCTCTCTGAGATATGGAAAATGCTTGATATAAATTCTTGCATTGGACATGGAGCTAATGTAGGAGAATTATCTAGAACAAATATTCCATTGTCTTCGGAGTATAGTGGTGTGCCTAACACAAATAGAAATACAAGTAATAATTTCACATTTGATCTAAATGAAGAAGTAAGTATTCAAGAAGATGAGATTCTGAATCCTTGTACAACACTTGGTGATTACTTTGAGCCTACTTGGAGTGAGGAGGAAGGGCCTTATACCCGAATTGGAGAGGAATTACAATGTAATATAGATGTATAGAATTCTTAGTTGATGATATGCCGATTGAACAATATGAAATTTCTCCAGAGCAATAGAGTGACTTAGAGGAGGAGTTCCCAATAGCTGATGATCCATATATTCTAAATTCTCGATTACTCCAGAGGCCAATTGAAGAGGCAATAGATGAGCATGAATTTTGTGTTGGACAGATTTTTCCGTCTCGACAAGAGCTCAAGAATGCACTTGTGAAACGTGCCATGGTTAAACATTGAGATATAACCCAGTCGACACTCGGAAAAATATATTAAAAGTCGTCTGCTTGAATCAACCATGTACATGGAGAGTAGTTGGCAAGGGGATGTAGAGTTCATTGTTACGAAATATGTAAAGGAACACCAATGTGGTACCATTAGGGAAAGTGCTGATCATCAAGCATGCTCTTCCTCCTTTGTAGCGTCTTTTATTGAAGAGAAATTTGTTGCTAATGAATAGTATAAACCAAGTATGATTATATCTAATATAAAAAAAAGCTAGGTTTAGAATGACCATATCATACAAAAAAGCATACATAGCTCAGGAGAAAGCTATGAAGAAGGTTGTTGGAGATTATGATCAAGCTTATAGAGATCTTCCACTATATCTACATGAGTTAAGAGTTAAGGATCCTGAAATCTATGTTGCACTACACAAGAATGGTGATAATCAATTTCAGCGTTGTTTCTGGGCTTTTGGAGCTTTTAGAAGAGTATTCTGGTCTTATCTTCACAAATTAATTAGAATTGATGCCACATATCTAAGAGGGAAGTATCCAGGTGTGTTGTTGATGGCTACAACAATTGATGCTAATGACAATATCCTCCTAGTAGCCTTTGGAATCGTTGAAGTTGAATGTGGATCTGCATGGGAGTGTTTTTTGGATCATACGAAGAAATTTTTTGTTGTTGATGCAGAGTCAATAAGCATAGTATCGGATAGGCATCACAACATTATATCAGTAGTTAGGAAAGTCTACCCTACTGCCCATCATGCTTTCTGTTGCCACCACATGTCTTGCAATATGGTAACAGATACTAGCAGTAGGTCAGGTTTAGACTTATTTTGGGTAGCAGCTCGAGCTAACACAACACTCCAATATGATCTCATAATGCAACCCATGCTTGAAAAACATCTAGATGCTCATAAGTGGCTTCAGACCATTGCCCCTAAAAGATGGGCTAATGCACACTTTAGTGGCAAAAGGTACATAATGCTAACCACCAATTGTGTAGAAAGTTTAAATGCTTTGTTCAAGGAGACACGTGAACTTCCCATAAATAAGTTAATTGATAATACCAAAAGAAAGGTAGCTCAATGGTTCTTTAACCTTAGGGAGGAAGTCTCGAAATGGTATGTTGCTTTGACACCTCATGCTACCAAAGAAATGGATTCAAGGAGGGAGAAAACTAGACGATATAAAGTCCACCCCTACTCTCAATCTGAAATGAAAGTAGAGACTGTTGGAGCAATCCCAATGGTTCGCGGGACCATGTGTTTTGGTGTTTGGGCAAAAGGTTTAAGTTAGGTTCACCCTTGTATTTGATATGTGTATTTGAGTTGTGCAAGTTTGCAGGATACACATGTGATTCAGGTTGATGGCTTCGGGTCCGGTGAAGGATGAAGCATCCTAGGGACCGTGGACAAGACAGCGAGGACAAGGGTCGAGGGAAGCGACTTCGAGGCATACGCGAAGGATGACATTGGGGACGAGCCGCGGGCTTGAATGCATCCGAGGGATGAGAGCCAAAGGAAGTAGGCTTGAAGGCAAGAGATAAAAGCTGTAAATGAAGCGTCAAATGAGTCATAAGGGTGAGGGTACGAGTGCATGAGAGATTATACTCGGAGTAAAATCTTAGTTTTAGGGTTTTACTGTAGCAGTACTGTAGCGCTACTGCAGCAGTACTGTAGCAGTCGACTGCATGTTTTAGCAGTCGACTGGCATCGAATAGAATGTCTCTATTCGCTCGGTTAGTGTGGAATCGAGCCGTTGGGATGTAACGGTCGAATTTCCACAGAGGGCAGTCGACTGCATGTTTTAGCAGTCGACTGGTAGGCGGGGTTTTCCAACCCATGGCCTATATAACCAAGCCTTGGAATCTTGGTTGAGGGTGACGAAATAGAGGTGGTTAACCCCTATTAGTAGTCTACCAGTGCCCTAGCTTCTCAAGAGTCCTTGGTAAGAGTTGTGGTGAGGTTTCTCCACCCACAAGGAGCTAAGTGAGCTAGCCGGAGGTCTTCCGGGGAGTAATCCACCGACGGATAGGGATCGTCCACCTTACGGACAGTCGTGGAGTAGGAGCCTTATCTTCGAACCACGTAAATGATTGTGTAGCTTGGTTTGCATTCTTTCCTTTAGTATTTAGCTTTCTACTTGCTTTGTTTGCATTTCCACTTGCGCACTAACGTTGTAGAAAGAAGTGAGTATTTGGGGGTGCCGTCTATCCAACCCCCCTTCAAGCCGGTCGATCGATCCCCAACAGAGACATGGGGTGCTTCATTCATTGTTAATTTGGAGAGAAAATATTGTAACTGTGGGTAGTTTCAAATTTCAAGATTGCCTTGCTCACATGCAATTGTCATCATTATTTACTGGAACATGGATACTCTCCCATATTTTGAGCATTATTTTTATTCATAGAATTGGAATGAGACATACATAGATCATATTTACCCCTATCGAAGCAAGGAATCTTGGCCTAGGGGAGTAAACAACATTATAATTATATGTCCCCATAACCTTGTGTAGCCGGGTAGGCGAAAGAAGGCACAGATTGAGTCGTAACATAATGGAAAGGTAAAAATCAAATGCAGCCAGTGCAAACAACTGGGCCATAATCCGAGGACCTATAGAATGCCACCAGCCCCTGGGTCTTGACTTACTTGTAAATTGGAGGAGTTGATCCATATATTTTGTATGCAGTACATCTATAGAATTGTAAGAAAAATAGTTGTGCAAAGTGATGTTACTGTTATATCTTTGTATGTAGTATTTATTTTATAATACAGTGTTATCTATGGTATGAGAAGCGTAAACCAACCCCAACAAGGCAGAACTAATACTTCACACCATATCTCCATTTTGTAAAATAAAAATGCGCAAATAGTTGTGAATATTCAGAAATATAATAGGTTTAGTCCAACTCTGCATTTCAATTCAACAGGAAGGGGTTGTTAATTTCAAAGTCTTGTAAATTTATTTTAAACTATAAATAAGTTAAAACTTAGATAAAATGATTGTTATTATGCTTGAAAAATAAAATTGGAAACCGGTTGTTATTCATTAAAAAAAAAATCAGGTGCACTGTTCTGTGCCAATTAGCACAGAGCAAGAACTTCTTAGCTAGGGTGTATAACTAAGCCTTGACACCATATATACCATCTTCCCTCTTAAACCTTCATAGGAAACGTAATTTTAAGTAAATCCAAGTAGCGTAGGGTCATTAGTGGATTTTGGTCAAAACTCACTGATGGACCTAGACACCTCTGATTGGACCCATTTCAAGTCTTGTGAGATTCTGGTATTGCAAGGACTCCAACGGTGTTATCCATTACTGATGTACAACTCTTTAGGGGTGGTAACACGTTTTGAAAAATTTCAACCTTATATTGGGCCTGATATTATACCATATTAGACTAAATGTAGGCTTGATATGATACAATATCAGGCCCAACGTGGCCTAATAGGTTTCAAAAAATTTGATACTATCTATCCCTTCTATAAATTAAAAACGTACTACCATGGGTTTTAAGTCTACACCATGGGAAGTGAAATATATCTAATAGTATTATAACATATCTTTAATCTCTACCTAATTTTTGACTTAAAAATAAAATGATGGTTGTTGGTTCTCGTAACTTAAAGGTGTTCATTAAAATTCATAGCTCCTCCCCTCTCAAACCTTCCTACCGAATGAGAATTTGAAGAAAATCAAATACCCTAAAAAAAGAGTAATATATAGAATAAAATAAATCGATACAATATGAACTAAAAAATTACAATTTTGAATAACTAGAAATAATTCAGATAAAATAAGAATATATAAATGTATATATTAATTAATATTAAAACTTCTCCCCTCTCGGTTGTTGTTCATTGAATACAAATAAGATGCACCATTCTGTGCCAAATGGCACGGAGTAAGAACTTCTTAGCTAGGATGTATAACTAAGTCTTGACACCATATATACTATCTCCCCTCTCAAACCTTCATAGGGAATGTGATTTCAAGTAAATCCAGGCAGCGTAGGGCCATCAGTGAATTTTGGTCAAAACCCACTAATGGACCTAGACACTTCTGATTGGACTCATTTAAAATCTTATGAGATTCTAGTATTGCAAGGACTCCAGCTGTGCTATCCATTACTTATGTAAAGCTCTCTAAGAGTGGTAGCACATTTTGAAAAATTCAGCCTCATATTGGGCTTGATATGATACCATATCAGGCCCAACGCGTGCTTGATATGATACCATATCAGCCCCAACGTGGGCCTGATAGGTTTTAAAAAATTTGATTTTATCTCTCCCTTTTATAAACTAAGAGCATGCTACCATGGGTTTTAAGTCTACAACATTAGAAGTGAAATATATCTAATATTATTATAACATAGCTTTGATCTCTACCTAATTTTTGACTTGAAAATAAAATGTGGTTGTTGGTTCTCGTAACTTAAAAGGTGTTCATTAAAATCCATAGCTCCTCCCCTCTCAAACCTTCCTATCGAACGAGAATTTGAAGAAAATCAAATACCCTAAAAAAAGGAGTAATATATAGAATAAAATAAATCGATGTAATATGAACTAAAAAAAATTATAATTTTGAATAACAAGAAATAATTCATATATATATATATATATATAAAACTTCTCCTCTCTCGGTTGCTGTTCATTGAATACAAATATGATGCACCATTCCGTGCCAAATGACACGGAGCAAGAACTTCTTAGCTAGGGTGTATAACTAAGTCTTGACACCATATATACCATCTCCTATCTGAAACCTTCATAGGGAACGTAATTTCAAGTAAATCCAGGTAGCATAGGGCCATCAGTGGGTTTTGGTCAAAATCCACTGATGGACCTAAACACCTCTTATTAGACCCATTTCAAGTCTTATGATATTCTGGTATTGCAATGACTCCAACGATGCTATCCAATATTGATGTAAAGCTCTCTAGGGGTGGTAGCAAGTTTTGAAAAATCTCATCCTCATATTGGGCCTGATAGGTTTCAAAAAATTTGATTCTATCTCTCCTTTCTATAAACTAAAAACGTGCTACCATGGGTTTTAAGTCTACAACATGAGAAATGAAATATATCTAATAGTATTGTAACATAGCTTTGATCTCTACCTAATTTTTGACTTAAAAATAAAATGATGGTTGTTGGTTCTCGTAACTTAAAAGGTGTTCATTAAAATCCATAATTCCTCCCCTCTCAAACCTTCCTACAGAATGAGAATTTAGAGAAAATCAAATACCCTATAAAAAAGAGTAATATATAGAATAAAATAAATCGATACAATATGAATTAAAAAAATTATAATTTTGAATAATTAGAAATAATTAAGATGAAATAAGAATATAAAAAAATATATAAATGTATATATTAATTAATATTAAAGCTTCTCCTCTTTCGGATGTTGTTAATTGAATACAAATAAGATGCACCGTTCCGTGCCAACTGGCATGGAGCAAGAACTTCTTAGCTAGGGTGTATAACTAAGTCTTGACACCGTATATACCATCTCCCTCCTCAAACCTTCATAGGGAGCATGATTTTAACAAAATCCAAGTAGCGTAGGGCCATCAGTAGATTTTGGTCAAAATCTACTGATGGACCGATACACCTCTAATTGGACCCATTTTAAGTCTTATAAGATTCTGGTATTACAAGGACTCCAATGGTGCTATCCATTACTGATGTATAGCTCTCTAAGGGTGGTAGCACGTTTTGAAAAAATCTTAACCTCATATTGGGCCTTATATGATACCATATCAGGCCCAACATGGGCCTAATAGGTTTCAAAAAATTTATTTCTATCTCTCCCTTCTATAAACTAAAAACATGCTCCAAACTATATTACACAAATAGTATATCATTATAAGAATAGTCTATTACACATTTTAAATTACAAATATTCAATTTACAAATTTAAAGTTTTTATCAGTTATTATTTTATGTCCAAGACTAAATCTATAAGCTCTCATTTTAGCTTGTATAAAGTTCGTTGATCTCTAAAACATCAAACTCTCTGCATAGCGCATCATAAAAAAAGCATAATCTAACATACAAGAAAAAAATATTATAATTGTGAGAGTCTATTGTGAGGTAAAGATGATGGAACATACACAAATATATACGATTTGCTTTGTATGGGGTCATTAACTTGAATCATATTTTCTGTGACGCCACCGAGAGAGTTATAATGAATTATATGACCTTCCTCTAGGTCAATGACTATTAGATGCCAATGATTTTCTTCATTATTTAAAGGACAGAAAATATATCTAATGGGCTTGTCTTCATCAGTTTTTACACTTTGTTTTAATGCATCCACGTGCATCATTCCAAACATTTGCTATGTAAACAAGATATTTGTAACGACCACCCTTCTTACTACTACTCTCTAAGGGCGACCGTTACCTAACTATTACTCTACTTACTAGTGTCACTTATGCTAATATTAGCAACACATAGATTTATCACGGCCCTAGAGGAAGTCCTACCCAAAAATTTCGACAAAATCTCCCCTGTACCGGTGACCAAATCAACCATACAGACACTATATACACAACCACAGGCGGCTGGAACATACTTTTTTTCACAACCACGCAGTATAATAACACAATAAGAAGAAGGAAACTACTCTAGCAATAGCAAACAACTATATCACTCCAACAATAGGACCCAACTACAAGTGCAGAATAAACTTAATTATAATCTCAACTCATAATAATATTTAAAGAAACTAAAAGAACTCTAAACAGAAGAGTCTTGACAATTTGCCAGCAAACTCTGGATCTCTCCATAGTCCAGTCATCACACACCTTCATCACCACCACCTTGTCGCCTTCCTTTCATATTTTAGCTTTTCCTTTATCTGCAGTAGAAGGAAAAATAGATCTATAAGTGAAACGCTTAGTAAGTACTATACTATCTCACAAAAACTCGAACTGCATAAAAATGCAAACGATACTGAAACTGAAATGCTAAAAGAAAGCTACTCATGCTCATCTAATAGCAAAGTACTCAATTAAACTGCATACTCATGATATACAAGAATAAAGCTGAATACTGGAAATAATACTAAACATGCTCACTAAACTGATAAGAAAGTAATGAAACAAATGTTGTATGCTTAGAAATAAAGAAACTAAACTTCTGTTGATTCTAAACATAGGTGATACTTGTTTCATTTACTTAAAGCTTTATACTTGAAATTAATCTTTTAATTTCTTTTACTTTTACTTTTCTTTCTTCTTCTTTTTCTTTGGGCCCAGGCTTAGTACCATCTTATGCGCGCTCCCTAATAGAGACTGCTGTAGTCCCACAGGGTAAAGACCTCGGTCTTACCAGGGCCGAGACCTCGGAAACGGTCACCTGGATTTGTTTAACGACAACCTCGGAAGTCGGGTACTAGCCTCTTACTTTAATTTACTTGTTATCTCTTTTTAACTAGACCTTGGTCTTTTTCTTACTTATAGCTGCTCATTATAGCAAGGAAAGTCCAAATTAAATGCTATGTGCATACATGTATATGCTAAAATTTGTTCATGCATATCTTAACGCAAAGGGAAACAAAAATCAGCATACTACTATATGTTATAATCTGTTCATGCACATCTTAAAGCAAAGGAAAATAAAAATCAGCATGCTACTATAGGCTAAAATCTGTTCATATGAATACTAAATATATGCACATGTGAATAACAAAAATCTGCACACGTGAATCATTAAAAATCTGCTAATGAAACAAAATTAAAAACTAATACGGCTCATGCTATTCTAATACTGCATACTTTAAGTTGTTCTTGCCCTTTGAGTTGCAAGGAAAATGCTAAACCATTCTAACTAAATAATGGGTTGTTATTACTCTTCAAATACTGAAATTTAGGATCCTATCTTGACCTTGGACTTGCTTTGCTTAGAACTTCTCATAAACCAAAATAACTACTAAAGATGCAGCTATAGTACTAGAATTAATGCTAATCCTACTCACTGTATCAACAAAAAGAAAAATAAGCTGCATGCTATTATAAAAGGTTGTTCAGCATGGTAAATCAGCAAAGTGAGCAAAAACTGAAATACCAATGATAAGGGTTGTTCATATTCACAGTAGTGACTAAAACCCAAAACCACAAGCTTATAATACACGTATAGAAAGCCCAAAACCCAAACGGACTACTCACGATACAAGCTATTTATGTTCACTTAACAAAAACTAAATCTGCATGCTTTAAATTACCACCAAGGGGATCTAATACAGCATGTTGGAGTAACAAAAGACCTAACCGCATGCTATAATTAGTTCTATTCATGTGTATTGAGTAACAAGGAACTAAATTAAATGCTACATGTTTAAAACACATTCTAACTTGCTAGATCTGAAGTATAAAGGGTTTAACTTACTGATTTTGAGATGAACAGATTCTAAACTTCAAGCTTAAAGTAAGGGATGTGCAAATAAATCCATTACAACTACTTAGGGTATGCTGTGAAGATCAAACAATTACAACTACTTAACATGCTGTGCAAGTAAGCACAATTTCAAAGGAAATCTGAACTACACTCATGAACTAAGGCCCCTTTCAAACTCAGAACTATCAAGGAGAAATCCACACTGGAAAAAAATCAACTACTTGAATCATGCTCATTAACTACACGGCTAAATCCGAAATAGGAACAAGAAGCATGTTGTGGATGGTAAGAAAAACCCTAGCATGGCAATTCGGCACAGCAACTCAACCTTAGAAATTCGGCCAGATAAACAAAGCAAAGAAGGGGAAAGCTCTAGCATACAATACTACTCGGCACTGTGAAATCCGGAAGCAAGAAAGAAAATCGAAGCTCGGAGCAACTCCTACCACAGGTGAGTAGTACTTACCCTTGCTTTTAGAACTTACAACCGAGAAGAAGGAGGTCTAGGGTTTTGGTGAAGCTTCAATCTCGACAGCTTCTTGGTGTTCCCGAGTTCCCTTCGTCGCGGTGACCACGCACGGGTGAAGGCCGGTCGGAAGAAGCCTTCGTCGTCCGCCGGAGGGAGGAAACCCTAGCTCCGTCGTCTTCTTCGCCCAAGCACAGCGCCATCGCACGCGAGAGAGAAGAAAGGGAATAGGTTTCGGGTTTAGGAAAACACTTAAGTTCTCTTTTAAATCTAGGGTTTCCTATTACTAACTATACCTTAAATATCTATCTCTACTTATTTGGCTAACAAAACCCGCGTAGCTCAGCTGGTTGGTTGCACCTGGTTAGGTCGGGTTCGACCCGAGGTCATGGGTTCGAGTCTCACCTTCAACGGTTTTTTGTCAAAACTTCTTTCTTTTTGTAAACATACTAAACGACCTCCAAAAATTACGTAAAAATACTCTAAAAATTCCTAAAAATCTCTAGAATATTTTAAAAGTATTTCTAAATAATTTTGAAGTCATTTAGAACTAGAAATAGGGAAAATTGGGTCGTTACATCCCCCATACCTTATAAAAAGTTCGTCCTCGAACTTAGAATAGCTTTGGATACTTCTGTCTCTTACTATCCTCCCGCTCCCAAGTGACTTCCTCGTGCTTCTGGTTCTGCCAGATAACCTTCACTAGTGGCACTTCTATATTTCTTAGTCTCTTGACTGCTCTGTCCACTATCTGTGTAGGTCTGCTCTCATAACTAAGATCCTCTTGGATCTGCACTGACTGAGGCTGAATCACTTGGCTAGGGTCGTGGAGACACTTCTTTAGCATGGAGACATGAAATACATTATGTATTGCTGACATGTCTTGTGGTAAATCTAGCTTGTAAGCTACTTTCCCAATCCTCTCTATGATCAGGTAAGGTCCTACGTAGCGAGGACTTAATTTGCCCTTCTTGCCAAATCTCATCACTCCCTTCATAGAAGCAACCTTGAGAAAAACTGAATCCCCTACTTGGAATTCAAATGGCCTACGACGTGTGTCAGCATAACTCTTCTGTCTGCTCTGGGCAGTCTCAATTCTCTGTCTGATTTTCTGGATCGCCTGAGTAGTCTCATCTATCAGCTCTGTCTGAATGCCCAGCTCTACTTCCATTACTTTTCTCTCTCCTGCTTCTTGCCAGCAAATGGATGATCTGCACTTCCTGCCATACAGTGCCTCATATGGTGCCATCTTGATGGTCGCCTGATAACTATTGTTGTTGGCAAACTCAGCTAAGCATAGATACTTGCACCAACTTCCCTTGAAATCCAGTGTACAAGCTCTGAGCATATCTTCTAAAACCTGATTTACTCGCTCTGTCTGTCCATCAGTCTGAGGATGAAAAGCTGTGCTGAACTTGAGTCTGATGCCTAATGCATTCTGAACGCACTCCCAAAAGTGTGAGGTGAAGCGCCCATCTCTATCAGAAACGATAGATTTAGGAACTCCATGAAGTCTGATCACCTCCTTAACGTATAGTTGTGCCAACTGCTCTATGGAGTGGGACACTTTGATGGCTAGGAATTGGGCAGACTTAGTCAATCTGTCCACTACTACCCATATCGCATCGTATCCATTTGTGATTCTTGGGAGACCTGTTATGAAGTCCATGGATATGTCTTCCCACTTCCACTCTGGTATTGGAAGAGGCTGAAGAACTCCTTCTGGCCTCTGGTGTTCTGCTTTGACTCTCTAGCATGTCAGGAAGGTACTGACATATTTAGCAACGTCTCTTTTGAGTCCTGACCACTAGAACCTTTGTTTCACATCTTGGTACATCTTGGTAGAACCAGGATGCATGGAGTATGGGGTGCTATGAGCTTCTTCTAAAATCTTCTTTCTCAGTTCTTCATCATTGGGCACACAAATGCGACTTCCCTGATAAAGAATCCCGCTATCTGTTACTCGAAACTCTGATTTGTCTTCTTTCTGTATCCCTTGCTTGATCTTCTGAATGTCTGGATCTTCACTTTGCTTTCTATGTATATCCTCAAGCAAGGTAGACTCTAAGGTCAATGCGGAGAGCTATCCATAAATAATTTCAAGTCCAAAATCTGATAACTCCTTCTCCAGTGGCAGGGCTAATGATGACAAAGACATCAGGGACGCATTGGATTTTCTGCTGAGTGCATCCGCCACTTTGTTAGATTTGCCTGGGTGGTATAGGATCTCACAGTCATAGTCTTTGACCAACTCTAACCACCTTCGCTGTCTCATGTTTAAGTCCTTCTGAGTGAAGAAGTACTTAAGACTCTGATGGTCTGTGAAGATTCTGCACTGGACTCCATACAAGTAATGTCGCCAGAGCTTTAGTGCAAAGACCACTGCTGCCAACTCAAGATCATGAGTGGGGTAGTTCTTCTCATAGTCTTTGAGTTGTCTGGAAGCATAAGCTATAACTTTTCCTTCTTGCATGAGTACAACTCCTAGGCCCATCTTGGAAGCATCACTGTAGATGTCAAAACTCTTGTCACTCTCTCGAACGGTCAGAATGGGAGCACTGGTCAGTCTCCTCTTGAGTTCTTGAAAACTCGGCTCATATTTGTCTGACCATTCAAACTTCTTATTCTTCCTGGTGAGGGCTGTTATTGGAGAGGCTATCCTGGAAAAGTCCTCCACAAATTTTCTGTAGTACCCAGCTAAACCAAGGAAACTTCTGATCTCCCTGGCGTTCTTGGGTCTATGTCATTTGTTGACCGCCTCTATTTTGGTTGGGTCCACTTGAATACCTTTTTTAGAAATTATGTGACCTAGAAATGCCACTTGATCTAACCAGAACTCGCACTTTGAGAATTTGGCATACAGTACTATTCTCAAGTGCGTGTCATGCTCCTCTGGGGTCCTTGAATAGACTAGAATGTCGTCGATGAACATAATGACAAATTTGTCAAGGTATTCTCTGAACATCTTGTTCATCAAGTCCATGAAGATCGCTGGTGCATTAGTCACACCAAAAGACATGACTACAAACTTGTAGTGTCCGTATCTGGTCCTGAAAGTCGTTCTGGGTATATCCCTTTCTTTCACTTTCAGCTGATGGTACCCAGAGCGCAGGTCCATCTTTGAGAACACTGTTGCCCCTCTTAACTGATCAAATAAGTCGTCAATCCTGGGAAGGGGGTACTTGTTCTTGATCGTCACTTGATTCAGAGCTCTGTAATCTATGCACATTCGCATAGATCCATCTTTCTTCTTGACAAACAACACAGGAGCTCCCCAAGGTGAGTGACTAGGGCGAATGAAGCCTTTGTCAAGTAACTCCTATAGTTGTGCTTGTAACTCTTTCAACTCTACTGGAGACATGCGATACGGAGCTTTTGAAATTGGACCGGTACCAGGTACCAACTCAATCTCAAACTCCACTTCTCTGTTGGGAGGTAGTCCAGGTAGCCCTTCTGGATATACCTTTGGATACTCACAGACTACCCGAACATCTTCCTGCTTGGGTCTTTCTTGTTATCTTTGTCCTTCCAGTTCTGATTACTTGACTGGGTTCTCTGTTTCCCCACTGTCTTGTCTTCTATCTTGACTGGCTTGTGTTGCATTTGTTGTGCCTTGTTGCTGTTCAGATAGTGCTCACTAATGCCCTGCTGACCAGCTCTTCACCAATCTATGGTCGGTGAGTTTCGCTACTCACATTAGGTGTTATTTCTGGTCTCAGCATTAGGAGCATCAGTCTGACTCGTTCTTTCACTGTACTTACTAACTATAGGCAAAGGTGAGCTAGCCTGTTAAATCTTTTAACCGCTTCTTCTACTGGTAGATCACCTTGTCTGAATTCCATAAGCTCCTCATACTGTTTATTGGTGATCTGTTGATGGAAGACTTCTTCGTAAAACTCTATCTCGAAGTCAACCCAACTCATCTGGTTGAAAGAGGCACACTTACCCTTCTCGACTTCTGGTCAGTCACGAAGCTCCATTGTGCTCTCAAGTGTCTTGAACCAAGCCTGGGCATCCCAGGGCTCAGTCGTGCCTGAGAATCTTTCTGGTTTCAGCTTTAGCCACTGGATGAGGTATGCTTCTTGTCTTCTAGGTGTTGTGGCGACTTCTAGGGCAACCGATAGGACTTCAGTCACCATCTCCACATTAATGGTTGGGGGAGTGGGAGGAGCTGGCTTCTGATTAGCCATTAGATTGGCAATCACTTGCTGCTGCTTGCTACTTGTCTTTGAAATTGAGCAACAACTTCAGAGAGAATAGGCCCAGGGGTTCTGGGCTCTTCGTTCTCCTGAACTCGGTCCTCAGTATGAATGGTACGGGGGCGTCCTCTTCTTGACATCTAATTATGCAGAGGAAAAGGCTTAATAGCTTCTCTAACCCTTCTAATCATACTTATATATGAATATAGAAAAGGGAAACAAAATCTTCTATCTTACTTAAGCATTCAAAAACAAATACTCTATACTGCAGTTAATAATAAGGAAAGCAGAATAAAGAAAGAATTTAAATACTTTCTTACTTGAAGACGGCAAGGATGATGCTGATGTGTATGTGATGCTGGAGAATGGAACGCTGCTCTGATACCAACTCTAACGACCACCCTTGTTACTACTACTCTCTAAGGGCGACTGTTACCTAACTATTACTCTACTTACTAGTGTCACTTATGCTAATATTAGCAACACTTAGATTTATCACGGCCCCAGAGGAAGTCCTACCGAAAATTTTTGACAAAATCTCCCCTGTACCGGTGACCAAATCAACCATACATATACTATATACATAGCCACAGGCGGCTGGAACATACTTTTTTTCACAACCACGCAGTATAATAACACAATAAGAAGAAGGAAACTACTCTAGCAATAGCAAACAACTATATCACTCCAACAATAGGACCCAACTACAAGTGCGGAATAAACTTAATTGCAATCTCAACTCATAATAATATTTAAAGAAACTAAAAGAACTCTAAACAGAAGAGTCTTGACAATTTGCCAGCAAACTCTGGATCTCTCCATAGTCCAGTCATCACACACCTTCATCACCACCACCTTGTCGCCTTCCTTTCATATTTTAGCTTTTCCTTTATCTGTAGTAGGAGGAAAAATAGATCTATAAGCGAAACGCTTAGTAAGTACTATACTATCTCACAAAAACTCGAAGTGCATAAAAATGCAAACGATACTGAAACTGAAATGCTAAAAGAAAGCTACTCATGCTCATCTAATAGCAAAGTACTCAATTAAATTGCATACTCATGATATACAAGAATAAAGCTGAATACTGGAAATAATACTAAACATGCTCACTAAACTGATAAGAAAGTAATGAAACAAATGTTGTATGCTTAGAAATAAAGAAACTTAACTTCTGTTGATTCTAAACATAGGTGATACTTGTTTCAATTACTTATAGCTTTATACTTGAAATTAATCTTTTAATTTCTTTTACTTTTACTTTTCTTTCTTCTTCTTTTTCTTTGGGCCCAGGCTTAGTACCATCTTATGCGCGCTCCCTAATAGAGACTGCTGTAGTCCCACAAGGTAAAGACCTCGGTCTTACCAGGGCCGATACCTCGAAAACGGTCACCTGATTTTGTTTAAGGACAACCTCGGAAGTCGGGTACTAGCCTCTTACTTTAATTTACTTGTTATCTCTTTTTAACTAGACCTTGGTCTTTTTCTTACTTATAGCTGCTCATTATAGCAAGGAAAGTCCAAACTAAATGCTATGTGCATACATGTATATGCTAAAATATGTTCATGCATATCTTAACGCAAAGGGAAACAAAAATCAGCATACTACTATATGTTATAATCTGTTCATGCACATCTTAAAGCAAAGGAAAATAAAAATCAGCATGCTACTATATGCTAAAATCTGTTCATATGAATACTAAAAATCTGCACATGTGAATAACAAAAATCTACGAATGAAACAGAATTAAAAACTAATACGGCTCATGCTATTCTAATACTGCATACTTTAAATAAAGGCTGCCCTTCTAACTAAATAAGGATTGTTCTTGCCTTTTGAGTTGCAAGGAAAATGCTAAACCATTCTAACTAAATAATGGCCTGTTATTACTCTTCAAATATTGAAATTTAGGATCCTATCTTGACCTTGGACTTGCTTTGCTTAGAACTTCTCATAAACCAAAATAACTACTAAAGATGCAGCTATAGTACTAGAATTAATGCTAATCCTGCTCACTGTATCAACAAAAAGAAAAATAAGCTGCATGATATTATAAAAGGCTGTTCAGCATGGTAAATCAGCAAAGTGAGCAAAAACTGAAATACCAATGATAAGGGTTGTTCATATTCACAGTAGTGACTAAAACCCAAAACCACAAGCTTATAATACACGTATAGAAAGCCCAAAACCCAAACGGACTACTCACGATACAAGCTATTTATGTTCACTTAACAAAACTAAATCTGCATGCTTTAAATTACCACCAAGGGGATCTAATACAGCATGTTGGAGTAACAAAAGACCTAACCGCATGCTATAATTAGTTCTATTCATGTGTATTGAGTAACAAGGAACTAAATTAAATGCTACATGTGTAACGACCACCCTTCTTACTACTACTATTCTCTAAGAGTGACCGTTACTTAACTACTAATTCTACTTAACCGGTATGATTAAAACCACATGAAAACCCTACCAAAAAATTTCGACAGTCTCCCCTGTACCGGTGACCTTAAACTAATATACAAACACTATATACACAGCCACAGGCGGCTGGAACAGATAACAAACTCTCACACAGTTTTATAAGTGTAAAAACCAAAAGAAAACTATACCAGAAATCATCACACAAGATTACAATTCAGCTACTATGTCCTAACAACATCAAAATAACATATACCATCCCAAATACTAAAATGCAGAAACTTAATAATGAATTACAACTTCTTACTTCCAAATTTTCTTATCATCCTAAATAAAGGATTAATCTAAACAAATTCTTAACTAAGTCCCAGGGCTTCCATAGTCCTGGCATCACACATCCTCGAACACCTCCTTGTCGCCTTCCTTTGCTAAAACTTTTTCCTTTCCTGTATCTGCAGTAAGAGGAAATGTAGTCTATAAGCAAAATTTGCTTAGTAAGCGCTATCTAACTCACAAAAACACGAATATGCATGTATACAGAAAGAACTAGAAACTATATGCTCTAAAAGAAAGTAAAGCATAAACATAACTGCTCATGTCAAACTAAAAGCAAAGAAAAGCTAAAGAAATCTACTTATGTAATTCTAATAGCTAATCATGCTATACAAGGACAAAACTGCATGCTGAAAGATAAAGGTAATCATGCTAAATATCAAATCAGGAAACAAACAAAACTAATAATGCATGCTAGAATTCAAATGAATTAAACTTTCCGACTCTAAGCATAAATGAAGCTTGTTTCATTTGTTTCAAAACTTATACTTTATTACTTTAAAATAATAATCAACTTCTCTTGGGCCCGGCATTATACCAATTTGCGCGCATCCTTAATATGAGTCGAGGTAGCTAATCCCGAAACTACTAAGGTACTTCTAGGCGATCTTGTGCCTAGGGGCGATCTAGGAGCCCACCCAATGGACCTTGTGTCCGGTACATGTCATTAAAAAGTAAAATACTTATTTTCTTTTTAACTATAACTTCCTTATACTTGTTATTCTTTAATTCTCTTATAACAAAATGCCTTGGCATTTATTCAAACACTTAGTGTCCTTTTAATCCTAAAATTCTGGAATTTAGGATCAATTAAAGACCTTGATCTTTTTCTTTCTTTTCTTTATCTTTCCTATACTTTTCTTAAACTCAAAATACCGTTAGGGTATTTTTAAATATGCATCTATAAGTGAAATCAACTAGGTAACACACAATCATGCATATTTAAAAGAAATCTAAAGCCTTGTTCTACAATGCTTCCTATAAACTATCTGTATTTTTAAAATTAAAGACTACAACTTTAGTTGTTCCATAATTCCAAACCTCCTAAGCAGTTAGGTGAAGCAACTATATTAAACCTCAATAGTGCAGTAACATTCAAATATCATAAAATCGATGGATCACAACTACACAAATTTAACTAACATGAGGTAAACTTCAACTCTACTCATTCTACAATCTTGCTCCTTTAGTCAATAAAGAGTTATCTGAACTAACCATTACCCTATCTAGAAGAAAGGTTTGTCATTAAACAAATATTGTACCAACATTTAGGGTCATCTAGAAAGAGTAGAAATCATGCTTAGAATTGATCTAACATTTAACTCTCTTTTCTCATCTTCTAAACTAAACTTCTACTCTGAAGTTACTACTTGCATATCTAAAACACTCACATACTTCTCACCTGTTAAATTCATTACATCACTTCAAATCATCTTTTAGTCTTAATACATGATACTCACCAAAACAACATATTACATATGCTCATCTTCACTCCTTCATCCACACTTCTGCACTAAAGAGATTATACCACCTACTTCATCATAAAATAAACCAAAATCACTGCCGAATCAACCTCCAATTAGCCTAATAAACCAATACTTAATCCAAGCCATTCTATGTTCATTGCCTAATAACAGAACCAAGGGAAACTAAAAGCTTAAAGATAAATCTAACTATATATATATATACTTGGAATAAAAAGGCAGTTCCTTGCATAGATATATATATAAACTAAAACTGAAAATCTACAACTGAAATGTTTTCATGAAATCTAAAACTAACATGCTACAAATTAATCTAACTCGTTCTAAACTACAAGACTTCCTCAATTCTATACAAACACAATCAAAAAGCGTGCCTAAAAACTTCCTCAAAACTTATCATATCATGTAAAGAACATCTTTAACCCAACAGAACCTCACAAATCTACAAAGGAATATACTTGAAACCTCTTAATCTACACCGAAAATTTCCACAAGCAAGGAAAGAACTAAAATGTTTCTTATCTTCTAATCCTTTTATTATAGAATACCTCGGCATTTCTTCGAGCACTTGGCGTGCTGCTGATCCCAAATTCTAAAATTTAGAGATCCCATCAAGACCTTGGTCCTTTCTTTACTTATAACTACTCATAATCTTCTAAAAAGATTTAATGAAACACATGCTTTAAATTAAAGAGCTATTCTTGCTCTTTAAGGAAGTAGTAAACTTCAAATCTGCACTCAAAAGAAACTAAACCATATACTCGTGCATATCTAATAGCAAAGAAAACTGGTCATGCTCAACTCATAGCAAACATAACTAGAAAATATACTCTTATTGAAAATCTGCATATTAACTTAACAAAATTCTGCATACTATCAAAATATAACTAATCAAACCCTTTCTTTCTTTTCAATCTTAGAGACCACCAACATGCTCGAAGTATTCTTCTCCTGTTAAAAATGTCATACCAAAAGGACCACCAGTTATTCAGTTGTCTGCATTATCATTAGAGGAACTGAAACAAAAGTCTGGTAATTTTGATTCATAATGTCTGGTAGGGGAAGGTCATATGGAAGGGTGTACTTTGCAATTCTAGATAATGGGAAGCATATTGCTGTGAAGAAGCTTGATGCTTCTAAAGATGACTCAAATGAATTTTTGTCTCAGGTTGCTACTGTATCCAGATTGAAGCATGAAAATTTGGTTGAGATTCTGGTTAGAAAATTTCTAAATGGATTGGCACTCAACGACTCCAAGTTGATACTTGATCAGGAATGGGGCTACAGATTATAATAGCTAACAATAAGCTTCGAAGACTGATCATCTACGTTTCATAACACAAAACCAACCAAAATTAAGCTTGCTGAAATTTAAAACAACCACTCAAAGCATCAATCATAATTTGCATTACTCTATAGGTTGTGAACTAAACAATTCAATTCCATCACAGTAATTAGTTCCATTCTGTAACAGTCCCATTGAGGTCAGTTCTATTCAATAACAGTTCCATGGCTTAACTCAAGAGTATAAACATATAAGAGCCTAAAATCTTAACGACAGCACAGTAGTGAATCAATACTTAAAGAGACCAACCAAAAATATCATTAATCTATAAACATTTAATCTAACCTTTCTATTTAATCTTCGTTTCTCATTTCTGCCAGATCATTCAAACCACTCAGGAAAAACAAACTAGAAATCTATATCAAGACCATGCATGTCGAAAAAAAAACCAAATTCTAGACAGTTCATAAACTTGTTGAAATCAGGTATCTATAATTCCAGAAACCAATCACCGCCGAATCCACCAACCTCCTGTTCAGTGCTATGGTAGGGAAAACAAAGAAACCAAATTTGCTACTTATAGCCATTCCAACCTAAAACCTACTGAAGCTTAAAAACTATGTGAGACTTATGCAAAACTTGTACCTTCATTGAGTAATATAGAGATCTTCAAGCTTACTACAGTAGGGATGCAAGGGAAAAAGAAAAAAAAACCGAAGCTACACTTCCTCCAGCAACCCTATTCTGCATAGCATAATCCGAATCCCAAAAGAACCTCAAATTGAACCTATACAAACTCTCTTCCTTTCCTTAGGGTTCATGGCAGCAAGCATCAAAAACAAAACCCCTTAAAACATGCTTCGAAATCCAAAAGGAAACAAGAATCCGAAACCTCAACATATGGTA